>NC_048595.1:354306452-354663452 GCF_003668045.3 Cricetulus griseus | reverse complement strand
GGAAAGGGATGGGGGTTAAGAACATGAGGTAACAGGATAGTTGACTTGGGGGAAGGACATAGTGTGAGAACAGTGAAAGAGATATCATGATAGAGGGAGTCGTTACAGGGTTAGGGAGAAATCCAATGCTTGGGGAATACCCAGTAATCCACAAGCATGACCCTAAACAACTCCTAGCAATAGTGGGGAGGGTCGCTGAGCTGGTCTTCCTGTGTATTCAGATTGATGACTACCTTAACTGTTATGGAACCTTCATCCATGGAAGCAGATGTGGAGAACAATGGACAAACACCAGGCTGTGCTCTGGGAGTTCAGGTGAAGAGAAGAGGAGGGATTATAGGAGCAAGGGAGGGGGGTCAAGATCATGATGGGGAAACCCATGGAGAGAGATGACCCCAGGCCATGGACACTCAAGGGCTCTAGACATGAAGTTAGAAAGTGACTGAACTAGGCCCTGGGCATGGGGGCAACAGTTTGTGTAGCTTGGTCTATTTGAGGAACCAGGATCTATCCCTGGTGCATGAACTGGGATACTTTGCTCAACCTTGATGCAGGAGGAGGGGATTGGTCCTGCCTCAACTTAATGTGCTAGGTTTGTTTATTCCCTATGAGAGGCCTTACCCTTTCTGAGGAGTAAATGAGGGGTGGGGGACAGGTTTGGGGCAAGCAGGAGAAGTGGAGGGAAGAGAAACTGCTTGGTATGTAAAATGAATAAAAAAATTAAAATAAAAAAATGCTTCCCAATGTTCCTGTTAATTCCCCATTAAAAAATAATTTGGCAGGCAGATTTTCTAATCTTTATTTCCCCTGTCACCATATTTGTTTGTTTGGAATATAATATGGGTATGTTTACATATTTGTTTTAAAATTAATGTTATGAAACATAATTTTCACAGCAAAAATTGGGATATGATTATTAATAACATGATTCCAAATGTAGTATTTTATTTTTATTTACTAGTAGTGTGCATGAGAGAGAAACAGAGACTGAAAGATCAAGACATCAAGATACACACAGACACACACACACACACACACACACATACACACAGAGAGAGAGAAAACGAGAGAGAGAGAGAGAGAGAGAGAGAGAGAGAGAGAGAGAGAGAGAGAGAGGTCATTCAAATGTATGCGATGGTGCACTCCAGGAAGTAAATGGACAGCTTTTGTGGGTCAAAAATCAGTTCTCTGCTCCTATCTTGACCTCTGGAATTTTAACTCAGGTGTGAGGCCTTTGTGGAAAGCACTTCATTTGCTCTGCCAAACCTATATTTATCTTAAATTTATTTAATTAATAAAACTAACTCAGTTTTTTTTATGAGAGGCCTGTGTTATAAATATTCCCTCCTTTTTCTCTCTCATGTTCACTTTATTTGATCTTCTTTAAATATAAAGACATCAAATATTACTCTAAATAATGTATTATTTCTGATAATTATTATGGTATTTTTGATATCTGAGGGAAAATTTTTCAAGCTTTGCTTTATAAAGAGGCAATAAAATGGTCTACAATAAATCAGTGAATAAACATTACATGACTGAAAATTAATCTAAATCCACATCTAAAATATTTGAAACAGTGAAAGATAAAATTTACCAAATAAAATCTATGCTGTTAAAAATACAAATAGAGAACCAAAACCTTCAAAATACAACTTATGTATCTGTCTATTTTTTTTTCAGTGAACATAATTAAATTTATTTATTACATAGTTCATTCCTCCAGGTCCCAGACTGAAATGAAATTACTTAAGGGGAAATCCATTCTCTTCAGGACACAATTGTGTCCAATTTCACACAAATCCCCCAATTCCCAGTAGGTCTTCTGTGTTATTGCTGGACAGTAAGTAAGGCAGAGGCTTCACATCTAAGCTGTGCCTTTGATCTTGGAGAAACGAACACTGTCTTTGTTCTGTAAATCATGACTCCAGAGTCAAAATAGTTCACTCTTATTTGAAATTAGGAAGTATAACTGTTCACAATGATCATAAAATAAAATAGAATCTGTCCTTTAAATATGCAAAAGTGATGCAACAGTTCAATGCAGTTAGATTGAAAAAGCCTAGCTGAAACTTGTCCTCTGATGTCTTTAATATTTCTGAATTCCCTCATTTAGTTCCAATCTTAGTATCCATACTTGTAATAACTGTGAACACTTCTTTTGCTTTCATCTTTGTAGAATATAAAAATTCATTACATGATCAACTCTTTTGCTTTCCTTTGAACTTGCATTTACAGTTATGCTTCTGCGTTGCCTAGAACCTTACCAACAGAATGGGGAATTATTTGTTTCTGAAGAGACACCAAGTACATCCTTAACAAGAGAAATCAGAACTTTTTTATTATTTTCATTTTTAGGATGAAATAATATAAATACAAAAAATTCTTATACCATCATCAATAGCAGATAACAATCATTCAGTTAATTTCAGGAAAAATGAAAATTATAGGAATTATTTTAGGAAACAATGATATTCATTATATTTACAAATTACATATTTGTAGTTTTTGTAGGCATGATTATTCCCCAATGCCCAATATCTCTGTGAACTTATATTTTAGGATGTGTTTACATTGTTTAGAGCTAACGGCAGGAAGCTTATGTAAAGGCTACACTTTGAGACTTACAAGAAGACTAAAAGTAACTTACAGGAAGAAATAGGTTAAATTTTTGTAAAATATTTCAAATACAGCAACGTTTCTGCTTTTTTAAAAATTCCTTGAGGTTTTGTAATTGCCTCATCTTTTTCAGAATAGTATCACTATTTAGAAAAATCAAGTTATATTATCCCTTTTAAGGAACTTTTAATCTTACATTAAGAATATCTATAAATTTCTATTCCAATATGTGCATGCATCTCAGTATTTTTTACTATTAAATTAATTGTATAATCACAAATAAATTATTTGGTTAAGAAATAGACCTCAAGAAAACAGACTTTTTCTTTTCAGAAAAGGACAGAACAGCTGATGGCTTTCTCATGCCTCGCTGTGTCAAGCAAAAGTACCTACTTCTATCACCAGAACCTTAATGTAGAAGGAGAAAAATGATTTCATCAAAGGGTTTTCTGACCCCCACACAGGCTCTGTAAAGTATTTCCAAAGCCAATTATTCAATGAATTATAACCTATACTAAAGACATGTCTGGATTATAAAAGTGACACGTAATACTGTTTATATTATAAGTGTTATAAGTTATAAGTGTTACTCTAGTATATTTTTATGTGAGCTATAATAGATAGATGGAATATGATACATAGATAGGTGGTAGTAGAAAAGTAGAAAAATTAGTAAGTTTGTTCACAAAATAATTTGTACATAGATCTATGAGAACATAAGAATATATTCTAAAATATTTGTATTCACATGTCAATCACTTCTCCCTCTCCCTCTCCTCACCCTCACCTCTCCTACCCCACACCCACCTGCCCCCACCCTGGAACAAGCTTGTTCCTAATTTGAACTAATGAAAAAAAGAAGAAAAGAAAGAATTTGTATTCATAGTATCATATCAAAATTAGATAAAAACTAAGAAACTTCACCTTTGTAAAATATTACAGTAAATTTAAAAGTCAGTTTATATCCCATAAATGTGGACAAACATTATTTTATTATTGAAACACTCAATCATTGATGCATGTTCAGAAACCTGGGAATTGGGCACAAATGTTATGTCAACTTTGATAGAGGAACACTCTTTGCTGACAAATCAAATATTAATTGACAGAAAAATAGTTCAGTATTTCTTGATGGAGAAAGACATATACTAGGATATTACTAAAAATTAAGAAATAAAGTGCATGTTATCGGGGAAATGGATAAACCTAAACATACTATGCTGTTTAACAGCAGCACAATGTTTCTAAACTATATGCAGAAAGTATTATTAACTGTGTTTCTGTTTATTTGATGTTCTGGAAGTTGCAGAGATGGAAGTGCAACTAATGATAGCTGGGCAGGAAGGAATGAGCGTCAGTGCTAAAGGAAAATGTGAGAATTTCTGTGAAATCCACTTTACATCTAGGGTAGGAATCCTGTAGGGTAGGATTCAGGTAGGTGTGCATTTTTAACTAACTCATTGAAAGGGAGCCACTTCTGACCACTTTGTTACATGTCAAATGATCTCATCAAAGAGCAACTTCAGGAAAGGAAAATCAACTTCACATGCATTCTGGTTAAGACCCTCATAGTCACCCTACAAGTTAGTTCAAGGATTGAGTTTCAATACTATTCTTATGATATATCTAGTAATTGTTAGTATAAATTTAGCATGATTTTCAGCTAAATTTAAACTAAAATAATAATAGGCAGTTACATGGCTGGGCATTGGTGGCACACTCCTATACTACCAGTACTCAGGAGGCAGAGGCAGGTGGAACTCAGTGAGTTCAAAGACAGCCTAGTGTACAAAGCTACACAGAGAAAACCTGTCATGAAAACCAATAATAATAATAATAATAATAATAATAATAATAATAATGAGAAGAAGAAGAGGCACCTACATTTATTCTTTCATTATGTACAAAGTATCATGTTATGTTAATACTCTTTGGAAGTCTGCACTACAATAATTTCTTGCAGATGAGAAAATACATTATATATTTGTTAAACAAACTCTCCAAATTCCATAAACTTAGAATAATTAGAAGTAAAACTTATATGGCAACAGTATTATTCCAGATTCTGTAATCTTAAATATTATATATAACTGTCCTATTAAGGTATTTTAAAGAATTCATTCAGAAGAAAATGATAACTAATATATAAATTATGTCGACTTGTTATAATAAGGATTGAAAATTATATATTATTAAATAAAAGAAACCTATACAACTGTCACCTCACAATTTCCTAAACTCCTTTATGACTTATACAGATATTGGAAAATATTTTATAAACGTTAATTTTCTGAATGTTCACATCATATAGGATTGTTTTCAAACCACTGTGAAACTGAATATGAAAGGTATTTTAGAGTACAACTTTTCTTTATGAACTATGCTAAAAGATTTCTTTAACATTATGTAAGATTGGTATTTACCTAAATTTCATATAAACATGCATTTATTGATACCTAAGTGAATAATAATATTTAATAAAACAATCTAGAATTTTCTTTAAAATACTAAACCATCTCTGTCCATAGGCATCTAGGATGTATGACAGGAAACACATTGCACACTATGCAAATATATTAAAGTATATTCAAATACATTCAATGATTATATCAAAGATGCTTCTGATACTAATACCATAAAATATGGAAAACAAACAAATCACCATTGTTGGTTTCATATACCAACCAATGTAAAATTATTAGCACTTAAAATGAAAATGAGCAATATCTAGCTTTTCTTTTAAATGTAGGAACTTCTTCTAATTTCTTCTAGAGTATGTCACAGTCAATAAAACCTCAAATTCATCAATATATAAGATAAACAGAAAATATAAAATTTACTATATATCATAATTGACCAATAAATAAGAATGAAAATATGAACATTAATACTGAGTGGTAAGTATTAAATTAAACTCAATATCATTAATGACAGTATTTTCTGTAATTATGCACACACTGGAAATTCAATAAGAGAGAATGGCAGCAAATATGGTCTGTCCTACAAAATATGTCAGGTTAGCAGGATTTCCCACCACTACAGGAAGTGATCTGTCTTGCTAAATTGTTAATGAAGATATCATTCTCCTGATGATAGTGACACTACCATGTCATGCATGTAACATAGAAATTGTTACAGTTTGTTTACTATAAGTTGATAAACAACATAAAAATAATACAGAACTGGTAAATCGTTAAAAAATTGAAACTTATTTCTGAGTTTTATAAAGCAATGATATATTCTAAATGTAGAACACACTAAATAATCTTTCTGTTTCTTCTTCTTAAATAACTGAAAATATTCTGAGAATATTTTTGTTAAATATCTTCAAGATGTTAAGAAGCAGTCCATGCCAATACTCGGATTAGTGTAACATGATTTCCTCCATGTGAAACTTACTCTTCAAAGTCATCTTCACTGGATTTAGAGTCACTAAGAACACAATGATTGGTCAGTGTGACAGAGCCATCATAGAAAGGGGTAACTGAAGACAGGAAGTCATTTCTCTCAATGTCAGTTTCTACAGTCCCATGGCATGGAATCCTCTGCTGAGTACAAAGTCATATCCAAAATCTGGACAACTGGAACCTATACAAATCTATACAACTTGACTCCAAATCATTCACTACAACTGTCCTTGTTCTAGTCATCTAATATCACTTGTGAATAATAAAAGGTATTTACAGGCAGTATTTGGAGTACAAAACTTTCCTGTCTCTCCTCAGGCTAGACACTGACATATCTATTTATGCACAGGATTCCAGATAAGTGTATTATTTCTCTTGACTATTGGTGAAAGCAATACTACTTTCATTGCTGATATTCCCTTTGTGTGCCAAGGGAAGAAACCATGCCAAATAGCATCTCTGTGTGTGCTAAGTAAAACTGATAATATGAGCACATTTATGTAAGACAGATGACATATATCAAAATATCATAGTGACAGTAACAAAATGATGAGTGGAAGTTCTGGTAACTTGAAACCACTTGTTTTCTGCTAATAGATTTCTGAATTATTAGATGCACCTGCATAAAAAATAATTTCAGATTAAAGTCAACTGGGACTATATTCATTACACCTAAATTTAATTTGTACCACATGAAGTTACCAGTTGAATTAAATTTTAAAAATCTGGCTTTGGCCTTTAAAATATTTGCATGTGAAAAATAGAGTCAATGAATAGAGAAGATATAAAAAATCGCTTTTCAAATGAGTTATTTATTTAATAAGTCAAAATTTTAAATAGTGAACTGAAATTATGTATCCACATTACTGAAAGCCACATAGCATTGTTCCTGCTACCATGTTTAATAGTAAACCTCTAAATCTCTCTGATTTCCTAAAATCATCAGAATCATATTAGTAATAACCTTCCATTTTAATCAGGCCAGAGAATCAACTAAGGCACAAAACAGCTAAATGTGCTCATCCAATACCACAGATGTTCTGATTTATTAATCCAGAATGAACAAAAGAGCTGGGATTATTATGATTTGACACATCACAATTTGTGAAGCATTAGTTTGGATTTGAATATCCACATTCGCAAATAACTGTACAATATAAGATCATTTTGATTTAGGTAGAAGTGAATTTTCTATGCAGCAATAATTGACAGACTCCCAATTTGGTAAATTAACGATGAAAAATAAATTCTGATATGTAGTACATTCAAGAAGGAAGAGCTGATCATCTAAGGCATAGGAGGAAAGTGCTGACTCTGATGTACTAAGAGAAATTAAGTTGGTGGTAGGACAGTGGTAGAGCAATTGTCTAGCATTTACATGGCACAGGAAAATAGGAAGCAAAAAGTCAAATAAAGCAAGAAAGGAAAAGGGAGGGACAGACAGAGGTAGAAGGGTAGATGTTCTTGGGGGCTACTCGTGGTAGAGGAAGGAACGAGAAATAGAGAATATTCTCATATTTAACAAAATTTACTTATCAATCAGTTCCTTGTGCCAATAATTTTACTAAGTGTTTTGAAATAATGGTCAACAAATTAAATTAGAGGTGGTTCTAAAATCTCAAGTGGTAAAAATATAATAGAAAAATAAATCATGGCAAAATGAAATGTGGGAAGATTTGCCTATACTTAACCCATACAGAATCTTCCACTGTGGAGGCAGAAGTTGTAAAATTTTTTAACAAGTTGAGAGGAAATTCCTAGATGTTACTATATTTGAATCATTATAAAGATAAAAAAGATATGGAAATCAGAACAGAGAACTAAAAAAGGATGAAAATAGTAACAACTAGTGTAAAAACATAGCATAATTGGATTCTATGAATAAAACCATGATGCATATATTTTAAATTAACCCGACAATATTTTTGGACTCATGTTAAGTAAACCTTTACTTGCTACATGGAGTTTGCTTCATAGGCTGTCAGTGTGTGCGTGTTTCTGTGTGTGCCTGTGACTGCATGTATGTGTTCATGTACATGTGTGTGTATGTATGCTGTGTGTGTTCATGTTTGTGATTGTGCATTATGCATGTATGTATGTGTGTGTATGTATGTCTGTGTGTGTATGCTCACCTGTGTGATAGTGCATGTGTGTGCATGTTGTGTGTGAGTGTGTATGTCTGAGATCAGTAACCGATCAATGATTTAAATTCAGCCATCACTGTACTCTTTTTAAGTCCTCTTAGAATCTCATTTACAGTTGACAATTAAACTTACATGAGCAAAAGAAAACCAGAGCAGACACACTATCAAGTCTGAACATCCATATAGATTCCTAATTATTAATTCAGAATGAACCAGAACTCTTTAGTATTATATTTAAAATACCAGAAACTGAGACTCACTGGTATAAAAATAAAAGCATCTAAAACAAAAATCTCAGTATATTGGAATGGCAAGTGATAAAGTATATCACAAGGTGACTTAAATGCAAAATACATGGGAGCCACAAGATATGGAGTGTGGTATTGAAATACCATTTCCTTGGTGAGACACAGCTATTGAAATCAGGATCTCACTGCAAGTGTACATGATGTCAAGGTTTATGCACAGGAATAGACCCCAAATCAGGAATAGACAGAGGGGGCAAAGTTTCCATATAATGCCAAACTATGTGCTATTGATAGATTTGGGAACAGAGAAGTCAACATCTTCACTTGTTTACACACTGAAGACACCACCTGACTCAAATGAAGGTTTTGGGCAATGAACAGGGGATAAATAATTATGTGAGAAACAGAAGTCAAAATATATTATCTACATATAGCCACTTGTCAAAGAAAGCAATCAATAAAATGACATAAGTAGTCTTGACTTAGGTTCAGAAACTGCAAAGTTAAAACTATATGAATGAGAATCTTATGCAATGCTGATATGAATTTTATGAGTCTCCTTGACTGGATCAAGGGTTTCCATACTTTGTGGTCAGTTTATTGTTTATGTTTCAATGACACAGAGCTCATTGTGGTTCTTACTGCATGGAGCTGTTCTGAGAACATCAGAAATACTGACTGCTAAGCAACAAAGAAATCCCTTCCTGATGGCATCTACCCTGAAATATCAGCTTCTGCCTATTCCATTTCAGCCTCCTCCTCAGCCTGTCTTCACACACTATGCTACACTGCTTTTTAAAGCTCTGAACTTCTGCAGTGCTAAATGAATACATTGAGACAAATCAGACTCTCCTAGTTATTGCTTCTCTCTGTGTGTGTCTGTCTGTCTCCCTCCCTCCCTCTCTCTCTCCTCCATCCAGAGAATATATATATATATATATATATATATATATATATATATTACATAACGTATATATATTAATTACACACATCTCTCTCCTTCAGATTCTCAACATCTCAACAGTGCTGATAAATATGTACATTAGGTTATATACAGAATTTGGAGAAGATATCCAGGTCAACATCTCATCCTTCTCAAGATTGCTAAATGCATTCATAATCTTCTCTGTGAAACCCTGACTGATAGAATAAACTCCACAGTTGATTTTTCTATCCCTACTACAATAAGGATTATTAATTTAAATTTCTGCTTGTCTTGTCCCCTGAAATAAACACATTCACAGTCAAAATTATGTGTATACTATGCTTCCTATCTAAATGTCACTATCTGTAAAAGTATTGTTCATTACTAATGGCAAGGTGTGTTATTTATTTAATGTCTTATTGTGGCGATTTTAAAGCATACCCAACCCAAGACTATACAGTAGCCTTTTATAGTTGTTAGCAGAAGAGACTGAGAGGTTCAATAAACAGAAAGATTCATTCTGGATGTTGAAGGCTTACAGCAATGTAAGTTGAAATGAAGGTTCTTATAAGAAAAGATGAACCTAAAGCTAATTACAGGAAGAAAGTGAAAGTTTGCTCCAGTATTCTCAGTGTAGAAGATTTTCCCAAAAAGAATGAGTTTGAAATCAGATTTGACCAAAGAGCTACATGAAAGTGCATCCAGTTGACATATGACTTCAGTATTTTTAAGCCTTAGCTATAATCCAATCAAATCTACTTCTTGAAATGTTGTTTCTTCCACTCTTTTTCTTCATATTATTGTTTATAACCTCCACTCTGAGACTGACTCTGTAGCTCCAGGTTGGCCTAGACTTTATCACATAATCGTTTTCATTCTTCTGAGTTCTGGAATTACAGAAGGAGTATCCTCTCCATCAGAGAAACCCTTAAAATATATGCTCTAATACAATATAATAGTTAACATTTAGCAATGTGAGTCATCAAATCCCAGTGCCAGAAGACATATTTAAAAGACCCATAGCCATACAGATAAAGGTCAGAAAATTACTGAAGGGCTAATGGAAAAGAATTTCAAGATAGGTGAAGTAGAACACACTGGCATAAAGAATTAAAAATAAATATTGTGACAGGAAGGGTTTAAAAAGGCGAGGAAGCTGAAAGTGGGGTAAAGAAGGAGTATGCAAAGTATAAATAACACTACAGTTGTTTTGAGGAAACTTACCACTGTATAAGATTACACACCTATAGTTAAAGCAGATAATAATAAAACAAAAATGCACTTGCTAGATACCATAGAAGTTTTTTAGTGTCTAAATGAAATAGAGAGGTGTTTCTCTAGAATGTACCACATTCCGTGTTGTCCTGTCTTCAGTGAATGATAACACATGTAAGAATATTTGGATACCATGAATGCTTGGTGTTAAATAATTAAGGGAAATGAACATAAAACCCAATAGCTTTTGAAATGAGGGAGATCTGGAAGTGTTGTTGGGGTAAATACAACTAAAGGTTGTTGTACAAACTTATAAGGAACTAGCAATTACACATACACACACACACACACACACACACACACACACACACACACACACACACACTGCTATCTGCAATGGAATATTTCCACAGAGAGTTATTTACAAAATAGTAGTTCCTTACGAACTGTGATATATGATGAAATAAAGTTCTTAGTTCTCAACTCAAGGGGAACTCTTTGAATATATATTATAGTGCTGTATTTGCAAATGGAAAAATAATACTATCCCATAATTTAAATAAATGTGATTAACAAATTTTAAATCAACCTTGGTAAGCTAACATGCTTGTATTCAATGGCATCGTCTTATCTAATTCCAGGAGTAAATACAGATGCCTTAAATATTCAAATATAAATTTCGTTTTGCTTCAGTTCCCTTGTCTATGTGATGGCAAGAGGTTTTATCCATGTTTCACAGAAATTTTCACTAAGATAACATATCTGGTAAATTATACTTATAATGGGTAAAAGCCAGATGTTCAATAATCAAAGAAGCATGACAATCCTTGTATTCACAAATGAGCTCTAGGGGAACATGGATGTGGAACACACAGGGGTATCTCTTCAAGAAGAGAGGTGGATAACCTGTTTTCACCCTGGAAGGCTAGGAATGGACATGGTTCATAGACCAGTGACCTTTTTGGTATCTGTGTGGCTGAGACCCTACTGATTCCTCCTTGAGACCATTATGGTGAGGTCATTTTCCTCACTCAATCTATAGAACCTATTTTTATGAAAATAGAGTGGATGCAGTCATGTATTAAGCTTTGTTATGTACACAGGATCGAGTTAGTCATCACCAAGATTTTTTTCACCAAAAAATCTTGTACTTAATTTTTTTCTAGGTTAAACACTAACTAATTAGTCATGTTGAACCAAAATACCTTCTTAGCTCTCACAGGTAATGACCTCTGCTGGCCATGGTAATAACAGAGATGCCCATACAACAGTTTCCTTTAACCACAGCAGAAAGTGATATTATAGTCCAGGCACATTTGCTATTGCTTTTACCATGTGCTTAGGCAGCTGAACGCTCACGGAGAAAAAAAGCAAAAGGATGGAAGAATGAACTTAGATTTACATTCTATGCAGAGAATGTTTCTACCTTTGGTCTCTCCCTGTATTGCATAGGCACTTTGGTTGAATTCTTCATTGTCATACTATACCCTAGACGTGAGGTCTGTTCAGTGGAGAGAATGCCGCAAATTCTAATTCCTTTGGCATGTACCACTTCACAGCACAGGCAAGACTTAAGGCTCCTGCCTCACATTTGGGATGCATGGGATCACATATGTGCTATGCACCCCTTGCCCAAGTATTCTTGTTCTCCTAAATCCTGACATATCACCCAGAGAGGGCTCTTTGCTTATTTGCAAAATTCCCTCAGTAGAGAAACTAATGTGCTTTAAATATTAACCACAAAAGCAAAATTCCACAGGATAGTCTACTCTGTAGAATAAATTACCTTAAGAAGAATTTTAAAACGCATTGGAAAAAATAGCAACTGCATTCCTAAGCATAGCATGCTTTCCCATGTGACTAATATTGACGTTAAGGCTCACAATTATGGGAGAGCTTCAGCCACTACAAAGGGACAGTTATACTTGGCGATAGGTGCTCAAGATGTACTTCCCTGAAAGCAATCTCCCAACATGGGTATAAAATCTTAACTATTGCTTATTTGTTCTGTACACCTGTTTGTGATAGGAATTAAATTATATTTCAGTAATGCTCACTGAATGGGTCTCTACGGCTTTTTTATTACCAACTATAAAATCCAGGAAATTACAATTTAGCGTACTGTTTTACTTAGTAGATATGTATTAACTCTATTCCCACAAGTAGTAATATTCAACAGAAAAAATAAACTCAAATAAATAATTAAGATATTCCTCTTACAAAAGCAGGACTTCCTTTTGGTAATGACTGAAAATGATACATTTTTTTACATGCAAGTGGTTTCTACTTGATGCAAATGTTATTGGGGCTTAAGGGATGATTCAGAGTTAAATAACAGCTACTTATCTAAATCCTGAAAATTGTTTCTCTCTTCTGTAAGATCTACGTTATGTTTTCAACACTCCTTTTTAGATACTTTCAAAGGTTAAGTCCACTTTCCACCCAACTCTTAATAGTATTTATTATTTATTTAAATGCTCTCCTAACTATAAAGATGCAAAATAACACATTTATCCTGGGTATTTAGAAAATGAAAAATATCAAGAATCATATGAAATTAGCCTATTCACCTTTCCTTTATAACAAATCAGCTTTCTAGTGGTAAGATCTAAATATAAATTAAATAAATATGCAGGCAGCAACATTGTAAGAGTCACAGGTTGGAAGGAACACAGCGAAACAGAAACAGTGTCTTGTGGCACTGGCAGGACAAAGCATTTCTGAACTCTCAGGAGTGACTGCCAGAACAAGATAAAGCTTGGAAACAGTTCACCATGGATGGAAAAGGGGCTCATGGTACAATCATCCAGGGTTGAAAAGCTATGGAGAGCTAATGACTTCTTTAAGAAGATGGCCTCTGGTAGGTTGACCATTCTCTGTGAGTGTCTCCATATTTATTAGTATGGGCAGCACAAAATGGATATTGCAGGTAAAAGAAAAATGTATATAAAGTTGGGAGGGAACAGGAGGATGACTTGTGGATATGGAGGAGATAGAGGGAGAAATGGCAGACACAATCAAAATAGATTGTATGCATTTATGAAGAATTGATAAAATTATTATTTTTTTAAAGAATGTGAATAATGTTGACAGAAAAAATAAAAAGTTATCATGGATGAGTATGGATTTATAAAAAGATATGAAAGAGGACAAGACACAAGGATATCACTTCCCATCCTCAGCAGGGATAGTCAGGAATACAGGCCAATGGCAATATGAGTAATTTGGAATTTTATTTGCATGAATATAAAAATTGTTCAACTTTATAAATAAAGTATTTTGTCAGTGAAATGGTTAAGCATGGAATAATCATAGAAAACAAAAATTCTACACAAGATATATTCAAGAAAATGAAAGAAGAAATATTCTTACTCTAGTATTTCCATAAAAATGTGAATAAAAACATGATTAATGACCTAAATGGAAAACAATTAAATGTGTCAGGAGGAAGTGTTAAATAAAATGTGCTAGACCTGTACAACATAGGGAACTTTATTTTCACAATGATGTAACATTAGAAAAAATAATATTCTAAATGAAAATGCTCAGACACAAATTATTACATATTCTCTAATTGTCATGAGTGTTAAAATATTTATTAAAGATTTATGTCATTTTTGTCTATAATTCTAAACTGAGGCTAAATGGTACCTTTATTTCTTACCATATGAACACACCATTATCAAGAAATTAGATCTCTTTATAAAAGTTCACTTACTGGCATAAGTGAAGTTTAAGTACATAAAACAGAAAAGTAGCACAATTAAGAGGAAAATCAAACACACTTGACTCATGTATGAGGATTAATCACTCTATACCATCAATTTTCTACCTTCAGGCTAGGATGAAAGTGAAGGAAAAAACAAAACTTACTCATTACATTGAAGATATGAAAACAACTCCATCTATACATTCTGTGAAATTCTGACAAAAAAAGAAATGAGCGGGTACCTTGCTGGCCAGCAAATCTCTCTGTGTGTGATTTCATGCACAATGACATTATTCCTAGGATACTTAAAGCGGTTACCGTTTTCTGAAGCAGTCACTGTGATATTGTACCATGGTGTTTCTTCTCTATCAAGTACTTTTGAAGTCTTAATGGTTCCAGTATTGGCATCAATATTGAAAAACCTATCCTCTTCAGCACTGCGGTTGATGAAATACCTGGAAGAAAGATAATGAAAGACTTCCTTGTAAAAAATGATAAATAAGGACAATACAAACATGATAGGGGATGTCCTCTGTATGCAGTGACTCTGTGTTTCTCTTATTGGTTGATGAGTAAAGCTGTTTAGGCAAATGGACATGCATAATTTAGCTAGGCAGGAATTTCAAGCAAAGAGGCAGTGAGAAAGAAGACAGAGTGAAAGAGTATGTAGCCACTGGGGAATCAAGACATGTGATCATCACCTGTAATTCAAAACCATGTGGTGATACACAGATTAATAGAAATGGGTTAATAATTAATACAGAGCTGGCCAGTAAAAAGTCTAAGTCAATCACCATATATTAAGTCTCTTAGTGATTGTATCATAGTGGCTTCAGGGTCCTGGTGGGTGGCAAGATACTAGCCCAAAGGGACCAAGATAGATGGAAAAAGTCTCAGGGCCACAATAACATAATAGTGTTATTAAATCAAGTGCATTAAAATGCAACTACATTTTAATTTCTCTATTTGAATTAAAAATTATTTAACAACTATATTTTATAG
This sequence comes from Cricetulus griseus, assembly GCF_003668045.3. Taxonomy (NCBI): domain Eukaryota; kingdom Metazoa; phylum Chordata; class Mammalia; order Rodentia; family Cricetidae; genus Cricetulus; species Cricetulus griseus. The sequence continues at coordinate 354,648,183 of NC_048595.1, read as the reverse complement.
AACCTATAACAGTGGTTTTTAATAGCTAAAGGCCATATTAAAATATTGAAGGAAAAAAACTAATGAATTCCATAAATTAAAGTAGGAAATAGATTGGGGGCTGGAGAGGTGGCTTAGCATTTAAGAGAAAATACTCCTCTTGTAGATAACCCAAGATCTAGTGTCCAGCCGCCTTCCTCTGCCATGTGCATGGATACCTGAGGGTGGGGGACTGCTCACAGCAGAAGGATCCCATTCAGCGGGATCCAGCACATCCAGAGACTGCCAAAACCTTGTACCAGTCCCTCCTCCATCCATGGGACTAGGAAGAGGAAAGACATCTGAGTACTGGATTTGTTTGCACCTACTGGAAGAGAACCTTGGTCCCATAACCATCCAGGAGAGGAAGAGATTCCTTCTACATGCACCAGAAGAAATGATGGGAAGAAGACAATATAAAACCTAATTCAACAACAGAAAAACCAATATGACACCATCAGAGTCTAGGGACCCTAAACCAGCAAGACCCGAACATCACACACAGATGAAGCAGAAGAGAATGAACTTAAAACATGAAAATGATAGAAGGCCTCAAAGAGGATATGCGAAAATCCCTTAAAAATGGAAGAAAACCCAAGTTCTGTTCCAAACACCCACATCATGTCGTTCTCAGCTAGATCCAACCAAATAACTTTTCAACATAGAAAAGCCCATGAGTAAATAGCACAAATAGCACTCTACAGGATGCATGTGTGTGTATGCATACATACATTCATACAGTTGGACAGCATGGGTTATGAATTTAGGAAGAGTTTTAAGGAGGTTAGAGGATGAAAATTTTTAGAACACATTGTACACATGTATAAAATTCCTAACAAATCAGAAAAATTATTGTATCAAAAAGTTTTATTCTCATATAGACACTGAAAAGAATTTTAAATAAATGAAGGCATTCATTAGTATATGAGGGAAGCCAGTGATGTTTTCTTGTTGGCTGTGCATGCATTCTGTGTCTGTAGTGTTGTACTGCACGAGGGAAAAACCCACTTACTGAGATGGATAAGAGTGAGGGACTGTCACAGTATTGCTACGATGTCACATTAAGATAGATGTAAAGAATGGAAGGAAACATGAAACAGGATATGGATTTCTAGTATGCTTTCTAGACATGTGGATTCAAAGTAAATCAGCATAAATTTAACACAGTGGGACATTGACATCCAATTCGACAGGAAACTTTAAGAGAAAAGGAAATAAAGTACAGAGCTAATATAAATAGCCTTTAGAGATTAAAACAGTTTGATACTTTTATGAGCATAGCTGGTAGAAGAAGCCCAATGGAGGCTAAACTATGTATGAGGAGGAAGAGAACCAAGAATACAATGTCTCAAGCAAAGTTTAGAAACAGGAAGAAATGGACATGAATAGCCAATTCTTACATGGGTAAGAGTTTAATCTATTTAGTCATCAATGAGATGCAAAGGCAAACTGTTTTTAGATTTTATTTCACACAAGACAGAAAGACAATGATTAAGAAATAACAATACATGCTGTTAAAGATTCAGTTAAAACAAGGAATCCCAATACAGTGATACTGTGAATATAAAATACTCTACTCATTGTGAACTGTTAAGTATGAAAATTCCACAAAAAATAAATGAGGGCTATCATATGAAACAACTATGTCACTTCTGGGTTGATACTAGGGGATTTGTAGGTCACAGAAGTGCTTGAACCAAATATTTGTGGCAGCACTATTTACAGGAATCATATTATTAGAGAATTAGGTTAGATGCCTGACAATAATGAATAGATATGTAAAATATGCAATACCCAAATAAAGAATTTCATCCAACCATACTGAATAAAACTGTTTCTGTCATGAAAATGGTTGTAACTATATATTGCACACATTTAGATATACTCAATTTTAAACTTATACACATGTATATGCACATGGGAAATTGAGAGTTGGGGGACATAATACAGAGGCAAGAATGTCTGAGAAATTATATGGCGCTAACAGGAGGCAGAGAGGGTGGGGACAGAGTAGCAGTTGAACACTGTCAATGTATTTGAAATTTTTGAATCTGACTGCCCTTATATACTTATCACTATGCATAATTAATACAAAGATAATTACATACAAAAGAAGCTTGTAGTACAAAATTGTAGCTCTGTCACTACTATATAATCACTGTGTTACATGTGAAACAACCATTGAAATAGTATCTACACATGTTGTAAAATCTTCGGTGTCTATGTTTGGAAACAACTAAGGAATTAGTGGAACACAATCCTGGGTGCACACGTGAGGATGTCTCATGAGAAAAGTTAGACAATGAAGCTTCTGATCTAATCAATAGATTACTGCTTTGACAGTACAATTCAATTAGTGGAAAGTAGTGAAAAATGAAAGGTGGAGTTTAAGTAGAGGAAGTAGGTCCCAGGAACTTGCATTGTAGGGTTTATCTGACTTGGCCTGTTCCTACAGCACCTCTATTGCTCAATGCTCGCCATGCGGTTCCTCTAAGACATTGTCCCACCATGTGTTTCTCCATCTCATTGAGTTCAGACCACTGGGCCAACATGAGTGAATGTTTCTATAACTGTGAAACAAAATATGCAAATCTTCTCATTTCTTTTCTGTCAGGTAGATACTTTAACACCAATGAAAATAAACTAATATAATCTACTGAAATCTACTTCTAATATGTGTTCATTAAGAAAGTCAGATATGCCTAGTGTTGTAGATTTAGAGAATAGGCACCTCAATTGACTTGTTATAGTTGCTATTTGCCCAGTAGTGTTTAAAACCCCTCTGTTGGACCAGACTCTAGTGTAATCATTAATGAAGCACCAACAAATAACTACTTTTCTTTTTACCTTACCTAGCAAGAAATCTTTTGTCAGAATTCACATTCCTATACAGAATTATACACTGTGATTGTGTATTTATACAACTTCTTACTATGACATAACATGTGCATCTGTTAACACATTCAGTATGTGTGTGTCAAACTGTGAAAAATGAAAGAAATCATTTTATCACAAAAAGATGAAATCGATTATTCAAATTATCACTTCAATGACCAACAATCAGAAAAGCTATGGCTACAATAAACAATCAGTATCAATGATCACCGCCTTGAATCAAATATTGCCTTTCAACATATGCTACAATAAACAAATCATGGAGTTCTTCACTTGATATGCAACTTCTCTATGATACCTATATGCATAGGGTATAGATAATAAATTGTCCTGTTAAAGTGTATTGGAAAAGCTGTTTTTCCTCTCAATAACATAATCTCATTCCTCATATGTACTTGAGTTATCTATTATATTCTCTCTCCTTCATCCAAAGCCTAATTTCAAGAATATGTCAAAAACAAATTTTACACTAGTTTGTTGTATAATTATCAGATTAAATTGCAGATAATTTATCTCAGTTATTATCCTTTATACATTTGCAAATGCTAAAGGTGTGTAGTAAAGAAAATTCATTGAGATTTCTTCTCTATGTGGCTGATATGCAATGTGGTTGATTATGAATAATATTTGGAATAAAGTTTAATAATCTTTCATTATCCTGCAAGATGTGGGAGAATATGGAAGCTTAGCTCCCTTTGCTGTTTAACTAAAGGTCACACCTCTGAAACATGGCTCTATTTCATATTTTAAAAGTTCCTTTCAGAAGGGTAGGGTAGGCAATGCTTGAACTGTTATAGATATCCAAGATGTAATCATTTTAAGTAAACAAACCAAAGTACCACTTATCATTTGGTAAGTATGATACTATAATTCACAGTCTAATAAAATACCACATAGACATAGCATAAACTCTGATACAGAGAATACATTATTATCCATGAGATGCCTGGATTATCTTACATTATTACCTATGTAGACAATGTGTGTCTAGTACTTAATCTCTGAAATTTGTTAATTGGGGTCCATCAATCAGCTCCTCTATCTAAAGATATGTTCTTCAATGAAAAACAGTTCTGTTTTAGCCATCTTTGAGCCCCTTACATCTTAAGTGCCATATGTGTATATTGTTTTTAAGTAAAGTCTTACTCTGTATGTCTTTATTAGCATTATGAAATTGGTACTAATAAAAACATGAGTAAATGGCAGGGGCATCTGGTTTAAAGCAGGGCCTTACTTTCTTTGCCTCTAATCATTTATTAAATTATTCTGTGAGCTCATCACCATTATATTCATAGATTCTGGTACTGTTTTGATTAAGGCATACTTACAACTGAATTAAAAGAACAATAGAAATTAGTCAATATGGTCAGTAAGCTTGATTTTACATTTGTCATTTGAAAAATAATGTATTTATATAAGAAAATATTTTAAAATGTATTTGATGATAGTTCATCTTTTCTTTAAAAACTATGGGGCAAATACTCAATCTTAATTATTTTTTTTTTGTTTTCACATTTCTTCTTCAATGCTGCTAATATAACTATGCCATTATTTTCAAATTTCACTTTTTCATGATTTTGGAACTTCCACAGTTCCTGGAGCTCTCAACATTTGTACTTCATCATAGATAACATGAGTATTCTCAAAGAGCATAAAAAAGTCACCATAACAGAAACAATTCCATGACCATGGTAACAACATTTACTTACCCAGGTTCTAATAAATCTACAAACAGTCTAAGTAAATATTTACATTATCTGTGTCCATTAAAAAATAGAAAAAAGAAAAGAATTTCATACATTAGAAAACTTATTTTTAAACTGGCTAAAAGTTCAATATACTAGTGATTTTATTTTGTTTGTTAGCAATCAGGTGTGTATTGAAAACCCTGTAAAACAATTATTCAAAGTAGTTATTGATTCTTTTTGCTATTGTAAAGTAATTCAAAGAAATAGGTCTATTTCTTAATAAATGTGTAGGAAAAATCAGTTTATAAATCACAGTGAAGTAAAATCACAGACAATTTATGTAAATTTAGCTCCAAGTTGTTCATTACATGGGAATTTCACTAACTCTCCTTTTGTGTACAAGATATTTAATGCATGCTATTAATTCTCTTGTGTAGAAAGGCTGCTAAATTGTAGGAACAATGTTATTCTTCAGATATCAGGACTGAATGGACAGACACTGTCATGACTACATCCCCTTCTCTGTATTCATATCCATCTATACAAACAACAGGTATAGTCATTAATCATTGGCTTTCTGATCACTTGAAACATTCCTGCTTTCCTTGCAATTAAAATACAAGTTTTAAAAATAGACATCCTATTGTTTCTTACTTGAAATACATGAGAGTTATTGTGTGGTTCATGAGAGGTACTCTTACTTTACATTCCAAATCTAAAATTTATAGTGTTTTATCAGGTGTGTTATAATTCCACCTAATTAAACTTAAACTTGATCCATTAGCAGACTATCTTAGTGATTTCTAAGGGTTTGAGTATAAAAACAAAAAGGTCTTGCTCAACTAGTAGCAATACATTCACATTTTTGAGAACCCGTGTCAGAAACAGGTCTTTTGCATTACCTACTTTTGCATCACCTTCTATGTTTCTCAACTCTACCACTATTAGGCCAGAAAGTAAATGCAGGTTGTTTAAACCAATAAGCTTTTGGTGCCTATGGTGCCAGGCTCTAATTTTATGGTTTTTTTTTTTTAATAGAAAAGGTGATGATTATACTTCTGAAAATTGCATGTTATTTTGAGTTAAACAAACAAAAAAAGAAACATTACTATAATTTGTTCTAAAATCATGAAGAATCTGATAGTGTAGAAGACTGAAATGTAAAATAAGGTAGATTTTCACAAATGTCTGTAAGATTATTATTATTATTATTATTATTATTATTATTATTATTCAGTTCTACAAGTGGGAACATAATTGTATTTCCTGGGACATTGCAAGGTACATCTCTTCCAAGTAATGTTCTTTAATTACTAAACATTTGATCCCCACGAAATGAAGACATAAGATACTTGCTTTTAATTTTGTTATATTTTCCCTCTTTTTTCTCATTATTTCTAACTTGAATCCTAAAGTGACATATTTTTATTAAAATCAAGAATGAATGTCATGTAAATTATATACTGTAATAGCAGCTTTTGGAGTTTCTAATTATTTCAAGGCAACTGAAGTAAATTTATTTTATTTTTTGAATCAAAACAAAGCATAAAATAATGGTTATGCTAATAAAGCTATTAGCATTTGAAGAGTATGTATCAATCATCTCAATACAGCAATATCTATTGCTGTGAGTGTTCTAGTCTCTAATAATATGAGGAAAGTATGAAGGCAGCTAAAATAGCACAGGACAATAAAACAGTCATAGGAGTAGCTAAATTTTATGATGAATATTGAGCATGGGAACATTCACACAACCACACACACATGTCTTACATTTACTGACACAATCTTCCTGAAAGATCTTTTAAATTTGTTTTTATAAGATCAGTATCTATAACAGTTCATTTATCTTCTGATGTATCAGAATTCTTACCCTTAGCCATCTGCGTATTTGGGGTCAGAGAATTATTTTTCATGTGAACTGTTTCACTGACTGTAGTCTGGGTATCCTGAGTTCTTTTCTGGGACTCGTTAAGTTTGTGGACCGCTATTGCTGTATCTAAGACACACCTATCTACAGAATGCATAGGTAGAACTTTGAGAGGTATAAAATTGTAACAGTGGAACTCTCCCAATGGGAGAGGGAAGGAACCAGTCAGCTCCTCCCCAAGCATGTGAGGATTAAGAATATGTGTGTAAGTTTAGTTGACATTAATTTACCTTGAGAATAAACCACTTCTTTGATACCCGTGAGCCCAAGAATACCATACCTTACTAAGCTGTTAGCGCTGTCTGGATCTTGTGCCAAGACGGTGCCAACAATTGTTCCAACCTTGGCATTTTCATAGACGTCCATGACATAGGAAGGCATAGAAAAGTGTGGTGGTTCATCCACGTCCCCCACGATGATCTTCAGCATGGTGGCATCTTTAAACGGACCCAGGTGGGAAAAGCGGAAGTCCAGGTGTGTATTTGCACCTTCAATGTTCAGTGTGTAGGACTTCTTTTTCTCATAGTTGAGTGGCTACAGAGAACAAGGTGAGAACCCATGTGAGGACTTCCACAGTTTTCAAAGATGCAGTTATTTTTCTACTTATGAAAATCATTAAAACATATGTTCGTTAAAAACATAGCTATAGACCTGACCATCTAGGAACTCTTGCTCCCCAGACTGATAGCTGGAATACAAGCATGGGGCTGATCCAGACCCCAGAAACATGGGTTTATGTGAGGAAATCTCAGAAATCTATGGGACCTCCTGTAGAAGTTCAGTACATATCCCTAGCATAGGTGTGGACTTTGGGAGCCCATTCCATATAGAGGAATACTCCCTGAGCCAAGACACATGGGGTGGGCCTAAGCCCTATCCCAAAGGATACAATAGACTCTGATAACACCCTATGGAAGGCCTCACCATCCAGGGGGGGCAGAAAGAATATGTGATAGATAGGGTTTTAGTTGGGGGGGGCGTGGTAGGGGAGGGTGGGAGGGAGATGGCAACTAGGATTGTCATGTAAAACAATCTTGTTTCTAATTCAAATAAAAAAAAGTTGGAAAAAAACCCATAGCTATAATGTTTTCCTGAATTATGACATCAAAAGAAAAGTCATGGCAACTTCAGGGTTAATCCATAGGGATTTTATTTATCCCTAGAACGTGGTTATGGCCATATGCAGAAATTAATTCACCTTGAGAAAAAGACTTTCTTCTCAGAGACACTTTCTAGTCCCCTCCTAGACCTAATACCCAGGAATTATTAAATGGATAATTTGAACATATCTGTTTGCTAAGTTGTATAAAATTTGAAATAACTTTTTACATTTGTGTGATTTACTTCATATTGATTCATAATTGTTTGCTTATTTTAAATTGGATGTTAGGTGATTTTGCGTTTGATTTTAGTTTCTTCTAGAATTTTGCTCCTTACTTTTTATCAAATATTTCATTTGAAAATATTTTCTCCTTTTCTGTGTTTTGTGTCTTCACTCTAATGTTTGTGTTCTTTGCTATGTAGAAATTGGATAGTTTATGTTTGTTCTTTGGTTTTCCTTCTTGGACTATTTAATCTACTTTGTTTCTCATATTAATTATTACATTATGATATATGGAACAAAGTTTTAAAAGCATCCTTTTTTCTTTACTTGATTTTAGCTTTAGCCCTGTATTAATTGACCATGATAATCACTTTAGTTTATTTCTTAACTTTAAGTTTCCCAATCAGAGTTTTTATTGTTGTTGGGGAATGAACTTTGGTCCTGATACATCAGGTAATTATAATTTAACCATACAACCAGTCTTCCAGCTTCCATTAAAAATATCTTCCATTAAAAAAAAACATAGCTATATATATTGGGCATGACTTTACATATCATTTATCTCAAAGAATACCATCATATTATTATAAGATAAACATAGTAAACTAGTATTCTATATTAACTTTGTAAAACATATTGAGTATTATGAATATTAGCAGTAATACAAACTGAATAGGTTTACATGTAAATAAAATTAATCTTTTTTTTCTGAGACAAGAGTTTCTCTGTGGCTTTGGAGACTGTCCTGGAACTAGCTCTTACAGACCAGGCTGGTCTGGAATTCTCAGAGATCCACCTGCCTCTGCCTCCCCAGTGCAGGGATTAGTGGTGTGTGCCATCACCACCACACACCCCTGTGGTAAATTAACTTTTTGAGAAGAACTGAAAGTTAGCAAAATGCTTGCCATGATACACATTTATGGATGAATTTGGGTATGCTAGCTAAAATCACTTCACCTTAACTGTTAACTGTATGAAAGTTTGAATGGAAGCATTAGAACAGGTTATATGAGGGGCTTTCTTTCACTTACAGCATATTGGAATATTCATTGATGCTGCTCATTTTAATAAATACTTTAAAAATGTACACAGAACTATGCCATCCCTATTTCTGCTTCTGATATTAAACTATCCTGATTGAGCATTCTATCTTTGTTCTTCTTGGTGGGATCAGCTATTGTCATTCCTTATAGAGATGCTATGTCATTTCCTTCACCCCAAAGGTCTATCCTGGTTATTTTGTATTGTTTAGATGGACAGCACAGACTTGGTGATTTTTTAACAGAAAATGGAATCTTATTGTATTTCTGGATGCTAGGGTATTCTATATTGATATGCTGGCAGATCTATTATCTAATCATTCTTGTATCCTATTATGCAAATAGCCTCTTTCTAATGTCCTTAGATTCTGGAAGTACCTATTCCCATTTATGAAGTACCCATTTATGAAGGTCCCTTATCCAGACCTAAGTATCTCTTCCAGACTCCATGTCCAATTGTTGTCATAAGGGGGTTGAAGCTTCAACATATGATTTTGGGCAGTCATGTTTGCCCCATTCAACGCTATGGAGAAAATGTGCCTAAAAATTGTCCTTAGAAGAATTACAAACAAATTCTTCAGTACAGTTGATGATTAGTTCTTTTGTTCCTTCCTGGTTGTCTTGGAAATTGGCCTTCTGGGGTTACAAACATTGTATAGAAGGGAAACAAATCTTTTGTTCCATAGCAGTACTAGAAACTGGAAAGCTCCTAAAGACATAGCAACATGGGCATAGCTGGGCCTCTTTAGCCATTTTGCCAGTTTGTATAAGCTAAAGCTTTTTTTAAAAAAAAAACTCAAATTCCCAAAAGTTGAGTATATGTACGCCATATATATATATATATATATATATATATATATATATATATATATATGCACATAGAAAAAATATTCATTTATATTTATAAATCTCTAGTGGTTGGTTAATTAAATCTGAAGTCTATAGCCTACTAATTAGAACTTGTTTTCTTGGAAAAGATCTGAAACTAAAAATAAACTCTGAAGATAATTAATACCTCTCTTCAAGAAGATCAAAGACCTGTCGGGATGCATACATTGAAACCTTTCTTTTCTAGATCTAACTCTACATTAAACTAAGAAGAATCTGTCTCTCAATGCTTTATAAACCTTTCTCCAATTTAAATAAGACATCCTAAACTTGTGGACATTTGCTACCTCTTTGGGACCAGGTGGGTGATAGATAGATGCTTAGTGTTTATGAACATTACTTCCGAAAACCATCTGCTAGTTCGCAGCACCATCATGGAAGTTTAAAACCACCTTTAACTGCAGTGGTGGGGGGAATCACTACAACTCCCTACCAACAAAAGCACCAGGCACTTGCAAGGTTTACATACTTGTGGCACACATATTAAAATATAAACTAAAATAAATTAAAATTAAAAGTATGGCAAAGAATTGTAGATGAACACCATCCCCTTTAAATCTAGACCAGACTATTGGTATCAGGATATGTCACTGGTTGGAAGCAGAAGACAAAAGATCTCATATTTGCTCAAGATCAATATTTACAATATTATTTATTAATCTTACTTTTATGTAAAACTTCCTGACCAGTATTATTATCTTGCTGACATTGAGACCACACTTGCTTTGCTAGTAATGATTAGAATGTCTTTTCTAGCAACACTGGATTGTAGAACTTCCATCTTCATTCATTCATTTTTATGGAATTTTACTCCCTTCAACCCAGTGAAAATAGCAAAAGAAATTCTGGCCACATTTAGTTTATTTTGATATTATTATCAAGCTGTGCATTGAAGAGAGTAGACCACACAATTTCTAGCAGATCCCTTTGGCAAAATAGATGTCACATGTCTTAATGCCGCCCACCTAATGCTAAGGTGCAGACTGTTTGTGTGGACACATGGTTTCATGTTGATGATCATCTAATATAAGTTTAACTACCTCCAGGCAGAACTAATTCTGGGAAACTTGTTTGCCAAGACTGGCAGATGGATAGATAAGGACCATCTGTAGCCACAAAGGAAGGAGAGAATAATTTCAGGTTGGTCAGAAATTTGAAGACAGATTTACTACCACAAATAGGATCATTTTAAGAATGTCATTTCTGAATAAAAAAGGTGATATTAAAGTACATTTATAGAAATTTGGGCTGAAATAAAATCATTCATTCTGTATATTTCAGAGTTATGTATTAAATACTAAGTATATTAATCATTGTATTATAAACACAGAAGTATATAAATGGGGCAATAATATTATTTAACTATACCATAACTGGTAAACATGTGCAACTACCCATCATTTATAAATTAAAAAATATATAAAGATGTTTAGACTTCTGAATCTATGTAGAATTCTGCATGTTTGGCTTAATATTCCTAGTCACAGGCAATATTTTAGCCTAAATACAATCCATCAAACACAGTAAGTTAGAAACAATAATAGCTGTTTACAAAGTCACATAAATCTAAAATCACTTTGAAAGGAAAGAAAAGGAAAAATTCACCCTGATTATTGAAGTATCATGAAAACAAATAGCATGAACCTGTAGGCGTTTGTAAACTGAAAACATCATTGTCTCCTTCAACAAAAGAAACACCAGTGGTCAAGAGTGACATGATAAAGACATGTAAGTTTATTGTAAAGTCAGTGATTCTTTATAGATAAACATCTAGGTACATCCTGACAATCGTTTGAATGGAGCAACTATGTAATGGTCAAACTAAAATAGGAATCATATACAAAGTGTTTCTCCTTTTTGTGCTAGAAATCTGTATGAAAATAATGTACTCTAGTTCTTTGCAATTTGATAATTGTTATTTCCAGATTCTGTTTCACCCCTATATTTGCCAGTGGACAGGTGTGATTATTTGAATCAAATTCATTCTAGTTTACAAGACTGTAGAGCTGGGGTAAATCTCCTGATAGAATGCCATGGGTCTGCATCATTAATTTGTATTTACTATGAGAGGTAGCTAAGTTCATGATGGCTCTGCATGGAAAACCATAAATACAAGTTAATGCTTGGGGAAACCAATTACAGGTTAAGAACAAAACTTTGCTATGTTTTCTTTTGCCTTGGTCATTTTGTTTAGTTTTTGTATTATTAGGAATTGCTCTAGGTTTAACTCTTAGAATAACATTTAATTGCAGACAAGAGACCATTTTCTTTGTGTGTCTATTTAGTTATCTACTGTGATAATGGGTATTGAATTTCACATGCCAAGGAAATACTCTACCACTGAGCAATTTGATATATCTAAAATGAATGGATTGTAAGTTAAAAAGCTACACTCATAAACATCTACTGCAAGAAGCAGCTTTTCTGATGAGGGATGAGTAAGTAACTGATTTGTGAGTATAGCAATCTGTCATCAGGATTCATTATATTGATATGTTCATTTAGCAATATAAGAGTAGATTTTCCCTATGGTTTACTTAGCCTCATTTAGAGTATCACATTTGTGTTCCTTCTAATGGAGTAGCCTTAAATCCAATGAAAAGGTGGTTGTTAAATCTCATAATATTTGGGAAAAATTTTGAGAATATTTTGCAGGCAGGCCCAGTTATCTATATGGCAGGTGTGTAGCAGGGTTCTTTTCCAGTTGAGATTGATGATAAATTCCATGTCCAACAACATGTATAGTATCTTTCAGCATTCTAAATATTAGTCAGTAGGAGTGAAGTTTTTGGTTGAACACCACAGGATTTCTATGTATCCACTGACATAAGTAAGTAGAGTCTTTATCATATATGATATCAGATATGACATCATATATATATATATATATATACATATATACATATATGTACATGTATATGTATATGAATTTTCTGGAGTGGTAAGTTTCAATATGGATTTTCAAAAATCATTTGGTAATTGTTATCCCTCCCCATATTTCCTAGTTTAGCCTCCCCTTCCTTGTCCTCCCAATTTAAGCCTCCAGAAGTAGACAGTGTGTAACCAGTGAAAGACTTTGGGTAATTCTGCCTTAAATGGAATGATATTAACAAACCCCTCCCACCAGGAATCCAATACTGATGAAGAAGAGGAACTGGGGGAAAGAAAAGAATATGATCACAATATATTGTATGAGAATACTTTCAAATAATTACATTTCAAAAATAACCACACTAAAGTAGATTACAAAACAAACAAAAATACTAGATCCAGTGGACTGAGATGGGCCATCTAGTGACACTCCTTGCTCTTGCTGCTATGCCTGATGGCAGAACTGACTCCAGAATGGTGCCCTCTGACCTCCAGTCATGTGCCTTGGCATGAAAATGAAAGCGTGCACACACATCTACACACAAACACACACACATACACACACACACACACACACACACACACACACACACACACACACACACACACAGATAGAGAGAGAAACAGAGAGAAAGAGAGAGAGAGAGAGAGAGAGAGAGAGAGAGAGAGAGAGAGAGACTTATAATATTATACTCAACAATCTTTTGTAGCCAAGAAACATACCTCATTGGAAAGAAAACCACAGGCATCTAGAAAGTCAAAGGAATCTAAACTCATTCTTCATTCTTCACAGAAACTGTTCTCCGTGCCTTTTTTAGGTTATATGTGTGCTCAGGCATTACTGGGAAGTCAACCACCTCTTGATCGCTATGCATTCCAATTGCACTGTGTTTCAACATCTAGCCAGACAAGCCAGGTGTTTTGTTGAAAAGTCACAGCTTTGCTGCTATGGTTAATAAAGATACCTTTCAAGGCAAACAGAACTTCGACAATGTAAGCACTGGGCTAAGGCAGTGGACACAGAGCTGCAGGCTTAGAAAACAGACTTGAGCCACAAAGCATTATCCTTGGGACTTGAAATCAAATGAAATGTGCCTTGCTAGATTTTAAACTGGTTTTAGACAAGCAACTCCTTAGTCCTTCCATTTTCTCCTTGCCAGATGTCAGGAGCACTACCTACTCTCTGTGCAACTCCTAGCCCTAACGTTTGGCAGCACATGATGTATTTTTTAAGCTCATAGTTCCACAGATAAAGACGCTTGCCCTAGCATCAAACATACTCAGCACTTCAACAATACTGGATTTAGATAGAGGGATTTGTGACATTGTGCTAATCTTGGATGGAACTGAGGTTTATGAATGATTCAAAGTGGAGTTTTCTATGCATGGGGTAGACATATATTGGAGAATCAAATGTAGATATTAACCAAATGGTGACCTGGACACACACACACACATACACACACACACACACACACACACACACAGAGAGAGAGAGAGAGAGAGAGAGAGAGAGAGAGAGAGAGAGAGAGAGAGAGAGAGAGAGAGAAAGAGAATGTGATAGTGTAATAGGTAGGCTTATCTTGGATATGTGAGTGGTTGCCAAACTAAATTACAATAATCCTTTCAATTGAGAGATATAAGCAGTGTGAGATATAACAGTGTGAGATATTGTCACCACATACACAGATATAGGAGTACTTCCTAACGCTGCAACCCTTTAATACAGTTCTTCATGTTGTGCCCCCCCAAACACAATATTATTTCATTGCTACTTCATAACTATGATTTTGCTACTGTTACAAATCATGATGTAAATATGTGATATGTAGGATATCCCATATGGGACTCCCAAAAGGGTCATGACCCCTGAGTTGAGAACTGCTATTGTAGAAGACAGAAAAAGCTAGGAGTGTTTCATCTCAGGTATTAAGAAGAGCATAGTCAGGCTGGAGAGATTGCTCAGAGGTTAAGAGCACTGGCTCTTCTTCCAGAGGTCCTGAGTTCAATTCCCAGCAACCACATGATGGCTGACAACCATCCCTTATGAGATCTTGTGCCCTCTTCTGGTGTGCAGATATACATGGAAGCAGAATGTTGTATAGATAATAAATAAATAAAATCTTTAAAAAATAAAGAAGAGCATAGTCTATTCTTTAGAATTCCAGGGGAATCTGTCTGTTGTTTAAAGCCACTGAGTGAGTACTTTTGTGTATAGCATTCCTAGACAGAAATGGACATTGTCTGTCTGTATTTAACTGCAGTGGAAACATTGTTTTAATGAGTCTGATGGTCAAATGAACTGTAATTATTTGACTTTTCATTAGAGAGAATTAATTGGGATGGATTTAGGGAGAGGTTTCAGTCATGCATTCCCATTTCTTCACATCAATCCCGTTCATATGACTTAATTATTTCTTTGACACCTAAAAACATTTTCCCATCAAAATTGGTTTACATGAAATTTGTATGTAAATGAGAAATAATCCTAGAACATTTTTTTAGATTCTGTAGCCCTTTAGTACCTTCTATGTATTCATGTTTCTTAATAACTTCAAAATGAATTTAGTATTCTTTCTATTTACCAATTTACCAATCTTCATATTACCAAAATTTATTTTTTCCTAACTTTTGGTTGTTATTAATCAATATTCTCTTCCTATCTTCCAATTTTAAAGATGTATATGATTTATAGAATTTTATTATTTTTGATCCTTAATATATTTAGAAGTAGAGTAGGCTAAAAAGTGCTTAGAATATTGTTTTGTTAATGTTGTTTGGCTTCCTGCATTTGTATGGAAAATCTGAACATGTTACATACTCATAATGAGTTGTCCATTTAAGTTTTACACCCTTCCTTTATCTCCTAATTTCATCTTTGAACCTATCATGATGGGCATGATATCTCTTCTTTGGTCTTTTACTTCAATTATCATTTATATAACCTTAAATACTAAGTTTTAAATTTATTTTCTTCTATAGGATGAGAGTCTTTTGATATTTGTAAACATTTGAATGCTTGCTGGTTTGACTGCCTCTAGTGTAGGAATTTTCATACTCAATCTCCAGTTCTTCAATAGCAAGTATCAATGTAGTAAATAAGTAAAACAGAGTACTTACAGGGCATAAATAATTGCGAATTTGTTTTTAACTCAGGTTCTGAACTCACAACTTTAAGGGTGAGGTTATATTATTAGAAACCTAACAGGAAATATAAGTAGCATGGCATAACATAGTTGATGATTACAAAGAATTAGTCTCTCTCTTTATGTATTGTACTCAGTAATAAAAGAGCTAATCCAACATCTTTTTGACTACTGTTACATTTAAAATGTATTAATAAATCCCTAATTATAACTACAAGATTTCCAAGTAATTTTGTAATTTCTCCAATTAAAATAATTATATAGCCAGGAAACTAACAATATTTGGGCAAATTTCTTTATCTCCTTGGTCTCTGCAAGATGTGTTTGCCCAGGGACAATTTTAATTTCCTTGGGCAATTGGATTTCTCTTCCTTCCTTTTAGCTACTGCTCAATTTTCTAATTTAACACTTCATTATCAATGAGTTCAATGTGATTTTCATAGAAGATTTTAGTTTCTTAATTTTATCTCATTATTCTTAGTAATTTCTTTTACATATCATTGCTCTTTCTCACATATAATGCAGAACTTTAACTCTTTAATATTAATCTACTTCATATTAATGTAGAGAGTTGTCATCTATCACATCAGTATAGTTCCATACAGCTATGCATATTTAGGGAATTTTAATAGTTTCTCATTAATCTCCTTTACTGTCCTTTCAATCACCCTGTGTGTTTCTCTTCTGGAATTATATTACCATGAATATGGATGCTGAAACTACTATCCAGCCAACAAGCCCTATTAGATAAATTTCCATTTTGTACAGGAAGATTAAACGTTCTTGTCTCCTAGGCAATAGGAGAAACACTCATCAGAGCTTTTCTTACCATGATTTATATGTTATTCCTTCATTTGGATTTTGGATTTCCTAGTGAGTAAATAATGATTCTGTTTTCTTCATATTTCCATATATTAAAATTTGATCTTAAATCTGGAAAACAGCCAAATTGTACTGAGTAGACAATATCATCATTATGTATAAATTTTCTTCAAAGTATGGATTTTAAATTATGGTATGCAAATATTAGGAAAGGTAAAATTAATTTAACTAATGCCTTTCCTTTTGAACTTCTTGGCTATGAATGTTTTGTAGTATTTTGTGAGGATTCCCCAGGGTGGTAGAACATCTATAGGAACTAGAATTAATTTATGAGCTTTCTTGTTATAAATTTTACTCAACAGAGGAGTGAAAATTCATTTTTGTATAATTATAATGCCAAACAAATTATTACGTGTTTTAATACAGTCATTTGATAATGGGAAACAAATCAAATATATTTCATTATATATTTAATTGGATAAATTTTTATTATGTATATGAATGTCAGCATCTATGTACAGATATCCTAGATGTATAAATCTCTTATATCTCTATGTAGAACATGAATAAAACAAAAAGATCAAAATTTATCAATATCTATAAATGAATAGAACTCAGCTAATCACAATATTTTTCTCCATTTTTATTTAAATTAGAAACAAAATTATTTTACATGTCAATCCCAGTTCCCTTAACCTCCTCTCCTCCCCTGCCCGCCCCAACTAATACCTACCTATGTCATACCCTTTCTGCTCCCCAGGGAGTGTGAGGCCTCCAATAGGGGGTCTTCAGAGATTGTCATGTCCTTTGGGATAGGGCCTAGGCCCTCCCACATGTGTCTATGCTCAGGAAGTATCCCTCTATGTGGAATGGGCTCCCAGGGTCCATTCTTATTCTTGGGATAAGTCCTGATCTACTACAAGAGGTCCCATAGATTTCCAAGGTCTCCTCACTGACACCCACATTCATGGGTTATGGATCAGACCCATGCTGGTTTCCCAGCTATCAGTCTGGTGACCACAAGGATGACACCAACTTACAATCTAAGCAACAGTGTGAGACTACCTTAAATGTACTCCCCTGATAATGAGATTTATGTCTAACTTATATGCCATCCTATAGCCTTCATACAGCATCTGAAGGAAGTAAGAGCAGACACCCACAGCAAAACACTGAACTGAACAGGAATCCAGTTGCAGAGAAGGAAGAGTGATGAGCAAAGGGATCAAGACCAGGCTGGTGAAACCCATAGGAACAGCTGACCTAATCACAATATTTTAGCAAAAAGCCTGTTTCACAATAGTAGGTAGTATTATACTATGAATTATGATATGTGATTGGGAGTATAATAAACATTAGGTGAAATTTCAAATGATTCATTATTCAATGTTCATGGTAATTCCTAAAGATAAACATCTAAAATAGAATTTGTCCAACAGTAGTCCTTCATCAAATATATTAGAAATGCCGTAATCCAGATGATCAAATTGAAATCCTGACTATTGTTTCTAGAGGATCAAAATAAATTGCTGGAAACTAGAGCTCTCAAAGAATCAACTATTTTTGCTTAATTTTTAAAGGTAGATTAGTAAACACTTGTTCACAATGAATAGGTTATTAGATTCAAAATACAGAGAAAAGATTAATATTTGTGTTTTGCCTGATTTTTTTCTTTGTTATTCAACAAGCATTAAAATCCCAGTGTAGTCTTCATTCTCTCACTCAAAGTAAAAGAATAATCATAAGAATCTCAATAAAACAAATTTACTAAAGACTAGAGATATGTTATGTGGCATAATACTGATGTGATTATCATAGAAAACATGTCATATGTTTTTCTTAGAATTGTCTACAGTGCCTCTGTGGGTATTGCACACATATAGTGCACATAGGTTTATGAAGACTACATAAACTTACAATAAACTTTTTAAAATGAGTTTTTGTTTTAAAACAAATAACTTTTTTCACCAATTTCATCCCATAGACCCCTTCTTCTAAACATCACATACGGTTCCCAATGCTATTGCTTATTCCCACAACTTGACAGTAAGGCTCTATTGCTGAGGATGCCACTCATGTACTTGAATATAGAGAAATAAAGTGGATTCCCAACTGGAAGCTTCAGTGCTACTGGTAAGCTAGAAGGTACTATGCATTACACTGTAGCAGAAAGTACAGAATGTCCAATTGTGAGTCTCTGTGCTAATTCCTGTGCTAAATTCACTTACAACTCCATTATAGGGGTCCCATATCTAACATTGTTAACCAGGCTGAAAAATCAGAGACTAGATAGGTCATGTATTCTAGGAGAAAATTTACTGTTATTCTTTTAAAGGAACATAGCAATACAGTTAGTCCAAATTACATGTTGCTGTACCAATAGTTCAGAGCATTGATGGACCCCTATTTGAGAAGCCTCTTGTTGTAGTAAACAGGAATTAGCACAGAGACTCACAATTGGACATTCTGTAGTGAGACATTGGAGTAATCAGTCCTACTGGGCTATATTAATCATACTTCTCCCTTGAAGACCCAGGAACCTTTGCAGAGGGAGAGATGGAATGATTGTAAAAGTCAGAGGTCATAGATGACTATAAGGAAACAATATCCTCTGGATGTGACAGGACTGAAGTACGTATGACACACAGAATCAGAGATAGCACATGGAAGACATATACATGGTGAAGACTAACAAAATTTAAGGAGGGAGAAGATGAAGTGGACACAAAATCCCAGTGCTAACAGAGAAGCTGTGTGAAATTTATATCTAATGGGAGAGGGAAAATCAATTTTCACCAATGGATTGACAGTAGGTATGTCAACCACATTCAAGGACAGGGTTTATGCTTAGAAGTAGTTGTCCAACAAAAATGTGATCCATATTTTTCTTTGATTTTTCACTTTGTTTTGATAATATTTATTATTTTATTGTTTTAATTCATTTTTTTCTTATATTTTGAGGGTGAGATATTAGAAGATGGGAAAGAATGTAATACAAATATATGAATTTGCATTTTTAAAGCCAGTCTATGCACTTACAAAAAGTTTTACTCAATAACCTCCAACAATAATCCCAACAGGATCCAGATGGTGAAGGGATATGATTAATCAAGGTTGATGGTATAGAGGTTCCATAGGACATAGTAGACAAGCTAGGATATGGTGCATTTACACCAAATATTTGGCTTATGAATAATAAACAAAGACTAAGTTGAACTTGTCTATTATGTTAAGACAAAGAATGAGTAAAATGTCATGCACTACTTTTAAAAATAAATAAAAGCAGGGGCTTATGTAATAAGTTAATAGATTTATAGAAAGTGATACTAAAATAAAAGTTTGAAAAGTGTTGATAAAAGAATCAAGATGATAACTAAAATTTCAACCTTAAGCTTACAATGACAGATGCTAGAGAGATGGCTTATTTGTGAAGAGTAGTTGCTTTTGCAAAGGATATGTGATTGATACCCAGATCTAATATGGTGTTCCATAACCATACATACATAACTCTATTTCCAAGGGATCCTATATCCTTTTATCACCTCCACAGGCACAAGACATGCAAATAGTATACATATAAATACATTCAAGCAAAACATTAATACAAGTAAAATAAAATAAGTAAATCCAAATACATTGACAACATTAATAATTAGAACAACTTCATAAATGTCCTTCATATCAAGACCATAAGAATAAGTTCTGAGAGAGATTCCTAGATAGAAGCCTCAGGCTTCAGAGGAATGGATGGAACTTACATTCATCTTTATCTATTCCCCCTTTCCATGTCGTCAGGCTCCATTAAACTATGAATGAAACATATCAAAAAGTATTTACAATGTACCATGCAATGCATCAGTGAATTCAACTTGGCAATTTTCTGATGAAGTGAAGATATGGCCTGGGATGAGCCAGTGTGCCTGTTATGGCTTTATAGAGCGGGACTGACTTTGATCTCTGAGAAGATTAGCTTTTCTGCCTTGTTGACTAAGGTGAACTGCCTTAGAGATTAAATGAGAAACAGGTTTTCAAGGACTGCTTTATCCGCATCTTGCCACCTTAACCAGTATCTTCTGAAGGTTAAAACCCACTGGAGAACACAGTTCATTTTCACATTACAATTCCTTGTCAATCACTGTGAAATTGATAATATCAAATTGAAGATATAGCTAACATTAATTCGACTCTGAGGAAATACACCTAGGAAAGCAAGCCAAAGTTGAATACAATTTGTAGTAATTATTAAGACTATTTTCAGTATACACTTAACTAACATTTATCCAATTGAATTTTTTTTCAAAATATCCATTGTATATATAGAAAATACTGTGAAGTCAGTCAAATATGTAAAGATATAACAACTAATTTTCTTATTTTGGGAAATTAACTATGGCCATGGTAGTGGTAAGAGCTCTTAATTGTCCACATTTTCATAAGTGTTATTGTAGTTTGTGGATATAGAAAAAGTAACTACTAAAAGATTTATTTCTGAAAACCTAACCTTATCTCAAATTTTATAAAGTTAATAAGGCTTGGTACTGTGATGACCTTAATACAAGCTTCCTGTAACTGGATTGCTGTAAATCTATCTGTAACTACTACTTACTCTGTTCTGTCCTTTGTTTATCTCAGTAAAGGATACATTCTATCATAAACTATCACTTGCTTCTACTCTTAATTGTCTCCTTTCAAGACAGTCTCTCCCTCCAATGTCTGTCTTAAAATCAATGATTCTCTAGACTTATATCTTGCATGTATTCTATACTGGCCTTCATTCCTTCTGTATGGGAGCATACGTCTGTCTACCTTATTAAAATTACCACATTCCATCATGTTAATATTATCTTGATTCATAACATTTCCTACATTATTATATATCTTACCAAAGTGACTTACTTCCCTATTTTTTTAACAATCTTCTTTATTCCTGTTCTATCACAACAACAACACAATATTCATATACAGCCATTGGGAGAAGAATAGAAGTGATGTTATACATTGCAGATAAAAAAGTATATGTGACACAAATTGTCAGATAACCAGACAGATGGACAAATTCACTTCAACACCTTTACCCCAAAATAAAATTTTTTCTCATCCTATTTCTGAGCATTTTTCTACCAGAAAATTACCTGAATAATTGCTGAAATGGTAAATACATGGGCCTATTGTTATTTTTCTTGAAAATACATATTAACTCAAAAGTAGGAATCTGAATTTGACATTTCCACAGAAACCTACCTGAGAACTTGAAGCTCCAAAAGCAGAAATAAGACTGACCTTTCAACTGCTTTTTCCATTCTATACTATGATCTCTTCCTGGCTGTGGTTCAGCTTTCTCTCTGTAAGCCATGTTTAACAATCCTGTATCATTTTGCTTATCCATTTTTCTCTTCCTGCATTCAATTTCCTTTGATTCTACAGTTTTGCCCTCTCCCATATCATTTTTTCCCATGTTCAACAATTTCAGTATATGACTAATTAATTGTATCTCTTCTATCTGCTTTCTCATGCTGAATACTGTTTCATACTCTTTATTATGCTTTTCTCCAAATAAATGAGAAATAAATTGTAAAAGCCTAAACTATCTCTGTTTTCCAAAATTCTCATGTTTGTGTGGTAGAAATTTGCATATTAGGATAACTGCTTTGTTGTGATTATTAGTTTAGTTACTGCAACCAGCTATGTTGTACTAATTTAAATAATGTTAATTGGTTACTGATACAAGTTTTGCTTTATAATTATTAGGAAATACAAATATTTTATTGTGTTTGGTCATTTAAATTAGGTATGTGAAACCATTAATTACTCATCTGTTTATATTTTTAATTTCTTTTCTACGTGACAATCTTGTACTGTGAACTTAACTATTACTTTCTGTGGAGTGGAAATTACACCAGAAAATATATTATTATTATTATAAAATAAGGTTGGCATCATTCAGTAAATCTCTTTAAATTTTTTTTCAGTTTTTTTCTTTATGAGATTGTAATATAATTCCAAAATATCTCCTTTCCCTTTCTTCTTTCAAATCTTCCTATATTCCCTTGACTCCTCACCCTCTTTCAAATTCATGGCCTCTTTCTTTCTTCATTAATTGCTACTGTGTTTGTGTGTATGTTTTCCTAAGCAGAATGTATTCAATCAATATAATGTTACTGCTATGTACGTTTTCAGTATTGACAACTTGCTATTGGATAACCAATTGATGTGTTCTTCCCTGGTAAGGACTATTCTACGTTCCTTACTTGCTAGTAGTTTTTTTGCAGAGGGTGCAGGTTCCCAAACTTTCTCCCATTCACTGCAGCATGGCTACAGATTTTGGCCTTGATCAGCTCATGTTTAAGCAGCCATATGGGTGAGACTGTATGTGTGAGCTTCTGACGTGGCCATGAGACACAATCTCACATCGAACCCCAGATTTTATGTCTTTTTCAATTATTCTGCTCCCTTTTATGTAACATTCCCTGAGCCTTAGTTTCCAGGGTGTTTTGTAGATGGATCCACTGGGATTGGACACGACAAGTCTGCATTTTGTTTGACTGTTGTTTTCTGTAGTTTTATTCATTTCTTTCAACAGTAGAGAAGTTGGTAACATCTTTCAAAATCAAAAACAAAGTGTGTGTGTGTGTGTGTGTGTGTGTGTGTGTTGGAACATTAGAGGAAACTTTGGGTGGGGTAAAGTCTCATCCCCTATTATTTGAATTTAATTATCAAACTCATTGTCAGGCATGGCAGCAGCACCTTTCCCAGCAAGACCTTTGGCCACCTCAATTGTCCCTACCCCCTACTTTAGATTTTTTTGTTAGCTGACAAAATAACTCCAAATATTCATAGTTACCTATGAACCTTCATAATATTTATAAAATCCAGTCTCTAGTGTTTCACACAAAGTTTCAAGAGCAATACTTCTAAGATTATACATCTTCACATGTCTTTTTTGATCACTATCACTGCAAGTATTAAATGATCTTTATTCCTATTATAGAAACACAATACAATATTTTGATAACATTTAATTATTGCCATTTAGTGCAATACATTACTCTTAATTTTTAAGGTGACATTAGAATGGCAGGTCAGAAAAATTTAGGCAGAGATAAAAACTGAGACATATATTCTTAGTATTTTGTATCAAATCTTCCTACCATAACGACAAATATTCCTGATAGAGGATTAAAAAATTCAAACACAAAGAAAATTTAAAAGTAATTCCATATTAGAATAAAAACACTAAAAATCCTATGGTAAACTTACAAGAATGAGTGAAAAAATAAAAAGGAAATAGTATAATGAAATAAAGATTTAGGTATGATGGAGAATTGAAAATTTCCAATTATGATGGGTAATCTCTCGAGATTGTACAAGCTAGATATGAGGAGACTCATTGATGTAATATGAAAAAGTATATAATACTATGCACTTTTGATTTTAATCACCAGAAATTACTATTCATTTTCCTGTGAAAATTTGATAGATTGAAATATTGATAGGTGATGTTAAACAATATTTTTTTTTGTTTGCTTACCTTCTTTAAGGAGAGTATTCCTTCCCTGGTGTCTTTGTCAGTGGAGATAGAGAATACCCCAATCCCATCTCCATTTGTGATGGAATAAGTCATATCTGCATTTGAGCCTGTGTCTGCATCATTTGCCTTAATTTTCCCAACAGCAGAACCAACTTGGGCAGATTCAGGAACATACAGCTGATAGTGTTCTGGAAAAGATTCCATATTAAAGTTACTTACAATAATTTTTATAGTACATATCTCACAAGAAAATATTGACAAGTATCTCATCTACATTATCAAATGAACGCTATATGGAATACACTCAACTGATTTCTCTTAGGCTTTTAAAGTATTATATTAGGTAGTTATAAATGTGTCAGCATATATAAAAATAATTTGAATACTAGAATATGAAATATTTCCTTACTTCTGTAAATCTAAGCATAAAATAATAGAAAATTTATTTATATGGAATAATTTTATTCCATATATAAAAATTTTCCAGTCATGAGTTTAACCCAAATTTGTTTTTCTCTACCTATTAGTGTGAAGATCAAATATGAATTGATAAATATATATATGTATATATATATATATGAGAGAAAGAATACATATGTATATATATTTATATAAATGGGTGATGTCCTTCTGTGTATGTTTATCTTATTGGTCGTTGAATAAAGTACTGCTCAGCCAGTGAGTCAGAAAAATATGTGGGAGTAGGAGTGGAGGAAGATTCTGAGAAATGTAGAAAGGACAATTGCCGCCATGTGATCCCGAGAAGAATGGACCCATGCCACCAGCGTCCTCAATAAGATATGTCAATAAAATATATAGATTAATAATTATAGTTGATAATAAAGACTGAGCTAGTAAGTAAGAAATCCTAGTCATTGATCAGCAGCTGATAGTGTTCTGGAAAAGATTCCATATTAAAGTTACTTTATTTGTACCTAATGTAAGTCCTGTGTGCTATTTTGACTGCTCACATGGCAGGCTGGCTGGCAGAAAGATTTATCGTTACAATACAGTGTCAAGACATGGGATATGAACTTCCACATAAAAACTTCCCAAAAGCTTAAAAAGGGATTTTAGAAACAAAACAGCAAACACAAGCATGACTTCTTGGTCGCAACATTTTCTCTGGTGGTCTCTGTTTTGCTAGTGACAAGCAGAGACTCAAGCGCTTTAAGAGAGGTTTCCTGACTCAGAGTAAGAGGGAAAAATACAGGGTTCTTGCTAACAATTCAATGATGTGTATGAATAGTTGGCTCTCCAAGCCAGAAACCTGTTGCTTGATGGCAGCATAGACCAAGGCAGTGATCACAGCTCTCAATGCTGATGATAAATATACTTCTGCCATCTTGGAAAGACAGTAGCTAAAAAAGTCACTGCTTTAATTATAGCAATACTGTTTGGCAGATAAAAGACTGTGTAGCCACAAAAAGGTAAAGATTTACAATAAAGAAAGATTCAGATGAAGTAAAACCTCTAAAGGTTTATGCTGTGTTTAAAATAAGAAAGAGAGAGAGAGAAAGAAAGACAAAAAGAAAAAGAAGCTGGGGATGGTGGCACACAATGGTAGAATTTGCAGAAGGAAGCAGAGGCAGGTGGATTTCCATAGAGTAACCCTGTCTCATTAAAAAAAAATAAAGTAAAAGAAATAGAGTAATTTAAAAGCCAAGTAAAGATGGAAAATATACAGAGAGTCTGGATACTGTATGCTATATTGTTGTCTTTAAATTTTTTGATTGCCAAGGAAAGAGCTACAGCTGCTAAAATATATTTGATTATAAATGCTGATGAATTAGTCCAACTTATATATTTTAAAAATGCTTTGACTTCAAAAATTAAGTGTAAGGAGAGGCTACGTGGAAAAAGAATTTCTGCTTTTCTTTACACAGAGAATGAAAAGCTGTGGCTTCCTTCCAGACTAATATGGTTCCATCAAGCAAGACCTCCTGAGCCCTAGCCCAACTGATCCTACATTAAAACAGCTGAGATGATGCAGTCATAGTCAACTACAGCCAGAATTTCTGTGTTTTATCATGATCCCCATGGTATGGACATCTCCCTCAATTAGCAGGAAGCAGTTTAGAATGAACAATGCCCAAATTCCCAAATATTGTTTATAAAGGTTTGCTTTCATTTAGATGGGGTTCATAAAAAATGGGAATAGGATATAAAAATGAATATTATATCTTGGCATGGATTTTAACTTATTGACACAAATTTAAGCTTAATTTTGTTATATGTAAATTTTCTACTCTTGTTTGGGTATTGTGTTTATACAAATATTTAAAAATAAAATGCAAAATTAATGCAGATTATATAGTCAGGTATAATAGTCAAAACTTACAGTTAGATTAGTTAGGTTTTCTAGATATAAAGAGATGTATTTGAGATGGATAGATATTCTTCATACCTTTCAAAGACCTAGAGAATACATGTCATTTAAATGGTTTAGGTTTTTCATGGCAGTGAGACACAACTGCTCCTGGCACACCAATTAACTCTGAGAAGGAGATAGGCAATAAAGAAACTTATTATGGAGTTTGCTTTCAACATGGCAAGATTAGCCATTTGGGCAAGAAATAGCTCTTGCCTAGACTGTTTGTTGCTGTATAAACAGGACATTTAGGACCCACATGAAAGTGACTGTGGAACTGGCAAAACAAGATAGAACTGAAGGGTTCCTGCTTTATGGAGAGTCTGCTAGACAGACTGTGGCCTATAGGATGAAGATGGATGCCCCAACTTTACAGAGGAACTTGGCAGTGAGATGTCTCTGTCAGATTTAGAGTTTATATATTATCCTTCTGTAGTCTTTGATGGAGTTGAAGATAGACAGTTATGGTTATAGTTATCTTTAGCTATTTTACAAGATAAGTTACATATAATACCTTAGACTCACAAAGATAGGATAGATGATAGAACTTTCTTTAAATCTTGCTAAATGTTAATAAACTAAATATTGTAACTATGGTTCTTACTTGATAACTGTTTATTATATATCTTACTATGTAAAAGTTAAAACCCTTTTTGTTGTTTAGACAGAAAAGAGGAGGTGATGAGGGATGTCCTTCTGTGTATATTTATGTTATTGATTTTTGAATAAAGCACTGCTCAGCCAATGAAGCAGAAAGATAAGTAGGAGTAGCAGCCAAGGAGGATTCTGGGAAATGTAGTAAGGACAGTTGCCTCCATGTGATCCAGAGAAGAATGGACACATGCCACCAGAATCCTCAATAAGATAAGTCTATATAATCTATAGATTAATAGTTATGGTTGGTAATTAAGACTGAGCTAGCAAGTAAGAAATCCTAGTCATTGACCAGCAGCATTTGTACCTAATATAAGTATCTCTGTGTTATTTTGGCTGCTGGCATGGCAGGCAGAACTCAGGTGTCTGGCAGAAAGTTTTATCATTATATATATATAAGAAAGAGAGAGGGAGAGAGAGCAATTGAAATTTAACAGGAAAAAGAGAAAAATAATACCAGAAAATATAGGCTATTGTTTTATGAATAATTTACATACTAAAATATGTAAACAATACCAAAGAAAAGATATGAATATATTAATAAATATATCAAATATTTCCAATTATATCTGTAAAAGATTTGACAGCATTGCATAATGGTGAAAGAAAAATTTTGTTTTCATAAGTAAAAGCAGAACCAGTGGATCAGTTGAAGAATGGAAATCTGTACACATAGTGATAAAGTAGTTGTGCAGTTGCTTCAATTTTGTGTGTGTTTATCCAATGCTCCAAACATACACTATAAGTATCATTGTTCCAGGTTTGGAAACAAAAACAAGCTGATGTTTTACTTATATAAAATATTGAGTTGGTATTCCTTTAGCTATTTAAATTAAATTAAAATAATGATAATGGTAACCAAACAGTATATACTTTATTAAATGTAAGGGTTGAAAGGGAGATACTCTGAATGGCTAACAAGAGCTTCATCTAAAATTCATGGTGAAAGCTTCAGGTATTATGCTGGCCTGCCCCTGTTACATGACAGAATCCACTCAGGCAGTGCCCTGGTGAGCCCAGGGTTCCATGGGAACTAAGTCTGCATGCAGGTGTAGAGGACCTCTTTAAAACACAGATTCCTGCCCACTTATGCTCTCTCCTATCTCTTCTCTTCACTTTTCTTCTCTCTCTCTGCTTGTCTCTCTGCCTCTTCTCCTCCGCTCTTCTATTTCACTCTCTGTGATATAATAAATTGGTTAATAGTCTCATGTCTCATCTTGTGTCCCTTTATTTCTAATTTAAGCAAAAACCTAAAACATGGGTTAAAAAATAAATCTACTTTACTTTTCCAAGGGGGAAGAGATACCTTCTTATGACTTGTGGATCAGGAAGGCCATAGCTTCTGACAAAACAGCTGAGGTTTGTGTCATTACTATTGGTTGCCTACCACAATATAGATGATGATAACTATTGTTAAAAACACATGCTGGGGGTATCACAGAGAAAAATAAAAGTGGAGTTAAGCAACACATTTCCTCCTTGCAGACCAGGTTTTGTGGAGTTCAAAGACATCATGCAGTGTGCTGAAGGAGAAAAAGCACCAACCATACTACTCTGTTACAAATCCCACTAAGGAGAATATTAACCAGACATACAAGATGTATCCCTAGTAAAACAGAAGTGTGCCTGTTATCGGAGGAGCTGGTTCTTCCCTAAACCTGAACCTCCATAGGACAACATCAATACCTGGTACTGTAAACTCATTAAAAAGCCTACAAGAGTGAGGGCATTTGGAGGGAGGAGTTTAATTCTGTTGTTTATCCAAATTGACACATTGTCCAATCACATTCTAAAAATATAAATACAACCACAGTCAATTACTATTCTCAACATTTATCAGAGAAACCTCTCTTTGTAGTGATATGTGGTGCCTGAAAAAGGCTTATGTTTGTACTCACTCAGTGTTGAGAAAGATTAAGCTAAGTGCTCATTCCCAAACAGGACAATTATACCCTGCCTTCCTAAACACAGTGAGATTATGACAGAGGGAACAGAAAAAAATTAGGATTTAGAAGATAGGAGAAAGACTGTGAAATAACCATCTTAGGGCAGCACACAGCTACTTCAATCAGTCACTGACTTCTAGCATCTTCAGATGCCAGTAAGAGTTTGGATAAGATTGGCAATCAATAGTCAGACATGGTGACATGAGATTCTTAGAGGGCTCTAGCCATAACTAAGAAACTATTTCTTGATGATAGATTCAAGGAAGGGAAAAATTGCCTTCAATTTTTTCACAAAATGGTAAACCCACCAGGTTCCAATGGATAATGAGAATATAGTGGTCAGACCCATGACACTAGTAAAACTAAATGGGTCATACATAAAAAAGTAATGAATTTAGAGAAAGATTCAGGAATAAGGATGTAGATTTGTTAGGATTGGAAACAAGATATGAGATAGAAGGTGAAAATAGTAACCAGAAAGTATGAAACACATGTATGAATATTACAAAAAACTAACTCAAACCCAATTAAATAAATGATTATAGTTAAAATAGACACTTTGAACATGTCCTTTTTAGTTTTCAGTCATTCATATACTTATAATGTTAAGTATGTTAAATAAGATGCTATGAATAAAATATGTATTACTAATCTCAACTGCATGTAATGTAAATCATAAAATAAAACTCTCAGGACAGAAGGCAGTGAAATAATGAAATCAGTACTCTAAATAATCTTTCAAAGAAAGATATTTACCTTAATAGATAAAAAATAGAAGTTTTCATACATTTTAAAACACTAACAAAAAGTAAGAGAAAGAAAAATCTAAATACAAAAATTAGAGATGACAAGGAAGGAGCTTGCAAAAGCTACTAATGGGATGCAGAGAAACATTAGTATTTCAGACTGTACTCCAAAAAAAAATGAAAAATTTAGAAACAGAAGTACTTGACATATTTCTAGACCTGCCACCAGCATCACCACTATCAATGTGACCACCACCACCACTGATATATCTACAACAAGTGATGAGGTTGAAGTACTAATTAAAAAGTTTCTCAGCTAAAAGTACGAAAACCCATGTTTACCAATGGGTTCATTGGTGATTTCCACCAGAACTTATAGAAAAACTGAAATCATTGTTTCACACATTATTGTATTTAATTGGAAAGGAAGAAATACTACTAAGATTCATTTAGGAAGTCAGCTTATTTTGGTACAAAATCAAGTAAAGACATGAGGACAACATAAACAACAAAAAATACATATTGATCAATTTAGCTGATGATCATAGACAAAAATTTTTCACTAAAATGCTTTGCAACCAGATTCCTGTGAACACACCAAAACGTATTCATCACAATCAAATTGTTTTCATTACAGAGATGTTAGAGTGTATTATTATATGACAATTGATAGTTTACTTCATCACCAAAGTGGACTCAAGAACATTAGTGTATAAGTAAAATACAAGATGCAAAAACTCTTAGTATTCATATATCTATACTGGCCTGTCTGTGGGGTTCTGACAGCTTACTTGCTCAGCTGAAGCTACCTGTGCACATTCACTATGTTCCCTTTTAAAAGGGCACTGCTCTCTCTCTCTCTCTCTCTCTCTCTCTCTCTCTCTCTCTCTCTCTCTCCTCTCTCTCTCGTATCCTCTACCCTCTTTCCTGCTGCTCCTATCCCTGGAGGCCAGTCTTCTCCCTTTCTCTATTTTATTTCTTTTTAACTTTTTATTATTTAAATTAAAAACAATCTTATTTTACATACCAATCCCAGTTCCCTCCCCCATCCTCTGTTTCCCCCCACCTTCTCCCCATCCAACTCCCCATCCCAGCCCCCCATCAACTCCTCAGAGAAGTTGAGGCCACCCATTGGTGAACATCAAAGTCTGTCAATATTTTGGGGGCAGGACCCAGGTTCTCCCACCTCTTTATCTAGGGTGAGAGTGTATCCTTCCATGGAGGATGGGCTCCAAAATCCCTTTCATGCACTGGTTCCACAGCCAGGGGAAGCCATAGACTGACCAACCCCCCCTTTATGATCCCTATCAATAATACTAAAAAAAAAAAAAAAAAAAAAAAAAAAAAGAAAAAAAACAAAAACCTCTGCTTAAACCCTGTTGCATGGTGTCTTTCTCTTTGTGTGTGTGTGTGTGTGTGTGTGTGTGTGTGTGTGTGTGTGTGTGTGTGTGTGTGTGTTTTAAATTAGAAACAAGCTTGCTTCACATGCCAAACCCAGCTCCCTCTCCCTGGCCTCCTCCCCTGCCTCCCACCAGCCCTGCCAACCCAGACCCCATCCCTGCCTCTGCTCCTCAGGGAGGCTGAGGCCCTTCCTGGGCAATCTCCAAATTCTGTCACATTACAACAAAAAGTTTTGTGTCAAAATGAAGCATCTCATAATAAAGCTTCAAAAAGAAAGAAACAAAAAAATGAGATATCTCATTGTAATAGATACAATACCAAATATTGTACTAAATGGGGAAAGACTCAAACCAAACCATTAATACCAGGAAGGAGATTAAGATGTCTTGTTTGTTGTCTTATTGAATGTAGTACTTGAAAATATACAAGACATCCAGACAAGAGAACTATTAAATACATAAAAGAGGAAATTGAAGTACCATTATTGATTGGAGCTATCTTCCTATATAAAAAAAGGATCTAAATATGACACCAGAAAATTCTTACTGTGGATACAAGACATGGACGGCATGGCAACCACTGCTGCGTGACAAAGCTACAGCATTTCAGCATCACAGGTCACACTTCTCCAGCACCATTTTACTTTTATTCTTAATGTTTCTCACTATTAATGCCCTTCTCTTTGGGAAATTACATGTGGACTTCAATAAAGAATGCAAAAGTGCACAATGGTATCCTCCCTAAACAAAATAATTCTCTGGAAAAAAAATTGTCTGCCACTAAGGAACCAGGATTTCCATTGTTCACTCCTAATTACACCAAGAACAAGAATGTTAGAGATTTACTAGACACACCTGATGGTGAGGATGAAAGGCCTAAAATTCAGATGTAGAGCCCAAGGGATCCTAAGTTCACTAAAGAGAAAGGCTGATTTCAGTTAACAAACATGGAGAATTCAGAATGGTATGATATGATGGGAAAATAGTAAGATGTCAGGACCTTCCCTTTTGGATGAGTTATGAGGAGAACAGGTCCATATAATAAGATTAAAGAAAAGCATTGTAATTAAGTGTCTGTTCCCAGAAGTCCTATCCCCAAGATAAGGGTCTCCATTCCCTCGGGAGCTTGAGGAAAGTCCGTGACTGATAAAGCAGTCATTCTTTTTATCTCTAGTAAGAGAGCAACTTGTGGCCTTTCCATTAACATAGGACTGGTGCCTGTTGTCAAGGTCAAACTGAGATTCCTCAACTCCTGATCTCAAGCCACACCCTAGCTCACATGCACTTGTCTCCTGTTTAATCAAAGATTAAACAGTGCTGTCAGCCAACCTGATTTACCCTCAATTATAGCCCTTCTTCTATTTCCTGCCTCACCAACTTCACTCATCTTCTTTGGGACCTGAACTCTGCTATTGAAGTAGGTCTTAGGCAAATAGACACTTCCAACGATATGTCAGATTACAAATAGCATTCCTGTATACCAACAATGAACATTTCAAGAAAAGTTTAGGGAAAACATCTAATTCACAGTATTCATAAAACATACCTTATAATAAAACTTGACCATAAATGCATAGCATCTACCATGAAAATCTGAAGACAGTAAATATATTGGAGAAGACTCTAGAATATAAAAACACCCTGTGCTCGTGGATAGGCAGAGCAAATCAATGCAACTCTTAGCCACTTAGTATCCCTTTCGCCACCACACAATATCTTTGGATAACCTGCTATAATTTCCTCAACACATGATACCTGACATTGACTTTCAATTTAGATATTAGGCGTCTGCACTTAAACTTCACGAAACAACCACAGTGAATTCTGCTACGGTTCTCTGAAGCTTCCTCATCAAACTTCTCCCCATCATAGAACTCAGCCTTGTCCTGTTCTGCTCTAGGCTTCAGTTTAATGGAACAGTGCATGTGACTGTGTCTCTTTTCCAGATCATTGCGGGTTTCTGAAAACCAGCAACATGCCTTCCTATTCTGATAAATCACAATTTGATTGGAATAGGATTTTAACTTCCTATATGATTCTTTGAAGTTCCAGGTTAACTGTTCCATGCAAGAGGCCCTGAATTCCAACTAATCTCAGGGTTTATCATGCATCCCACCTGAATGGAATTGCTCGTTTTTAACTCTTCCTAAAGATATCAGACTCATTCTTTCACTGGAGAATTTAGCAGCAATTGCAGTATTATTAATAGGTTTAACTTCAATGTTGTTTGTCAGGAAAGATAAGAGCCCAAGGAGAGGGATATGTGTGATTGAGTGACCAGTCTCTGGGGACTCACAGCATACACAGTGTTAGTTGGGTAAGTGTGCCCTCTTGTGAAGATATATATTGTGGTGATCCAAACAATTATAAGTGTAACAATCGGGACCTCTGGTCACAGACCACTGCAACAGACATTGTGATGGTGAAACAGTTTGAAATATTCTGAGGATTAGTGAAACAAGACAACAAAAACTATTTCAGGAAAATCATACTTATAGAATTGTTTACAATAGGTCTTCTATAATCTTAAATTTGCAAAAAGCATTATTTACTAACTGGAATAAATTTAAGAGAATATAATGGGTCCTACTGATAAAAGAAGATTAAACTAAATAGAATATACATTAGGGATATTAAACTTTCTTCAAAATGGAAAAATAATGGGGAAATACAACAAAGACAAGGGATTCAAATGAAAAACATGGGTCCTTAAAATGAAGTAGCATTAAGTATCACAACCATTTTTGGTAAAATGTTATTTTTTTGCTGTGGATGAAGCTTAGACCTTCTAAGATATTGTGTGAGGCCACTTAGATGGGACTTTAAGAAGCATATTATATATAGCATGTTAAAAAAAAACCACTCACATTTTGAAAATCACTATATTGTACCACATTAGCACAATTTTCTTGTAATGTCTTCAAACGCTTCCAGAATTTCAGCACTGTAGCCAAACCAACCTCATTATTCCCCATTTTTGTTTCTGAATGAGCCATAATTTCATGCACCATATGTGATCTCTTTTCATGATTTCTTTGACTCCACAGTGAACTGGTAATACATTTCTAAATCTTACTTCAGAAATAGAATCCTGGTGGGTAATGAAAAGGTATTTAGTTCACTAGCCCTTGACCACTTCAATATATACATCCCCTCCCAAGGCAGTGATAACTCTAATTGCTTTTATTTTTTTCAAGAACTAGAAAGAGTAGAAAAGTTCAGCACAATGACTTTTAAATTGGAAGAATTAGGGAAAGGTCATAAATTAAATGTGCTCATTGCATTTAAATAAAAAAGGTGGAGATCTTTATCTTAAACCAAAGCTCTGTATTAGAAAGTGTGAACACAGCAGACTATTTCTCTGGTGAAATATGTGCTTTTTTAATGTGGCGGATATGTTCATTAGAGAATTCCAAAAGCACAGAAATAGATTCATATAGAGAATACCGGCAGCATAAAATATCCAGCTTAAATAGAAACAAAACAAAGTCTATAGACTGTTGATGCACATGTGGCAGATATAGTATTATAATGACTAGCGTATGAATGAGAAACTTGAATACTTTGTGACAAAATTATCCTTCCCATCAATAGATAGCTTTAAAAAGAGTAAAAAAAGAGTGTCTATGTACTTCACAAAGTAAACTGCAGAAAATATAAGAGAATAAATTGCAAAAGAAAATTCTGTAAAATTTTCAGTAAAAGAAATAAAAGAATATTTGATAATATTGTAATCAGGTGTTTCAAATAAAAAAGGTCTGATTTATTACTAACACAGGATGAGTATTAATTACATGATATAATAGTATATTATTATCTTGCCACACATATTGGATTAATGGAAAAAGGAAAATATTTGAGGGCCTAATTTAGAATGATATGAAAAAGCATTGATACTAATGTCAATTGTAATTGTGTGGTAGGAAGCATCTCTGCGTTCTGCCAAGAAAGATGGAAATCACAAGGGCATAGCCCAAGAAAAGGAAAGATAGGCAACAATGCACATAAATCAACAGACTTCTCTAATGCAAGATAGTGATATAGTGCCACAAAGTTATTCAACATACTGCATAGTGTGCAGTTATAATGCAAATCAAAACCATTTATCAGATAAGACAGAATAAATGACTCTGGATGCATTCTCTCTTCATCTCTAACTGGTAACCACAATCCTGAGTGTGGCAAGGTCTCAGTCTTGTTTGTACTCTGTCCAAAAATGCTTCAAGTGGAAGAAAGCCATTGTATATTCAGTCATATTACAAACCTAATGTTTCCTTATCAGAGAGAGCTAATGTTTTCACACCAACTTTGTTATCTACTAAAATCATGAAATTGCAACTGTTATGTCTCATATTTAGATTCATTTATATAAACCAAATTATCTGAATGTGAAGAAATTTCATTATGATTTAAATCTCTTATAGAATTTTAATTGGCTTATAAACGTAGTAGTTTTTAGAGGTGGAAATAAGGTTAGATTGAAAACTTCAATTTTACTTTAAATGGATGGCTGTTAAGCCCCTGACATGTACACTTTGAGTTTAGGGGCTATTTAGAATTTCAATATTATCATCTTTATTTGAAAAAAGTTACTTAAAGTTATGAGATGGTGGAGAGGTAGTAATAGGAGAAATGTCAGGGATATGAGATGGTAGTAATAGGAGAAATGTCAGGGAGATGTTTAAAATACATTAGGTGAAAATCTCAAAGAGCTAATAAATACATATAGCTGTAAAGATACTCTAATGTAATAGAAAGGACAAAATCTTTCATGTTTCCGACTAACAAAATTTTTATTCATTTCTCTATCATGATCTTTCATTATTTAAAATTTTATTCCATCTTTAGGTGGCATAATACTTGTACATATTAGTGCAATATGACATTTCAATACATTTACACCCTGCAAAATATTCAAGAAAGAGAATAACTATGTCTATCACTTTAAATGAGTCATTGTCCTTTTATTTTCACAATATCTAAAGTCCTCTTTGCTAACTTAAAACATTCAATGTATTATTTAACCAAAGACAATGGTAGAGCAAAAGAATATGGGCATTTAGCCAATAGATAGAAAACAGAAAGTATTAAATTTTCTTGTGACATCACTAAAATGCTTTATATCTTCATTGTTTCGTATTATAGGATGATAATTATATCAGAGTAGTGCTTGTTTTCTGATATATTGACAATATTGTTAGAAATTTGCATTATATGGGAATACAAATATAACAGATTCTTTATCACATTGTATTTTTAAAAATTGTTTATTGATGTTTAATTTTATGTACATCTAATTTTAATGTGGAACCCCTGTGCTTTCTATTTTTAACACAATTTTTCATAATGTAAAAGCAATATAATTGATCGAGTTGCAATCTGATCTCTAGAACAATATTCTAAAGAGGTTTTGGTTTCAGTGTGTTGTTTATTTATAACGGGAGGAGATCAGTTGTGCCTAAACTAGATGTGCCATACTTTGTGAAGCCCATGGGCGGCCTGCCCCTTTTTGAATGGAGATGCAGTGAATGGGGAGGGGATTAGATTGGAAAGGTGAGGATGTGAGAACAGGAGGGAAGGGAACCCAATTGGTATGTAAAGTAAATAAAAATGTTATTTAAATTAAAAAAACAATATTATAAAAAGACTTTAGTAATAACATTTTAAATATTGGTTGTTGGAAAGAGTGTTGAAATTCAACTAATTTATTCACTCAAAACAATTTAAAAATTATGGTAACTAAAAATTCAAATTAGAGACTTCCACATAGCAGAGGACGTATATGCCTGTGGGAATAAGAATGAGAGGGACATGAGTAAATATCCATCAAGAGTTAGCTATCCACAATTTCCTTACTTGAAGAATAGAGTTCAGACAAGTTGCAACAGGGGTATTGTAAAACTATTAAAGCTCATAAAACATACAGGTGAAATAAAGTTCATTCTGCCTTATCATGTATTAGGAATAGGCATTTTCCCAGCATATCTAGTGTTGGTGTGTAAAAAAAAGAAGAAATATGTCTGAGATGGGCATCTGACACTGACTTGCATTTAGCCTTTATTGGTTCAATATATTGCATACTTCATCACGGTTTTGAACAGCCTTTGCAGAATAGATATCTGTGACAACTTACATGCATTGTTGGCATGGAAATTGACAATTATCCAACTAAATATTGGCTATAATAACTGCCATTCTCGAATCACTCCACACTATATTTTATTTATATAATTGGCACTCTGAGGTTTTCGTAAACCCAAGTACTTCCAACTGCATGGAATTAATATCTGCCTGCCTCTGTATTGCCTTTTGCATTATGAATTATGTTTTATAAATTTATATTCTATTCTGAAATAAAACCTTATTTAACCAGTTTTAACCACATTTACAATTGTGCTGTGTGTGTGTGTATACATGGAAGAAAGTGTACATTTTATAACATGAATTATTGTTAAAAAATGTAATTTCATAACTTTTATATGAAAGCTTTTCATGGGTGAAGCACCCACATCAAAATGTATAATAAATATTTTCATGAATGTTTCAGTAACACATACATCCTCTGTAACAAGTAAGATTTCATTACTGTTGTAATCACAACACTTTTACTCTAGCTTATGTCAACAGAAATCTTCACCTTTACCACAGAACTGGCTGTGTCTCAGAATTAGAAGGCTTTATGTCATTTGGTATCTCAACACATCACTAATGAAGACACAAGCACAAAGGTAAGCAACAGAGATGTGATAAAATATTCTCACTCGATAAACAGTACATTATATATTCAGTTATTCCATTTATTTTGCATAAATGAATGAGGAGTAATGCAGCATATATATAGGCAACAGGTACATACTCTGTGGGAACCGTGGTGGGTTGTCATTGACATCAGTCAAGGTTATATTGACAGTTGTGGATCCCGAAAGTCCACCAACTTGCCCAGCCATGTCTTTGGCTTGAATGACCACTGAGTAGTGCTCTCTGGCTTCTCTGTCCATGTTATGTAAAGCTGTTCTAATGACTCCTGGAATACAAATATTTAGAAAACAATCAGGAAAAGTTTTACACTAAGAATATTTTTGAGAAACACGAACTGTATTTTCAGCAAAGACTTTTTAAAAAGCACAATTTTAAGTAAGAAATATAGTTTTTAGAAAAATGTGTTGTTATTGAAAAACTGAGTCATTTATACATTTCTTTACATGCACATATCAGAAAACAGTCTTTTTGTCTCAAAGTAAGATATCTTTCACTGTGTGTTTCCTGAGTTAGGTGGCTCCCCTTCAGCCAAGACATTCATGTTGAAGTCACAGGACAACTAGTGAATATATATATTCTCTCTACCAACTATGTAGGATTGTGGTGATCCAACTCATGTCATAAGGCTTGGGGACAGCCATCTTTACCCATTAAGTCATGTCATTGACTTACCAGACACTTAAGAAACATCCTCAGTAACATATCTTAACCACCTGACCCAACAATGCCCATCAAACTTACATTCAATTAGCTTTCATTGCATCCTATTAGAAGTTACCCAATACAACTTCTTTATTCTACATTTACTAAACTTTTATATACAAACCTTGACATTAAAGAATAAAGTTGTATAACCAATATCAAGAATAAAAAGAAGAGAAGCTGAGGAGACCTTGGAAATCTATGAGGCCTCTTGTAGTGGACCAGTACTCTGTGGAGGGATACTCCCTGAGCCTAGACACAAGGGGGTTGCCCTAGGCCCTATCCCAAAGAACATGACAGATTTTGAAGACCCCCTATGGAAGGCCTCACCCTCCTTGGGGAGCAGAAAGGGTGTGGGATAGGTAGGGCTTTAGTGGGGGGAAGGGGAGGAGTGGAGGGAGAGGGACCTGGGATTGACATATAAAATAATTTTCTTTCTAATAGAAAAGGGGAAAAAAGAAGAGAAGCTGGAATTGTCAAAGGAAGTATTGAATCTATCTATGGTTTAAAATACAGGACATTATGATGCTTTTGTTTGCTTTTTGTTTATCTCCTTTTGCAACTGAATTGATCAGATTAACAGTGATTTTGATTGGAAAGCCTAGGCACCCAGAAAAAAGATATCACAATTTCAAACACTGTGAACAAATAATTAAGCTTTTTGGGAGAAACTTTTACAATGGTAAACAGACAAGAAAATGATTGCTTTCAAAATTCTAACAGTATGATAATAAATGCTTCACCTAGTTCATGCATAGGCTAAATATGATGGCATTTTTCTTACAAGCAACAATTTCATCACTTATGTAAATTGCCAAGTATGAAAAGGATGTATAAAAATGTTTTGTAAGTGGTAGCTGTTCTGTACACATCTAGTATTTGAAAAATAAAGATAATTTTATTAAGGAAAACATAAAAAAGAGGGAAGCTTGTACTGTCATAGTTGTACTGTCAACTATGATTTTAATCCAACATAATTAAACCCAATTTGATATTCTGATAAAACAGAAAAACATAATATAAATTGAGCTTATGTCATAGAAGAATAAAATGTTGCACAGATTAATCTTTATCATGAAATTTTTAAATTGATATTTTATAAAAGAAACATCTAAATGTAAAAACAATCATTGCACAGTAAATGACAATGTTCTCTTTTTCAATCATTTTTAATGTCAGTCATTTACGAGGACCTAACAAGGAAATAGGTAATGCTTCCTGCCCATAAATTCACTGAAGTCAAGGTATGTCCCCACTTGTTCTCTATACCTATTTCCTGAACCAACTAGAAAGAAACAAAGTAGCCAAATTGACTGCAGAAAGAACAGGTCACATCCAAAATTAACACAGAGATCTCAGGAACAATGGACCTGGGTTCATCTAAACCTATACATTTCTTTAACATAGCTAAATATGGTGATGAGATATTAGAAACCATTAGAGACACATGAAGGATTAGATAGTCTAACAGTTTGTTAGTGTGATCTCATTATAACCTAAGCACTAGCAACAAACTTAGATGCAGCTGACCTGAAGAACCTACAGGTGGCTAACAGCTTTTCTTTTTACCTTTTGTATAGGTTTTACCTTGAGATCAGATTCTATGTCCCTTACAGTGAAAGCAGGAATGAAAATAAAGCTGAGTGACATATATTTCTCACTTCTACAGCCTCCCAGCATTACATACAGTTGATAAATCTCAGACTGCTGCGATTGTTCCAGTCTTCATGGACATCTCATTACCATTTAACTTCCAAGGTTACAGCAAGGGTGACCTTTCATTTTCCTTTCTCTAGGAGTTCTGTAAGGTATGCAATGGTATATATCCACATGTGCCTAGCTGACAAA
Organism: Cricetulus griseus; assembly: GCF_003668045.3. Taxonomy (NCBI): domain Eukaryota; kingdom Metazoa; phylum Chordata; class Mammalia; order Rodentia; family Cricetidae; genus Cricetulus; species Cricetulus griseus. The sequence goes on along the minus strand of NC_048595.1, from coordinate 354,607,607 downwards.
GAATTTTCTTTACCATAGACCTCCTTTTTTCCTCTTTTAATCAATCTTCCAATCTGCCATCACTGACAACCATTGTAGGTTTTTTTTTTCTTTTTGAACTGTTTGGCATTTACAATATTACATAATTAAAATCTATGGTAGTTTCCAATCTGGACTATCTGCTTCATTTTCAAATTTTCCCTTATTTTTCTTACCTTGGAACTTTACTTTTAATCCTAATACTTATTATAAGGATGTAGCACATATTGTATGCCAATACCTCAGCATATAAATACTTCTGAATCTGGATATTATACATTTTCATACATATCAAAAGATGTCTTGATTACTACTGTATTTTGGTGATCATACACAAAACTTCTATACATGTCTGTGTGCAGATTTTTATATTCTCACACTTTTTATTTTATTTTATTTTATTTTTTTTGTATTCTCACACTTTTTATTTTATTTTATTTTATTTTTTTTGGTTTTTGAGAAAGGGTTTCTCTGTATAGCTTTGGAGCCTATCTTGGCACTCTCTCTGGAGACCAGGCTGGCCTCGAACTAACAGAGTATTCTCACACTTTTTAAACCTAAGTGTGCAAATAACTAGGAAAGTGACTACTATAGCACAAGATACAAGCATATGTTTTGGTAAAAATGAACAAATATTTTTCAAATATGATTATAACATTTTGGAATTCCAGCAATTAAAAGCAACTTTTTTATTACATACTCATATTTTATCAGTATTGTTGATATAAATGCTCTTTATTCCAACTACTAATTGGGTAAGCAATAGAATTTAATTTTTGGGGTAATTTGCATTTCCTTATATTGGCATATGATGATAAGCATTTTTGTATTCTAATTTTCACATGTATAATGCATTGGGTGAGAATCCTATTCAAGATTTTGTAATATTTTTAGACATTGTTTTCTACGTTTTTATTGCTATTGACTGGTATGATTTATAGTAATTTGATAACAGTAAGTATGAGTCAAGATTCTCTTGAAAACACAGTAATACAATTAATATATAATAATAGATAATAGGTGGATAGGTAATGGGCAGATAGATGACATAGATAAATATATAGAGAGGATAGATGCAAGCATGCATATATATACGTAACATTACACACATACATATATAGATGATAGGTAATTTGAGAAGCTGTTTCACATCATGTGGGCATTAAAATATTCTATAATCTCCATCTGTTGACTAGAAAAACAAAACAAATGATAGTTTAATGCAGGCCCATTCTGAGTGGAGGACCATCAGGAGAGATAATACCAAACGATCCATTTAGAACAAAGATGTTCCAGCTCAAGCCATCAGCTAGGGTCAGGAGCCATGCCCCCATCGTTCATTTAATATTCTCCATAATCGATTAGTAGATTGGGTAACTGTCTGTTGTATTCACTGAGGAATTTTGCTTGATCAAATCTTCCAACTCACATACTCATCTTTTCTGGGAACACTCTCTTTCAGAAACATAATACGATAATGTTTGCACAAACACCCTGCCACTCTAATAACTCAATCAAACTGTTTGTGCTTTCCTTAGATTTTGCAAATATTTTGTCATCATCTGGCATGCCTTCTCTTTTTTATTTTGGATGATTGCAGTAAGGCAAAAAAATATTAGCTAATTTTCAATTGTTGTGATAAGACACCACAACTAAGAGCACTTATGGCAGAAAAATTTTGTTGCAGTTTTGCTTACTGTTTCTGGGGCTAGAGTCCATTAGCATCAGAACAGGAAGAATGAAGGCATGTAGGAAAGCATTGTGTTGGGGCCAAAGCAGAGAGTTTCCATTGTCATCCACAGGCACAAAACAGAGAGAGCTAAATGGGAATAGCATGAGATTTTGAAACCTCAAATGACACATCTCCTCCAAAAAGGCTAGACTTCCTAATACATCCAAAGGGTCCCATTAACTGAGAAATATATATTTAAATATATGAGCTTGAGTGGGGGGATTATTCTCATTCAGAGAGCCACCACATTCTCCTCTTTGGGGCTGAATCGACTTCCTGTATGCACCTTCCCTGGTAGCGTCCCAAGAATTTGGCATCTCTAACATCCTAGGTTCTCTAATAAAATTTATGGTTTATCTTTCACTTCTTCATGCAATGGCCTTTGAAAGCCTGCATGCAGGCAATCCCTTCCACATGTCTGGACTCAGAAGCTTTTTTTAGCCATGGAGGATGATCCCATAACCCTTTACTCTTGTATCCTACACAACTCTTAAGCCAGAAGCACATGGATCATGTTAACAAATCAAACTGCCTGTTTGGGATGGAACTTGGCTGTCCTTGAATTACATTTGCATAAGATTTCCTTTTCTGGCAACAGAATTAGTGCTATTTTTCTTTCACAAGTGTCAGGACTAGCTGGGTAGAGGTCTCACCATGAGGGTATCACATCATTTATTTCATTTCTTTTTCGATTTCAGCACAAATGTTGGTCCAACATTAAATTCTCCATTCTCCTCAAATTATACATTTTGTAATTCTTTTTTGCCACATTTATTCTTTGTCATTGTAGGAATGCATGAGATTGATCACTAATGACCACATGAAAGAGTAAATATTAGGCTATCTTAAAATCTCCACTACTAATTGAGTTGGTCCAAAACTCTTGAATTTATCCTCAGGCAAGTATTTAACAAGAGTACAGAAAGCAGTCACAGTCTTTGTCAAAATATCATGCAAATGATTTTTAATCAGTTATTAATACCATTCTGGTATGGCACTTCTTGAGCTGAGTCTCCATGGTCCACATGGATTTTATTCTCCGAAGATCTTACTAGGATGGCACAATGAGTCCAACTTATAGCATCCCTCTACTTCCCTACAGGATCCTGAAGTCTTCCCCTTACTCTAAACCTCTGCCTTCTCCGGTCTATCACTGCAACATTTTCCTCCATGGTACCAACTTCAGGCTCACTTATTTTTTCTTCATGACAAAACTCTATGGCAAAGGAAACTTATGATTGTATAGTTTTCTTTCTTTCCCAAAGCCAACTAGATGAGTGCCATGTCTCTTAGAAAACTCTCAGTTTTAAATTAACACTGTTCTATTTGGGCTCATTTTTATGTATAATGCATAAGAACTCTTGGTCTTTTCATTTTTGTTTTATTTTCAGAATTAATTTTTCTGTTTTTACTATTGAATTGTGGAAGTACAGCAAATTATATTGTTTCTGTATCATTGTTTAATTTTAGGAACCACAGTCAGTACTATTTTTTGTGTGTATTTTACTTCTTTGCCACAGTCAACTGGTTATATTCAACTAACCTGTCTATACTATCACTATTTATAACACACATCCCTTTGTCTCTCTTTCATGAAGCAAACATCAGTTTCTGTTTCACACCTTCAGGTTTAATCTTCAAGTTGGACAGAAGTAATTCTTAAATATTCTCCTCATGCAATAAGATAAAATATCAATTCTTTATAACTAGATCTACATATTCATTGAAATGTAATTCTAAACTCTGAAATAATTTTATAGAATTTGATAGGTAAATTTTAAATTTTATATGGAGAGTCAAAATTTCAGTATTCCCAGATGTACACTACTATGTAGTGATTTTTTACTACCATAGTACATGACATTCATGGAGAGATTAATTCATTTAAAATATGGCAAACATTCCAGTATGATAAATCTTTCAAAATTGTTTTTAGCAAAATTTTCAAATATTAAACTTTTCAATATTGTTATGTAGAAATATATAAAAAGAGCTAAGTTCACAACCTCCCTCCCAAATGAATAGATGTAACAGACATTATTATAATTTTTAAAGACGAAAACATTTTGCTAATAAATACACACAAGGGACACATACAATTTCATTAATCTACATAGCTATATACATTTTCTACCCATCTTCCACCAGGGTACTACATTTTATAGAGAACTCATTAAGGAGAATGCTTTCTTAAGACAAAATAGTTCAATGTGAAGGCGTCTATTCATTCTAACCACTAATCACTAAATAGAGGAACATAAATATGAATATATACATGACTGATAATATGCATCCTTTTCAGAACTTTGAAGTTAAGCCTATGTACAACATTGGGATAAATTATATGTTACAGTTAATTTTCATTATCAATTTGATTGAGCTGAGACATATCTAAACAATTACTGTGTATGTGGGTGAGATGGTATCTCACAGATTTGATAATGGTCATGTCATCCTCTTTGTGTGTGTAAGATGGTGTCTTAAAGATATTGGATCCTGGTGATTTCACCTCTGTGTGTGCATGAGGTGGTCTCTAACAGAAGATTGGTTCCTGGCAGTTGTTCTCTAACATGTGATTTTTAACCCATTGAAAAATACCAACTTTCAAACAAATTATATAGATTAGTTCAATTGTCAACATAAAGGGCTTACCTGGAAAAAATGAGGATGTTTTGGTGGCTTTGAAAACTTTATCTTAACTTTGGAATTTGACTTTTGTTCTGTTTACAGCCTCATTTCTCTAAAATGAGCAGTCTCCTCTAACACAGGCTCTGAAGGCCACAGTGTTCTACCTCATCTCCATTACAAAGACACTGACCCATTTATTCCTGGATTAAAATGTCTGAAACCACAAAGGCTTTCCTTTAAATATTCCCTATCAATTTGGTCACACATATATGTCTGATTAATACATCATATTTACATATTATATGTAAGCACATAGTAATTGTTGCTTGACAGGTTGTCCGTTTCTGGTATTTGTCATGAATTTATATAAAGCCACAGTTTTTTTTCTACTTTAATATTTTTTATTTAAATTCTTTAATTATTACTCATATTTACATATCCATCCCCCCGTTCCCTTCCCCTCTCATCCTCCCATGTTCTCCCCCAACCACACCCAACCCATTCCCCAACACCTCCCCAGGAATAGTGAGGCCCTCCACCAGGGAACTTCAAAGTCTGTCATATTGTTTGGGGAAGGGTCTAGGCCCTTCTTGCTGTATCTTGGCTGCAATAGTATCCCTCCATAGGGAATGGGCTCCCAAAGTCCATTTGTGCTCTAGGGATAAAGACTGGCTCCGCTGTTAGAGGACCCATAGACTGTCTTGGCCTCCTAGCTGGCACCCACATTCAGAGGGCTTGGTTCAGTCCAATGCTGTTTCCCCAGCTTTATGACAAGAGTCTCCATGCTCTCACTATGTCAGGTCAACTGTTTCTGTGGGTTTTCTGCAGCACCATCTTAAAAGTGATTTTACAGCCTAAGTGCTTTTTGAAAAAAGTGAAATCCATATGATCAAACCATGAAGCATTTTCATTAATAACTATTAAAGAAAAAATTATAAACCATCACTTAATTATTGTGTCATTGTAGGCTTCAAATGTTGCCAATAAAGGAAAAAATGTTAATTTAAGTATGCAGTAGGGGAATTGATATATCCACTGTAAATTTCTGATGTGTTTTTCTAACAGTGTTTTTGTACAGCTTTAGCAGGAATCATTGCCTTTTCTTCTGTTATGATTCTGGTTTAAATCAACAGATATGAGCGCCTGCATAGCATTTCATTTTGTTCTTTATTATATTGCTGGTAAATTATTGCACCTTCCTTATTGCTGCACATTGCATTCTGAGCTTGTCACTTGTGCTTTCCAATCCCCTTCATAGGGAGGCACATATAACTGGGATTATTCTCCACTGAATATAAGTGCTCAAATTTGAAGCCTCATCTGTGGATATGGACATGATTTCTTGAGTCACATTCATTGGAAGACCTTAAAACTTTGCTTCTTGACAAATAGTATTCATATAACATCATTTCTCAAATGTGTTTTCTTGCATTTTTAACCAGGAAATAAGAAACAAAGAGAAAAATTTCACTTAAATTTAGCTCATTAGATATCACCACAGATTATAGAATAAACATGCCCAATAGACAAAAATAAATAAATACACATATATAATCAAATTTCTTTAGAAATTGTTAGGTTCAAGAAACATTTATAGCAAGAACTCATATATTCTCCTTCATGTGTAACCTAGACATGTTCTCTTTTGCTCATTGCTAAGAATCTAACAGTTTTTTACCAGTATAATAGACATTGCAAGAATTAATGAGGTCCTGGGCAAAAGAATAAAAACAAGCAGTTGAGCATGAATTAAGCTAAAGCATTTTTAAAGGATTAAAGACTTAAAAGTAGGTACTGACATTCAATTGTGCTAGAAAAATACAGAGGGAATACTTTGGTATATTAGAATATAACACAATTTAAGAAAGGCCCTCAAATCACAGAAAACAAACAAATACTTACAAAACATTACATTAATTAAGATTATGGGGCATAGAAACGATATACACACAGAGTAAATATTTATAAATTATATTTCTAAAAAACAATACATGATAATTATGCAAATAAGTATTTCCAGAATTAAAAATAAATGACTATAAAATATCAAAGTAAAATTCACCTTAGAAATTCTCAAAAGAAGACTTAGATACACACAAGAAGTAATACATCCCTCTTTTCTGTCTCTGCATCTCTCTCTGTGTCTCTCACACAGGCACACATATACACACAACAAAAGCAAAGAAGAAGAAAAAAAAGTCAATCAACCAAAAAACAAACAAAAATCTCTACAAATTTTGATTATCTTTTGTTCCCCTTAATCTCTCCGAGTCAAAGTCAACAGCCAGGTTCCATACACCTTCAGGGCAGATTTTCCTCTTGTAAAGAAGTCTCTTAGGAAATTCCCTAAGAAATGCACAGCAGAATATTCTTTATGTTAACCCAATCAGCTCTCAATTCAATCTAGTTAATAATCATGTCTACAGTACTAAATCCCAATTAACATAAAATTAAATAGATACTATATTAAGTTTCTAGTATTAGGATACAGGGAGATATATCATGGACATACATTTTGGTGAGAAGATAATCCACTGATTTCCACAGATGGACAACATTGAACAATATATTCAGAACTAACAAGACAGGTATGTATATTAATACAAATTTCATTCTAGAATTGCTTTAAAATAACATGAATTCTCAGGTATATTTAGAGGATTCATTGAATATTCATTGCACATTGATTTTTAATATAATTTTGATTTAGGAGTACGAAAAAATTTTTGTGTTGGTTACTTCATTGCTATATAGGTGTATGTGCTTCTATACTGTCTGATTCCCCTCCTGCTGTTTTAACAAGACATTTGTGCATCCATAAGTTCTTGTCTCCACTGAGTGATGTATGATGAGATCAATCAAGCTGTACCTTCTTGTGGAAGATAATGTAGGGTATGAAGGATTTGGAAGTGTGGTTTGAGCAGAGCAAGAAGGCAAGTGAGAAGCAATATAAATGTATGTGTACACACACACACACACACACACACACACACACACACACACACACACACACACAAATGATGCTCATGTGAATGATAAGGTTGTGTAAGCCACAAACTGCCAGTTATTTTTCATAGCTACAGCTACACAGAGACACAGATGATAGCCTAAGCTCCCAGAGGTTAACAGGTAGTACTTGACCTTTCTGTTTTTCCATTGTGTCATTTATTTAACTAATAAAGAAAAATATCACAGAAGACATTGAGATTACAAACTTAAAAGGAAACCACATTTTCCCTTAAAGCTATTACTCACTGAGAAAAAAATGTGTTGGGACTAATCTAGTCAGCAGAGAAGAAATTGAACCTCGCCTCTGAAAAGATGTTGACAGGAATCAACCCTGAGTTTGAGAGTGATGGTGACAGAACTGCTCATGGTAATTTTGCGATGAAGCTACTTTTACATCCCAGCACAGTACGGGTTCAATTTACCACCTGTTTGAGAATAAAGAGAATGCCAGACCTGGAAATGAGAAAATTGTTCATAGATAGATAGGTATGATTAAAAAACATGTTAGCTCTCATAATTTCATAAATAAATAAATTAAGCATCTGGGCTCAGTTGCTAGCTCAAAGTCCCTGCTCATTGTTGGTTAACTAAGTAAACCACTAAAGATTGTGTTCATATCAAAATAAGGACTGAACTATGTTCCATGCTAGGGCCTCAATGCATGTTTGTTTCTATGTCATTTGTTATGTGCTGGTGAGGTAAAATGATAGTATTTTAATTCCTATTTTATAATGTTTAATTTTCATACCTGACGAGATAAAACCCTTTTATGTATTCAGCAGTCAATATATTTTCTAAACAAATCAAGGCCAGTTATTTTGGATATATACATAGTGATTGTACTGCAAAATCACCTTTGTCTACTTTCACATTTTTGCATACTGATGAGGTATATGTGATTTTTTTATTGTATTTTTGAGATTATAATTACATCACATGCACACATGCAATGAATTAATGAAAAGAAGTGGCCATTAGTTTGAAAGAGAAAAAGGAGGGGTGTGGGGGAAATCTGAAATCTGGAAGGGAGGAAGGGAAAGGGGAAATGATGCAATTACATTGCAATCTTACAAAAAAACAATACTTTTCCAAACAAACAGAAGACTTACTCAAAGAAAGAGAGTACCAATTGAACAGCCAGATTTGTAAAAGGAAACTATGCCAGAGAAAAGATGGAAATGGAAAATGACAATTGTGTGTGCGTGTATACTCTAAGAATAAATGCTATGTAGTATTACAATGGTTCAGAATGGCCTTGGGTTCCTCCTGCCCATGCCTTTGTTGGTTATAGCACTCAATGGAAACCACATACTCCATTTGAGTCTTACAAAAAGTACTCCTCACATGAAGCTCATACTCATGATAGGAAAAAAAAATTAGGAAAGATAATTAAGGACATTGTACATGCCAATGGAGTCATTTCAAATACCAAGGGAAAATAATAGCATTGGGTTTATGCCCACAGTTGTAAGTCTAGTAACAGGTAGAAGATTTAAGGTGGTGCACTTATCTTTTGATTTGCATGTTCTGCTTCTATAACCTTTAAGAATGTATGCAATGTTAACAGGTAAATTATATGAATTTATAGAAAATCATATCTTAAAAATTTATATGTCAGCCAGGTGGTGGTAGCACACTCCTTTAATCCCTGCACTTGAGAGGCAGAGGCAGGTGGGTCTTTGTGAGTTCGAGACCAGCATAGTCTAAAAGAGCTAGTTCCAGGACAGTCTCCAAAGCCAGAGAAACCCTGTCTTGAACCCACCCCCTCCAAAAAGACGAACAAGAAAACCTTACATGTGGCATTTGTCAGTACCTAATAGTGTGGTGATATGTTATTTATGATTTATTAAAGCTTGACTGAGGATTCGGAAGCAAAGGCAACCACAAGCTATAGACTTCACGCAGTGGTGATACATGCCTTTAAACTCAGGACTCAGGATTAAGAGTTGATGGATCTCTGTTAGTTCAACTTGTAGCCACTGCACTACAAGCAAATAAAAGATGGAGAGATAATATTTATTACAAATAATGGTGCTGTCAACATTTCAAAACTATATTTCATATTATTAATGAGTGGCCGGTGTCTATATAAACATCAGTTATCTACACACACATTAATATGAACAAAATAATCACAACCAAGGTGATTGTAAGCAGTGTTTGTGGTTACATTTTAGTCACCAGTTCTTCTGGGGTGGGTTATGCATGTGTGTGTGTGTGTGTGTGTGTGTGTGTGTGTGTGTGTGTGTGTGTGTGTGTGTTGCTTTATGGCCAGGTTTGAACCTGTTCTGTAACAGCCATAAGAAATATTCTGTGAGTTTACAGTATATCACAGGATCAGTAAAATGGCACTTTAACCTAGCATCAATTTAAACCTTTAACCTGAAGACATTCAGAAAGAAAGAACTATATAAAGATGCTCAAATACTGAATCCTGACCCAGTAGACAAAGACAAAAAAGCATACTAGACAAAATAGGAACAAAAGATGAAAAACAAGGAGGTGTGTCGTGCTGGAAGCAAATACAGATTTCAGAGAGTAGCAAGTGTTCAAGTGTGTCAAATGCTGTTGCTAAGTCAAGTATGATCCAGCCAGAGCAGGCTGCGGGATGAATTGAAGGCACAGGCATAATAATGGGAATTGCAGCAGCCTGACCTGAATTTTAGCAGTGAATAAGATGTGAAGGAAATGTTATGTGAGGCATTTTGAAGTGAATCTTTAAGGACAAGTAGACTGGGCAAGATGTCTGATTACAAGTGGACTGTGAGAAAAGGGCATGATACTAATGGCACTCCAGGACTTGGCTTAAGGGCCCAGGTCAGTGGAGAGTCTCTCTAGAGAGTGAGGAGTACCAGCTAAAGATAGCCGAAGAGTGCTCGCTCCCAACTGTTTTGACCTTCATGTACTTGAGGGGTATTTGTGAAAAAGAATGAAGCGTATTTGAACACATGACACTCTCCATAAAGGTCTTGGACTGACAAATGAAGAGAATAATTATAATTTCAAAGAGAAAGTTGAAGCTGTTCTCACTCCTGCAACACTAAAGAATATGCCAATTATTGCAGTAAATGGTCACAATTGTCCTTGATTGAATCTTATTCCTTGAATTATATATATATATATATATATATATATATATATATGTATGTATGTATGTATGTATATAAAAGGCTACAAAAGTTAGATTTTAAGAAAAGCACATGAGATAAAAATCAGTTTATCTGATCTTAATAAATATGAAACAAAATTGTTTTCATCTTGACTGAATTTATTATATACATATGTATCATTAAAATAAGCTTAACCATCTTTTATATAGGCAAGTCAGTTCTGAATATGCAATAAGAAGTCTCTATGTTTAATTTCCCTCAACTAAATATGGAGGAACCCTTTTATAGTTTCTTTTTAGATATTTGGAAAAACAGGCAAGAAAATAGTGGTAAAGCAGAATAGTATAGCTAAAGAGAAAACATATGTGTAACGGTAAGTCTTTCCACCAGCTGGCTGGGTTCTGCCTACTGCTTTAGTGCCCCCAAATAACACACAGAGTTTTATATTAATTACAATGCTGCTGGCCAATGACTAGGATTCCTTATCCTAGCTGTGTCTTAAGTATCAACCATAACCATTAATCTATACATTTTATAAAGTCTTATCGAGGATGCCAGTGGCATGTGTCCTTTCTCCCTGGGATAACATGGTGACTCTATCATTTTCCTACATTTGCCAGAATCCTCCTTCTCTGCTAGTCCTGCCTAACTTGCTCCCCTATTGGCTGACAGTGCTTTATTTATCAACCAATAAGACAAACATATACACAGAAGGACCTCCCCCATCACATATGTACTAATTTTAAAATAAGGGAGATTTTTAAATGGCGTTACCTACTTAAATGTTTATATATCATATTTCTTTTCTGCCAACTGATTATTTGCTATATGTAAAGCTATTTTTTGTCATGCTGTATTCATGGGGAAAGTACTGTTGGACAATAGGGAAGCAAGATGTGTGTTCAGGAGGATTCTGGGAAATGTAGTAAAGAGATGTCTTGTGATCCAGGCAGGAAGTGACATGCAGACAGACTCAGAATATAAGCAGAGACAAGCAGGACATTGCTCTCTTCCTCTTCCTCCTCCTCCTCTCTCCTCTGGGAGCTGGCCATGTGAGCCCGACAAGAGAGGATGTATGTGGCTGGCGTCCTAGATCAGATTACTTGATATTTAAGACAAAGATAGCAGATAAGAAATCCTAGTCATTGGCCAGAAGCATTGTAATTAATATAAGACTCTGTGTGTTATTTCAGGTGCCCACGTGGCAGCGGGGCTCAGGCAGCTTGGTGGAAAGATTTACCGTTACACTGTATGCTACAATATATCTGGCAAGAGGAGGCTATATTTTATATACAAAAAAAACTTTCATATTGTATCTTTGTATTCTTTTTGTTTACATTCCTTAATGTAGCACATGGGTTTAATAGATAAATTATTTTTTCATTTTATTTTTAGTATCTGTGTATATGGGCTACTTTGACTTTGCACTGAAAATTTTGGTGTTTTGTGAAGTATCCCAAAATACTGCCAATTGAGAGTGACTTCTCTGTCACCTCACTCTCATGCCAAGGACCTTCTCTACTAGCTTACTAGCCATTTTGCCCTTCCCTGTGAGGAAATAACAGGAACAGAATCATGCATTAAAACAGACTGTACATCAAGTAGAACAAATACTACCCAAGTGAAGCAATGCACCACAGCTGACTACATGCTTCTGATTCTTTGGGTCACTCTTTGCAGAGAATTATTAAGAATAATCCATGTTAGACACCAAGAAAATAACCAGAATTGATTATGAAACAAAGCCTGAACCAGAAAGAAAATTAACATTGCATATGATGGCTGAAGGAAAAGTAAATGAGACATTGATTAAGATTTCAGTGACCTTTTCTTCCATTAAAATAAAGCTAGAAAGGCATGCTATTTTTTGTTGATTTAGAACCCTTCATTTTTATTTTAACACTATTTTTTCTTGATGTTCCAACGAACATACAAACATCTTTCTACTGATCAAGAACCATCCCTATGGTTTACTGTCATCACTCTTACCAACAGAGTGCTTTGGCCTCATCTTTTGTAGTATTTCCCTTCATAAATATTTCTAAAGGGAGTTAGTTAAAGAGATCAACACCGAATGCAACTGGACAGAAACAAGAAATCTGTGATGCTTCACCATATGGATAATTATGGTTTATAATTGAGGAATGCTATTACATTTTCCACTGTAAATCAGAGGCACCACCACAATATACCTGACACACAATTCTTTTCAATTTTAAACTTTTGTAACTCAAACCATATGAGATTTAACAGATTCCCAACTATCACATTTCTTCTTGGGTAGGAGCATCCTGCTCACTCAAGGCTGCAATTGAAGACTCTATTTTTTTTGCCTCTTAATGTTCTCTTGTGAGTTCTTGACTAAGTCATTGGATCAGTTATTTCTCAAATTCTAAAGCTATTTAAAAAAATATAAGGATCATGCTAAGAACTTGCCTATATACCAAACCAATATTCAGGGCTTTGTGGAAGATAAAAGAAGTACATTGAGAATATGACCATTTGGTTAGGGTGTATCTCATCCAAAGTCCAGTTGATATGTATGAGTGAGGTCTAGATATCAAAGATTTCAGCCCTGGCATTATTGGAAAAAATAAGGCAATTGAAACAATGCATAACATATTTGAAATATTGACAAGAGGAAAGTAATTATAAACTAATAAAATTTTTAATTATTCAGATATAGTATCTTCAAATTGTGTGTGTGTGCATGTGTATACATGTGTAATTATGTGTGGACATGCGTGCAGCAGGAAAAACCCAGAAACTTGAATTCTAGCATTCAGCTACATCCAGAAATCCTAAATTTGTGTTAAAAAATAAGGAAAACCAGAAGCAAATGCTCCAAAAATCTAAGCCAAGACTCTGGACTTGTGTTACAATTTCCTGACTATTTTCAAAATTTTCCCTTGCCATCTCTGGTAAATTTAGAACAGTTAGAATCTCCCCCCCCATTGTTTTAATTTAAATTAGAAACATGACTATTTTACATGTCATTCCCAATTCCCTCTCCCTCCCCTCTTCCCTAATACCCCTACCTATTCCATACCCTTTCTGCTCCCCAGGGAAGGTGAGGCCTTCCATGGGGGAACGTCAGAGTCTGTCATATCTTTTGGGATAGTGCCCAGGCCCTCCTCCATGTGTCTAGGCTGAGGGAGTATTCTTCTATGTGGATTGGGCTCCCAAAGTCCATTCCTATGCTAGGGATAAGTATTGATCTACTACAAGAGGCAAAATAGATTTTTGAGGGCTCCTCACTAACACCCATGCTCGTGAGGGATTGGATAAGACCTGTGCTGGTTTCCCAGATGTCAGTCTGGGGGCCAAGAGCTCTCCCTTGTTCAGTTCAGCTCTTTTTTGTGTTTCACCAGCCTGGCCTTGACACAATTGCTCATCACTCCTATCTCTCTGCAACTGGATTCCGGTTCAGTTCAGTGTTTAGCTATGGGTGTCTAATTCCATCAGCTGCTGGATAAAGGCTCCATCATGGCATACAATTTAGTCATCAATCTCAATATCAGGGGAGGGCATTAAAGGGAGCATTTACTCTGTTGCTTAGATTGTTAGTTGGTGTCATCTTTGTAGATCTCTGGATATTTCCCTAGTGCCTCATTTCTCTTTATACCTATTATGGCATCTCTTCTCTTGCTCTCTTCTATTTTTCCCCCAACTGAATCTTCCTCCCCCCTCATGTTGTCCTCACCCTTCCTCTTCTACCCCTCTCATTCTCCTAGCTCCCTCTCCCCCATACACCCAATTTGCACGGGAGATCTTGTCCCTTAATTCCTACAGCTACTTTGGAAATCAGTATGACAATTCCTCAGGAAATTGTTAATCAGTCTACCACAAGATCCAGCAATTCCACTCTTATGCATATACCCAAAAGAAGCACATTCATAAACAAGGATATCTGTTCAAGTATGTTCATAGCAGCATTATTTGTAATAGCCAGAACTGGGAAACAACCTAAATGCCCCTCAACTGAATAATGAATAGAGAAAATGTGACACATTTACACAATGGAGTACTACTCAATGAAAAAAATAGGAATCTTGAAATTCGCTGGCCAATGGATGGAACTAAAGAAAACCATTCTGAGTGAGGTAACCCAGTCACAAAAAGACAAACATGGTGTGTACTCACTCATATATAGATTTTAGACATAGAGTAAAGGATTGTCAGTGTACAATCCACACTGCCAGAGAAGCTAGTGAACAAGGAGGACCCGAAGAGAGATATACAGGGTCCCCTGGAGAAGTGGAAAAGGACAAGATCTGAAAAGTTAGATTCTTATTTATTTTGCCCTCTCTGTATTCAGAAAGATCTACACTTTTGTTGTAATTGTAGCCAGGACTCAAATCCAAGACCTAATTTTCTCCCCACAGGTTGCTTTAGAGAACTTTAATCATCAAAATATACTATTTTTCTTTTTGTTCTTTATGGGTTTCCTTATGTACATTTTTGTTCTTTATGGATTATTTGTTAGTTTGTTTCCTTATGTACATTGTCTTATTAACTTATTATTTTATTTCCAACCTCCGAACTTCATTCATCCTCTTTAATATTTTGCTGAAATTTGAACATTACTAAGTCCCTATTGAATTTTACTATGAAGCACTTTATTACCCCAAAGTCTGTGAACAGATGCATAGGTAGGATGTCTTTAACATACCATGCACTCTGACAAGTATGATGCTTGAAATTATTTCATTTATTCACTTCCTGGTCTAAGCAATTCTTTACTAATACCCTAGAGTATAGAACATTTAAATGCCCAGCGTTTTCCTACATTTGTTCTTTTACTTGGGCACTATGAACTGGATGATGACATTCTTATCACTTTTACTGTGTGGACACATACACTTTATTGAATCACCACACCAACTCCTTTGTGGACAGTTTACAGTTGACTGGTGTCTCAGTGTCACAGATGATTACAAAGACTCTTCTCAGACTTGAAGAACACAGTGTGCTGTCTTTTGGAGGCCAATGTGCCATGTTCATTCACAGTGTATTAATTGACCTCCATTGTGTTTACTTGTTTCTTGTTGAATATGAAGAAAATATGAAAATCCTCACAGGTCCTGGTCTCTCTGATGTATTTTCCTACCCCAAGGTTTGCATTTCCTTTTTGCTTTCAAACAGAATTTAAAAATGAAGGAAATACATCAGCTTAATATACCAACAAATGTTAAACATAGCCGATTTTCTCCAATTGCATTTTGTATATTAAAACTGCAAATTTCTAACAAATCAGAAATCACTAGATGATTCAGTGGCAACTTAATGATGTCATTAATTCAGCTGACATTGATTGCATTATGAGGTATGAAATGCTCAGAATAAAAATAATCACAGAAAATATTTTTTTCAATTTGATGTGCTCACAAACTAGAATATAATTTTACATTTCAAAATCAAGTTACTACAAAGTGGATTATTAAAAGTAACCAAACTCCTTCCTTCCAGCTTTCTAGTCCCTTTTCTTTGTATAATAGGGTAAGATATAAGGTTTGGGGAAGGAATTGCCCATTCACATATATGGTTAAATTACTTCACAGATTTTAAACATGTCGTGTTCTTCTGAATATAAACACTTATAAGAAACTTAGTGTGACTATGAAACTCTCATTGGTTTTAACATCTTCTCTGGAAACTTTGACCATCAAAAACCTGGGCAATAGAAGATGCCAATGATGAGCTTCAAGCTTTATTGTTCCTGTTTCCCTACAAAAACCATGCAGTGGCTTGCAGAACTGTAAGCTAAGAGAAGACTTTTTAATATTTCTCTAATCTAATATTCTATTGCATTATGTCCTCTGGGTTATTTATAATATATGAAATATAATAAGCTCAAATAATATCTTTTATATATCTCTGAGTTACAATTTAATGGGTGGACATTGTGTTTTCTTTCTCTTGCCATAATAAACAGTTCTACAATAGTGAATTTACTGGAACAACTTAGGACCCAGACTTGACAAGTAGACTTATAGGATCTGAAGTCTATTAGCATTGTTTGGTGGGTTCTGCATTTAAATGAAATTATTGTTTTATGAGTCAGTTTCTTATTTAAAGAAATGTAGCTAATTAATTATCATTTGGTAAGGATACTGCATCAGTTAAATAGAAGACCATGATGAAACTCCATAGAAAATTGTCCACATAGCAGCTTCTGTAAGGCAAAGGACACAGTCAGCAAAACAAAATGGCAGCCCACAAACTGAGAAAAGATATTCACCAACCAACATCTGACAGAGGGCTGATCTCCAAAATATACAAAGAACTCAAGAAGCTAGTCTCCAAAACACCAAACAATCCAATTAAAATTGGGGTACAGAACTAAATAGACAATTCTCAATAAAGGAATCTAAAATGGCTGAAAGACACATGAGAAAGTGTTCAACATCCTTAGCCATCAGGGAAATGCAAATCAAAACAACTCTGAGATACCATCTCACTCCTGTCAGAATGGCTAAAATCAAAAACACTAATGACAGTTTATGCTGGAGAGGATGTGGAGAAAGAGGAACACTCCTCTACTGCTAGTGGGAGTGCCAGCTTGTACAGCCACTTTGGATATCAGTATGGTGACTCCTCAAGAAAATGGGAATCAGTCTAACACAAGATCCAGTAATTCAGCTCCTAGGCACATTTATTCAACAAAGACATCTGTTTCTATGATGTTCATAGCAGCACTATTTGGAATAGCCAGAAACTGGAAGCAGCCTAGATGCCCCTCAACTGAAGAATGGATAGAGAAATTGTGGTACATTTACACAATGGAGTAATACTCAGCAGGAAAAAAATAATGAAATCTTGAAAATTGGAGGAAAATGGATGAAATTCGAAGAAACCATTCTGAGCTAGGTAACCCAATCACAAAAAGACAAACATGATATGTACTCATTCATATGTGGATTTTATACATAGAGCAAGGGATTACCATCCTACAATCCACAGTGCCAGATAAACTAGTAAATAAGGAGGACCCTAAAAGAGACAAACTTTGTCCCCCTGAGAAGGGGAAAAGGTCACCATCCCCTGAGAAAATTGAGAACACAGGAAGAGGGGGTAGGGAGCTATGAGAATGAAATGGGAAGAAAAGGAAGAATGCAGAGGTCATGAGGGAACAGAAAGGTTGAGTCAGGTGTAGATTAGAAGAAAGGATATGTGATAGGTAGGGTTTTAATGAGGGGGTGTTAGGGGCAGAAGGGAGGGAGAAGGGAACTGGGATTGTCATGATATTCAATCTTGTTTCTAATTCAAAGAAAAAAAGAAAAAAAAGAGTTTAAAGTCTTCTTTCTTTGTGATATTATCAAGAGTTCATTCACTTGACCACTCTCACAAGACTGTCAGCACACACAGGCCTACAAAGGTCAGTACCACACAGGGTCCTAGGGGTGAGAGGAGGAGTAGAGATATGTCCCCATCCCTAAACTAGAAGCTATCTCCAATTGACAACTATTTGAAAATGAAAAATTAGTTTTCTGCAATAGAGCCTCACCAGGGAAACGAAGTACTCTTAAGGTTAGGTCACATGCCCAGCAACAGATGGCCAACAGAAAACAAAATCAGAAGCATCCTTGGGAGTTCTTTATCTTGTAAGGTTGTCAGGGCATTTTGTTGCTGTTATTCCCTTTGCTTATTTGTTTGTTTTTCTATTTTACAGGTGCTTTGTTAATATGTTACTGCTCCTAAGTTTGTGGGTTTTTTTGTTTGTCTTTGTTCTTTTTTTTTTTTTGGAAGAATGCTTAATCTGTAAATCTGTGTGTCTCTGCATCTATAGACTCTTCTTCTGCTTTTTCTTTTGGCTCTTTATCCTGTTTAGTTGTTCTGCATATTCAAATTTATTTGCTTTATTTCATTACCATTCCTTAAATGCCTGTTTCCACCCCTGAGGAAAGACAGAAAGGGTTTGGATATGGATGTAAGGATAGATAGAAAGGAACTTGGAGGAGTGGCAAAGGGAAAACCAGAATTAGAAGATATTGTATAGGAAAATCTATTTTTAAAGTTTTTTGACCATATAATAGAGAGAAATAACCACCAAATAATGTATTTGAATGAATATTGATCCAACAGTTCCATGTTTTAAATGTAGCACATTTTAGAAATTTAAAATTTAATTTTCAATTCAAAATAGTCTACGGGATAAAGAGTACAACAATGAATTAAGAACAGAAATGAGTTTGGTGATTTTCTGATGATTGTTGACTCCAGTTTTATTTTTCCAATTGAAGGGATAAAAGGCAAAATCTACTTTAAGGAGTTTTCCCTAATCATAGGTGGTTAGGAAGTACTGCCTGCATCTTTGAAACACATATATTTGATGTATTAAATGATATTTGATATTTAGACATTTCTCCTATAATCATATGAAGCAAAAACCCATAGGAAATATAGATGAGAATTCCAAATATTCTCTGCCCATTGTTGGATTCTCATCACAGTAGTGCTGTTGATATCATAATCACCTCTGAAAGTACATAGAAGAAGAGATTGTGTCTTTACAACTCCTTACACACAAAATGTTCAACTTTGGAAGTTACAGTAAGTAGGTAGAAATACAGGTAGAAATTGTAAACCAAAGGTGATTAATACAAGGTTGAGTCAGGTGAAGAGCCCACATGTGAATCAAACTAACAACAAAACAAGAATCAAAATCCTGAGGAAGCAGAGATGTAAGTAATCATTCATGTTCATCCCAGACCCACTGTCTGATAAATCTCATCACCAGCCTAGTCAACAAGTATTTTACTTTTTTCTTGTTGGTCCACCTTGAAAATTATCTCTGCACATAATTTTAAAAGAATTAAAAACCATACTATCAACTTTCACAGAGTTGTACAGTATATAATTCTCAAAGTGATTGCCTGATTGCCTTGAAATGTAACATTGTTTTATTGGTTTTGGCAGAAGAAAACTAAGACATTGCCCCTTATTCTAGTGAAAGTGTATATTTATTATAGATGATAAAAATGATGAAAAAGTTTCATGAAAGTTAAAAAGGATTTCCACTTAGCAAAGTGCCAATGAATTGTGAAATATTACCCATAAAACCACTATTTGCTGAAACAGCCTTGGCTTAATCGATTTTCAATTACTAAGTTAAAATGTCCACCCTTTAATATAGTCAGATTCAGTTAAGACAATAAATTCTACAGAAAAACATTATGAGCACCTGATTTATAAGGATACTTCATTTTAGAGCTTAATTACTAAAAATAAACCAATTGTCTCTTCTTCATTACTGCTTCTTAAAAATTGCCATGAACTACTGTGTTTATCATGCTGCCTGAGAGTGTCAGGAACATATTTGTGGTAGGACACTCTCCTCTGACCATAATAGCTAGTCCCTTCATTGGAGCAGCTATGAGTACTCGAAATAGACTCTCAGTAGAAAGACTGTTTCCTCAAGAAAGATCTTTAGACCTTTGCCTGAAATCCCAGAGACCCCTTCTTTGCTCCCGGCAGTATGTGCTTCTGCTCATGCTGTATGTAGTCTGTTAAACTTCTAAGGTGGTAGAAGACATAAACTGTGGAAGTTTAGCTATAGAAGGTAAATTTACATTTAAGTACCTAATGGGGAAGTCATCATGCAAGCAGGATTGATGCTTGTCTGGGATGCAGCACCATAGGTGTTACACAGGATCCTGTAGGTATCCTCATCCATCCTCTGCAAGGAGGCCCAGCAAACTGAGGTTCAACAGGATGGCATTGCATGAGATCATTACTTTGTTCAGTAATCAGTGCTCTGTCTGGGAGGATCAGAGGATACTTATTCTCCAGGAAATAAATGTTCACACAATATATACCAGTGGAATCACCACACACACACACACACACACACACACACACACACACACACACACACACACACAAATCTTGAGAAGTTAGCATCTTTTTTCCATAAAAATGCACAGAACATTTTTACTCAAATATTATTTTTATTATATTTGTATCTGCATTTATATTCATATTGTTTGTGTCAAGTGTGTTTTGAAATGTTTTCAACATTTCAATTTTAGTTGTTCACCTTTAAAACTTTGACTCTCAAGTTTCATGGACACTTCCATCACTAATTTCAAGGGTGTGTCATCAGTAGAGATACATTTTAAACTATTTCAAGGTATAAATCAAGTTATTTACATAAAGTTGGGGATCTGCCATAAGGAATTTAAGTAGTTGTGCTTGACAGTATATCTTTATGTGGTCGACATTTTCTCCCACCATGTTCATAGGTTCAAATTAATGATATATTACAAATTAAAAATAATTATGCCATTTAATAGGGAAAATAAGGAGAGAGGGACACAGAATGCAATGATATAGTTTCTTATATGTATTTGTAACGTATGGGTATTTTGTAGTTAGAAACTCATGATGATATCATATTTACATAATAAACAACTTCAGTTTTATAAGCTCTGTGAGTCAGAAATGACAAAATAAATACCCTCTCCTCTGGAGCAAAACTGAGAGAGAAGACACGAGTCTATGCCATCTGTGCTTTTCTCTAATGAGATTTCATTCCTCAAGGGAAAATGCAAAAAGAGCTTTGGAAGTTTCCATACTTCAGGTACAGATTTTGTTCCTTGTTTTCTAATCAAGTTTGTCTTTTTTATTTCTTTTTACAAATTTTAATTTATAAATAAAGGTTTTTTGTGTTGATTTTAGACAACACTGTAATGCTATTTGGCCTTTACAAGATGGAAATTCTACCTTTTGGATTAAGATCAATGAAGCTGGAGACATTGTGCTGTGTTTGGTTACAAATTAAATGTAGAAAACACAGTACTAAATACACCCACTTACAAATGTAATCCAAAACTTCTCAGGTTGTATATAAGTACAATAATAGTTCCCAGGACTATTTGGCAAGCAAGCAATATGAGGGAAATATTAGCCACAACCCAAACTTTTAGGATTATTCTGTGTAACACATGAGAATTGATAAAACTTTCTCAATATTGGAAAAAATTTAAGATGCTGTATAATTCTAAGGATCTCCCACATGATAAAACTACTAGTAAATATGTGAATTTATAAATATGTTAAATATATTGACTGTGAATATTTTATTTTTGATGCATATTTAAAAGTATTACATCACATGATTTAAATATATAAAGAATTGAATTTGCAGTTTGGGCATGGACACAGGTGCTTATGTGAGCATGTAGGATTTTGGTCTTGGGGGAGGGAGAGGCCCTCTCTCTGGGTTCTGGTATGGTAGCTTGAAAGACCCCTGCCCCTTAGCCCTTTCTTTCTCAAGTTTGTCTCCTCCTCCTCCTGTTGGCGGCTTCCCCGATCCCCACCCCTGGCGGCCTCCACTTCCCCCGCCACCCGCCGCACACCCAGCACGAGGGCAAGCACCAGGTGGGCCGGCACGAGAACAAACACCAAGTGAGCCGGCCTGGAGCCCTGCCCCTGAGCCCCCGCCCGATGAGAAACACTCCGTCCCAAGGTCTCCGCCCCCAAGGTCAGCCATCTGGACGCGGAGGGGGGGGGGAATTGAGTCTGTTGTACCAGACACCAGACCTTGAGAATATGCTGATCTGGAATGGCTCTGTGTCTCATTTGAACCATCCAATAGAAATGATTCTGTATTTCGACTCATTTGAAAGACTCTGTGTTTCACCTTATTTGAATAACTCTGTACTTTGCCTCATTTGAATAACCCTGTATAGCGCCTCATTTACTTTGACCAATGGGAATAGCTCTGTACAATGCCTCATTAGAATTATCCAATAGAATCCCTGCTTCTAGCTTGTACCTTTTTCCCTATATAAGGACCCCTTTCCCTTGGCTCGGCGCGCTTGGCCTCAGAAAAGCTAAGTCGCCCGGTTACCCATATCTCCAATAAAGCCTCTTGCATCCAAGATCGTGGTCTCGCTGGTTCCTGAGTACGGGGGTCTCCTCCTACCAAAGTACCTCTTTGGGGGTCTTTCAAGCTGATATGGGATGCTTGCAGTGCTGATTTTGGGTTATTGGTTTCTCATGTAAGTGATTTCTCCCCAATAAAATTAACCTACACCATCCCAACCCCATCTATCATAATTTGTTCTACCATAGGAGAAAGTGAATGACATAGTATTTACCTCTAATCTGAGGGATAAATGACAGCTTATCTATACAAAACTCTTACTTAGAACAAAAGCTATTGGTGTTAGTGAACCATTCACTTGGAATCCAATGACACACTATAATAAAGGATACAAGCTCTGCATTCTAAACCTGCTTCCCAAGCAAGAGAAACCTCCAGTGGTGCAGCTTCAATGGATATAGAAAATGAGAAACAGACAAAACCATTGGAGGATTGAAGTGACAGTACTCCTCAACCTTGTAATGCCACAGGAGGAAAAGATTTCCCTGTGTAACTGTATTTAGCAACATACATCAGTAAGTAAGGGCTGAAGTGCAGATGAAAGCAAAATGATAAAGCCCTGTCTAAAATATTCTGGAGCAAATTGCCTGGAAGGCCAAAGCAAACCAGGCAACAGGAAAGGAGGAAGAACACACACATGGTTAGGTTAGCCCTCACTTGTACCAAGGGATGCTTCTGGCATCTAGGATGGAATTTTGATGGGATTGTTTAAAGGAAGTTGTGATTAAACCACATATTGAAATAAAGATTCTCTAGGGTGGATTGAATAAATATAAAAGAAAAAGAACCTGATGTGATTTTTCCTTTGATTGCTGTGTTCCCTTTAGGGTCTATGGGTCTCTGAAATGGTAATACTAGTTTACATCAAACTAGCTTTCAAATTCACATATGGAAAAATTCAACAAATTTCATACAAACCAAGAATTTTCAAGTTATAGCTATGACCTTCACTTGAGCAATTTTTTTCTTCCAATAGTGGCTAACGTAATTCATTAACATTAGAATACTCAGATTTACACATTCTCTTAATCCTTAGTGAAGGTAAAAGGCGGGATCCCTTCACAACCCTCCTGAGGAAAACATGAATATAATAGAGACATCTTTGTGTCATCACTGACAAGATGACATGAGACTGGCATACTGGTCCTGCCCTTCTTTATGGCACTCATGCAGGTGTTTGTCTTACTTAAATACTCTTAAGGATGTCAATGTCAATGATAGGTCTTTTTTAAAATCACAATTTGATGGTGGATTATCTTTCCAATGCGTTAAGATGTTGGGGACCAGACCAACTTGAATCTTGTATTCCCAGCTCCTATTATTTGGCTGCTTTGAGCAGTTACTGTCAATCAAGCAGCCCTGCTTTTGGTGACTATCCCTTGCTTGGATGCCTTGAGGAAGGCAGAGTGGAACCTTGAGAAGCACTGTAGCCTCCTGTGCCAGAATCACAAATACTGTCTCGGGTGGCTTTGCGAAGACAGGAGAGCTCCAAATAACTTGTTCCTAGTTTTGGAACACTTCTACATGGCACATCCCAGCTCTTTGATCCATCAGATCTCTCTGGTCACCTGTATCTACTCCTAATGAATCTGCTGGATGGGTTGCTTGCTTCTGTGACTAGCCAAAATATTCTGATGGGTGTAATGTGCAGCCTTTAAATTCTCATTATGTGATGTCTGTGATTGGTCCAGATATCATGGCAGTGATCAATGGAATTGAAAGCTGGGGAGCAACTGCAGCTATTTATATGAATGCCATGCTCTATTTTACTTACACTAGCAGACTGCTTTCCCTTCCTTCTCAGTTATTCTGGCAATCCTATATTATATGGCCTCTTCCAATGTTGAAATAATATACTTTATAATAGGATTCTTATTTCAACCTCTTGCATAACTATGGGTTTTATTACATGTGAGGCAGACTCGGTTACCTGTAAGAGATCTGGGTCTCCATTCTTGCTAGCTGCTGAAGAGAAGGCTGAAGGTTCATGGAAAGAAGTTTTGGAGCCTGAAACCCAAAGCTCTGTGCTATCACATTAAGGGGTAATAGCATTTGGGAGACCCACAGAAAGCCAAGGACTCTGATATCCTAGTCTCGGGTGGTAACACAGGAAGCACAGAACTAATTTAAAACTCTGGAGGGCCTAAACTATAATAGTAGGGATGGCTAAAGAATTTCAAAGAACTGCTGAAGGCAGAATCCAAAAACACTAATAGGGAAAGTAAGGAAACAAGAGATTGAAAAAAGCCAAAGATAGCTTACATATACAGAAGGCAAGACCTGGTCACCAGAGTAGTTGGAGAGAGATGCTGAAGATTAAACAGTTGTAGATCCTTGGTTCAGAACCATAACTATAGACATTGCTAGCCAACAAGTGCTTTCTCTAAATTCCCAGTAATATAGCTCTTTCTTGAACATCGAGAGACTACAACATCCCTGAATCTAAAAGGTTGGAACTTCAAGTCTTAAGTCACACAGGCAAGAGCTCTTAGTCCCTGCATTAGAGATTCTGCCTGGGAGCCTTGTGTCATCCCAACCCAAAGGAGCCATGGTGATAACAATTTAGTTAGGACACAAGTCCACCCAGGCAGCTGAGTGGCAGTAATTACTGGAAGAGAATTCAAAAGACAATGATTTTACAATTGTTTTGATGGTTTAAGAGGTAAGTCATTTGAAGACCAGCAGATCCTGAGACATAAAGTTGATTGGTTTGAATATTCTATGAAGTAATGTTGCATTTTTATAATATTTGACCAGAGAATAAAAGGATGGAAATAAAAGAAAACGTGGTTGTAGTAGAGCATGTGGAAGGAGAGGAAAGTAAACAGAGAATAGAAAATACACACCATGTATATTCTATCACATGTAGGTTATAAATTAAACAAATTTATAAAATATAATGGAGATTATTTAGTAGGATGAGGAAGACCAAAGAGTGTAGACAGAGAGGACAAAAGAGTGTTATGGATGTGAAAATGGTCCAAAAATATTACAGGTGTGAATGAAAATGTCACCATTAAAGCCTTTATTATGTACAACTTATATATGTTAATTAAAATGATTTTAAAGTGTTGTATTCCTCCCGAGGCAGGTAGGGGAGCTGGCTGTGAGGTCATAAGAGAGAGAGAGCTACCCCTCCCTGCCACCAGCTGGAACTCTCAGGTCCTGCACCTCACCTAGGCAGCACAATAGAGCTAACCTTTTGGCAGAGGTATGGGTGATCCAGCCCTGATGTATTGAGCAAGAGAGCAAGAGAGAGTTGCCCCATTACTCACCTGTCATGTGGCAGCATGGGGACGGGGGGGGGGGGACACCCTGTGCTCCTACCCATCTAAGTCTGGTGGGAGAGCTGGCGCTGCCCCTCATGATCTAGAAAACACAGGAGAGAAGGCCCTGTACCATGTGTAGGCAGCACAACAAAGCCAATCCCATTGGTGGAGTTGTGGTTGACCTGGCCCCAAAGTTAAGAACATGGGAGTCCTATCACTATTACTCATCTGTCATGTAGTAGCATGAGTCAGGTAGGGCTGGTCCAGAGGTCATAAGGGCAGGAGAGCTGACCCTGTCCCCAACCAGCTGCAACAATAGGGAGAGTACCCCTGCTCTCACTTGGGAAAAACAATATAGCCAGTCCTATTAGCAGAGGTATGGGTGAGCCATCAGAGTATTTGTGAGCATGAGAGAGGTGTCCCATTACTCATCTGTTGATCATGTGGTGGCATGGCAGATAAGGGAGAAATCCTCTCACCAACCTCATCGTGGAAACTGTAGTGTGACACCATGACTCTAATAGTAAACCCTTTATCCATATAGCTTTATTTGCAAGTGTTCATTGCTGACAGTCATTGATCTGTTCCAAAACTCTGGTTTCTGCTACACTATAGATTTTCGGCCCTCAGTGGAACTCCTCTTGGTTAATCTGCTGTTTGCCCTGTGTTGTGGACATCCTGTAGCTTTGGGTCTCCAAGTCTCTTCTCATGTTCCATAAGATGACAGATGTGTAGATGTTGGGGTGTGCCAACTCATAGCCCTGGTACAGAACCCGGGTAGTTGCAGGGTTGTTCAGCCTACCAGCTCTTCCCAGTCCTCACTACCTAGTCCTGTATTATCCTGGGGGGGTTTTCATCCCTTACAGCAATGCACAAGGGGCACAGCCAGTTCTCCTGCTATTAAACAGGAGCTCTTGTAGGGCAGGCTGGGTTTGACCTTGCCTTGTAGTTAAGGATGGCCTTTGACCTCCAATTGGCAGAGGAGTTTTTAGCATAGACCTATGTTAGATGGTCTAAGTGGTGGAGATTTGACTCCTGTTCACATTGCAAATCCACAAACTTTGATCTTGGTAACATAAGTAGTTCATTTATTCCATTCTGTTGCTTTATCTCCCACAAGATAATCACATTATCTTATTATTATCTCCCCAGATAGTATGGAAAAGCAAAATGGAGGCATGTTAGATGTGAACAGGCTTGTGAAATGGACATTCATCACTCAATACTTGAATTGTCAAGTGGTAGCCCTGTAAAGGAAAAAAGGGCATATGTGAGAGAATCTCAAACTGGTACACATGGAAAAATCAATTGCATTGAAGAAGGAACAATGTCCGGCATTGGAGACACATGCCTTTAATCCCAGCACTCAGGAGGCAGAGGCAGGTGGATCTCTGTGAGTTTGAGGCTAGCCTGGTCTGCAGAAAGAGTTACAGGATAGGCTCCAAAGCCACAGTGAAACCCTGTCTCAAAAAAACCCCCAAAAATAAATAAATAAAAAAGGAACAATGGCCTTACTTATTATACTTAATGTTTATTTTAAATAAACATTCATCTAAATTGAGGATAAATTGAAGAAAGGCAACATAATTTTCTGATGAGTAGGCTGGAAATTTCTACTGAAAGAAATATGACATTTTAAAAGTTATTTATTGGTTTGGCATTATTTACTTTTGTTCTGTGTAGCTAGAGCAATGGTTTTTCTGTTAACTGAGATGATATAGAATGTTAACAAAATGATGTAAGGAAAAGGAACATTCAAACTTATTTGAGAAAAAATGCTTTCTCAAGAGAATGAAACATTGCATCTAAAATAATGAATGAGAAGTTTTTTCTTATTGAAAATCTGCATTGAAGAATCCAAATAACCTGTCAGGTTAGAAAACAAATGTTAAAGCTTCCTCATAGAAAAGATTCAAAATAAATAATGGAAGCAGGAATTCAGTAAAAAGTACATTTGGTTATCTTATGAATGCCGATCAAGTTTTCCCCTGAAACAAACTCTAACATAGGCAATGACGAAAAATTCAAGGATGAGTCAGGAAGAAAAAAATGGATTACGATGAAGTAGAACAGAGATCATTATTACTGCATCCAATGGATTTTTTTTTATATGAAAAATGTCCCTAGTGTGGGATAGAAGTAAAAGAGAAAATAGCATTTTTATATGTTAAAACATACTTTTGAAAAAACTATCAGAGTCAAGCATAAACATGGAATATCTAAGTCTCTGGGAAGCAATCAAGGTCTCAGAATGGAGATGGAAAAGTTACTATGCTTTATCACCATACTGGCTTGATGGCAAGTGAGTTAGATTTGCCCAGCTTAAGAAGTATGAAATTCAATGTCTCTTAGGTGCATGTGGTTAAGGCAGTCTTTTGTAAATGCCCTTGGCAGTCAGTCCTACACATGCACACCTTATTTAGAAAATAACTTTTGGGATCAGCTCACTATGGAGCTCAGATACCAACCAATTGTGGTGCTGCCATGAACTCAGTTGTAAAATTGCATTATGTACTAACTAGAGCTTCAATAATTTAATCAGATACACAATATGATTGGCCCAACATGAATCAGCATGCAAAAATTACACAGTGATACACAAGGTACTTTTTAAAGATGGAGGCCAAAGGGCACTTATGACCTTGAGCTGGAGTAAACAAAAGTGCTAAAGCTAAAAATGTGAAGAAGCTATGAGTCACATTGAAGTTATATGATGAAGTAACCCTGGCTTTTATAGTTTACAGTGAGGAGCTTACTCAGGGAACAAGATAACGCTCCCTCCTTCATTTCTGTTTTATATGAAAAAAATAAAAATGTATGAAAAGCAGATACAGAACACCAGAAACCTTGTGTAATGGTATCATTTTCTAATACAAGCAAGTTATCTATAAGAATTTCAAAACAAAGTCTGGCAGTGGTGACACATGCCTCTAATCCTAGCACTTGGGATGCAAATGCAAGCTGGTCACTGTGAATCTGAAGCCAGCCTGGTCTAACAAGGGAGTTCCAGGACAGGCTCAAAACCTACAGAGAGAAACCCTGTGTTGAAAAACCAAAAAAAAAAAAAAAAAGTTCCAAAAAAAGGCAAAGTAATCTATGCTATAAATTTTATTATTTTTTACAAGGTTCCTGAATCCACTCAACCAACCACACTCAGGATAGTGAAATTTGATTACATTAACATACAAATTTCCTTACAAAGTTATAAATTATGTCTGAGATTCAGTAAGCACATGTAAATTATGTAATGGTACTATTAATATTTTAACTTATTTTTATATACTCAGTAACCACAATTCTTAGTGATATGGCTAGTGGTAAATTGCCCACATTCCTGTGGATAGACCTAATTAAGTACTTCTGTGTATGTTTATCTTATTGATTGTTTAATAAATTTCTGTTTGGCCAATGAAACAGCAAGTTAGACAGGACTAGGAGTCAAAGAGGATTCTGGGAAATGTAGTAGAGAAGTGGTGTTCCAGGCAGGAAGTGACATAGCAAGGAGACTCATATTTAAAGAAGGAGAAACAGGAAGTACCCTTTTCCCCCTGTTCTCTTCCTCCAGCAGCACAATATGATCCACTGGCAAGGAGGAATACCAATAAGGCGTCTGATAAGTCTTATAAAATATATATACTTATGATAATTAAGACTGAGGTACAGATGAGAATCCTAGTCATTGGCCAAACAGCATATGAACCTAATACAAGCCTCTCTGTGTATTCATTTGAGCTCTAACTCGGGTGGGTGGCTGGCATAAAGCCCACACGTGGCTGTGGGGCTCAGGCAGCTTTGGGCAGAAAGATTTTTCATAACAACATACTAACTGGATATAGTGGGGAAAAAAAGAAGTTGAAAACACAAAGTTAGGAAGAGGAAGAAATTGGATGGGTGGTTGTGGTGCAAAGCCAGTTCAAGATGGGACATGTGGGGAGAGTGGGTATGAATTAAATATATGAAATTGCAAAGAATAAATAATTATGAAGATGATCAGAGAAGTAACACAAAACTATTTTGTACATATAATCAATAATTTACTCACTAAAATGTTATGTAATTGCTTTCACTGTGTTCACATGTTGATAATATTTTATAAATATAGTATCTATCAGTAGT
The DNA here is from genome assembly GCF_003668045.3 of Cricetulus griseus. Lineage (NCBI taxonomy): Eukaryota > Metazoa > Chordata > Mammalia > Rodentia > Cricetidae > Cricetulus > Cricetulus griseus. Next base: position 354,577,835 of record NC_048595.1, on the reverse strand, counting down.
TATGTTTTATTGCCAATTCTGGTTTTATTAGTATTATCTACTTGACTTTTCATGGATGTGTTTGACTTGGCAATCTTAGGTAAAGAAGACTATTAGAAAAATTTGTAGGAGACTAACAGAGAATTGATGTGTCTCAAACTGAACCTTGAAGTAATTCAGTGAAGGCCCCTATAAACTCCAGTATAATAGAGCAAGGAACAGTTGTTGACAACAAGGAAAGTGGTCCTCTGAACACCATGGGACAGCTGCACAAAAAAAAAAAACAGGATAGAGAGTGGAGCTGGGCACAAAGTTGTACCCCTAGGTGAGGAGCTATTGGGAACTACCAGAACTAGTAAGGAGTAATACAACAGAGGTGTGCCGAAACAAAGCAGGTAAACACAATGAAGGGTAACTGCTGTCTGTAGATGTGGTATTTACAGTCATGTGATGCATATGGTTTTTGTGAAAATAGTGGGAAAATGGGGGGTTTATATAGGAAATGGGATGCATATTATCAGACAGCAAAGCATAAATCAAAGACAAACTATATGTCCAGATAAAGCCAAGTCTTTATCCTTTACCTTGGATTATGAAGGAAAGACATGACAATAAATGGTTAGAATAAAAGACCAACAGAAATAGAGAAAAGCTTACAAAGAATTTCATACAATGTACCTTATCATAGTCACCCTTCTTCTTTGAATACCTACTAAGTTTAAGTCTCTTCCCTTCCCTCTGAAATTTATGCCCATTGTTTCCACAGCATGGTTCAATCTCTGTTACCCAAATATTCTTGGATGTGTGGATTTCATGGTCCATGAGTAACTTACCAAGGGAAGCACTCTTAGGGAGAAAACTAAGCATTCTTCTCCCAGCATTTAATAATTCTCAACAACTTCTCAGTTATGGGGGGAAATTTGTGCCCAGTTCTACTCTCCAAAGAACTTACATAACTTAAGAACATAAAGTCATAGACTCTTCCACCCCCTCACACACAAACTGACAAAATAACAAAATCAGCGTTTCAATTCCTGAAATTAATAAGCACATTAAAAACAAGAACAAAGCAAAAAAAAATCAGTGATCAACAGGAAAATGCAAATCAAAATTATAATTAGATCACCCCACTGCACAGAGGGTAGGAACTTTAAAAAAGACTGAAGTTAACAAATCTTGCAGGAATGTAGACAATGCTAAATATTGGATGAACCTTTGCATATGTTGATGGGATGAGTGTTGTTCTTATAATTGTTAGTATTCAGGCATCTGTACTGGCCTGTCCTTGGCATTCTGACAGGGTCCACCCTCAGCTTCAGCCATTAAGAGCACAACCTGTGCATATTCACTATGTTCTCATTTAAAAGGGCCCTGCCCACCTCCCATCCTTCTCTCTCTCTTTTATCCCTCCCTCTGTCTGTTCACCTCTCTCTCTCCTCTCTTTCCCCCTTTTTCCTTTCTCCTCTCTCCTGCTGCTCCTGTCTCCTGAGGCCAGTCTCTCTACTTCCCTTTCCCCTTTTAATGACCATTCCCTAATAAAAAAAACCCTCTGTTGCATGTCATTTTTTAATATGCATCATATTTCTTAAATTACAACAATAATTAATATTAATTATAGAAAGCAATGTGAAGTTTTCTTAGCATTTTAAATTGAATCTGAAATGGCTGAAAGACACTTAATAAAGTGCTCAAAATTCTTGGCCATCAGAGAAATGCAACTCAAAACAACTCTGAGATACCACTTCACATGTGACAGAATGGCTAAAATCAAAAATACCAATGACAATCTATGCTGGGGAGGATGTGGAATAAAAGGAACACTCCTGCATTGCTGGTGGGTGTTAAGGATCATCCAGCAACCAATAGGATATAGGTTTTCTTTATTCAGATACACCAGAAAGCAAGGCAGGGAGGCCAGGGAGAAGGGGCTTTCCACGTGTGCGCGGTCCCTTATGCAAACTTGTAAGACCACTCTGAAAATCAGTATGGTGGTTGGTCAGAAAAATGGGAATCAGTCTACCTCAAGATCCAGCCATTCTTCTCTTGGGTATATACCCAAATAGTGCATGTTCATACAACTAGGACATATGTTCAACCATGTTCATAGCAGCATTGTTTGTACTAGCCAGAACCTTGGAAGCAGCCTAGATGCCCCTCAAATGAAGAATGGATTGAGAAAATGTGGTACATTTATACAACGGAGTACTACTCAGCAGAGAAAGCAATGGAATTGTGAAATTCACAGGCAAATGAATAGAACTAGAAGAAACCACTCTGAGTGAGCTAAATCCAGTCACAAAAAGACAAACATGGTTTGTACTCATATATGAATTTTAGACATAGAGCAAAGGATTACCAGCCTATAATCCTCTCACCAAACAAACTAGGAAACATGAAGGACTCTAAGGGATAAATAGACCTCAGGAATGGGAAGAGGCATGAACTACTGAGCTAATTGGGAGCATGAGGGTAGTGGAGAGGGAGCTGCCACAATAAGAGCAAGAGAAGAAGAATAGAGGAGAGGAAATGGAGGAGCAGAAATATTGAGTTGGGGGAAGAATAGAGGAGAGAGAGCAGGATGAGAGATACCACATCAGAGGGAGCCACTAGGTCTGAGAAGAGTTCTGGAACCAGGAAGATCTCCAGAGACCTAAAATGATGACACGATCTGACAATCCAGGCAATGGTGGAGAGGATAACCTAAAAGCCTTTCCCATAAAATGAGATTGATGACTACTCTTTATGCCATCCTAGAGCCCTCATCCAGTAGCTGATGGAAACAGAGACAGATATCCACAGAAATACAGTAAGCTGAAATCTGGAATTTAGTTGAGAGGGAGGAATGAAGGGGTCTGTACCAGGTTGGAGAAACCGACAGGAACAATTGGCCTCAACAAGGGATAGTACACCGACTCCAGATGCTGTCTGGGAGGCCAGTACAAGACTGATCCAGACCCCTGAACATGGATGTCAATAAGGAGGCCTCTGCACTCCAGGGAGCCTCTGGTAGTGGATTAGTATTTTTCCCTGGTGCAAGAAGGGACTTTGAGAGCCCATCCCAAAAGGGATGCACTCTGGCCCTGGACACGTGGGAGAGAGCCCAGGCCCAGCACAGGAAGATTTGATGGACACTGCAACAGGGACACTGCAGAGCCCCTGTTGAGGGCCCTACCCTGTCTGGGGAGTGGTGGGTGGATGTGGTGGGGCACAAAACATCCAGTCAGGTCCTTGAGAAAACATCAATGGAACTGGGAGTCATTGCATCAATTGAAATAAGCTAGTTACATAAATACAATTGTCACAAGGTCAGCATCATGTGTGTACTCTAAGACATAGAGCCCCTATTAGTTTGATAATGATAAGGTTACATTTAGCTAGAGAGAAAAGACAGGTGTGAGATATGTTAAAATTTGCTAGTGAATATAAGTTTCAGTCAGAAAGAAGCAAACAATTTTTATGTTGTTTATTCAAAAACTCTGAAATAATTCTCAGTATGTTCCCTGGAGGGACTGAAAAATATTTGCAATCACCCTTATTTTCCCATCTGCCCATTATATTCTTTTAAAAGTATGAGAACATCATATGATATACACAATTGGAATGCTTTTATAAACCTTCACAACAAATTTAAATTGTTTGCCAGGCATGGGGGAACATACCAGTAATCCAATTACTTGAGAGTCTGAGGCAAGAGGACTACAAATATGAGTTTAGACTAGTATACAGGCAGAAATTCTAACTTAAACCTAAGCACACACACCACACACACACACACACACACACACACACACACACACACACACACACACACACACCAAAACACTGTCAAAAGCAACATATTTTTAAAAACTGAAATAATGCTTAGCATTTGTGAAGAAAATTTTCTGATTCCCAGATCATCAACTGCAGCAACTGTAGATTATAGATTATACCTTTCTTATTATTAAGGAAAACAGTCCATTAAAAAGGACCCTGGAAGGACAGCAGAATATGAACTAGATGAGCATTAATAAGTTTAAAATGGTAATATATTCCTATTGCTAAGATTGGGAATAAAACTGAGACCTTCTTTTAGTGGTTAAAAGCCAAAACCAATAGCTATAAACTCCTATTACTATATTAAAGACAGTGTTTATCTATTCATGTATCTAGGAGACAAACTCTCTGTGTATCGCTATACACAGGCACTAGAAATTGAACACATTCTACTAATTAAGTGCCACACTGGATATCTCTTCTCAACTTCCCTCCTGCATATTTGAAACAAACCTTTAAACTGCATGGAAAGTGACAACAAACCCCAAAGCAACACTCTGAGTTTGAGAGAATCCGTTATCCCCGTGTATCCAGCAGCAAAATCAATTCATGTGCCCTGTCACTCTTAGAAAGAACTCTCTACTATGCTGTCAGCAGTACATTCTACAGGATATCCCCAAAGTCAATTGCTTCTTCTATTTGGGATTAAGATAAAAGCAAATTGATTCTTCTCATACATAGATGGGGATGAGAAAATATACAATTTCAGTCTCCTCTTTTCTTTTGACCTACTGACAGATTTCTCTTGCCTTGCTAATGTAAAGTCCTCTGTAATTGAAATTCTTGCTGTGACATATACTTAGGCATAACCAACAGTAATGCAATTTCCATTCAAGCTACATTCCATGAGTGTAAAACATGAATTCATTCATGAGCAACTTACACAGGTCACATTATTAAAAAAAAAAAGATTAAGGTAATTCTTTTCAATGTTTTAACTGACATGTCACCTAGGTTACTGAGACAGTCATGATGTTGACAGCTTGCTAACACTAGTGATAATAGTAATTTGTGTTAATTTTAGTGGAATCAAGAAAATTCTTAATTAGTACTTAACATTTCTTCATAAGTGGTTTTGTAAACTATAATCACTTAAGAGCATGAGAGAATGTTTTAAAACTCAAAAAGATAAATGGACAGTAGGAAAAGGGTGACACTCACATTCAAATGGTTTTATTGGTTTTTACCCTAGAGATCATATTAAAAGCATATATAAAATTCATAATTGTTTTCAGTTTTTAAAAGTACAATAAGTAGATAGATGTTTTTCAGACAATTATTATAAGTAATTTGTATTTTTCTGGATGTGTAGAACTATACAAAATGTCAAATATTTCCAAAGAAGGTAAAAATGATAGAATCAAAGTAAAATCTGATTAGTACTATAGTACTACTTTTTAAAAGTGTTGCTATCATTGACAAATACACATGTGGTTATGATAACCATTTTGACATTTATAAAGTGTTAACATGGGTATTAATTTTGATGAGATATTTTAAAGTTCCCAATGAATTTTATATGCATTTTGTGTATGCATTTGAGTGTGTGTGTGTGTGTGTGTGTGTGTGTGTGTGTGTGTGTGTGTGTGTGTGGTTGGTTGGTTGCAGGGGGTAGAGTCAAGAGGTACCATTTTTTTAATAATGTGACTTTCTACTGCCAAGGTGAGCTGATATATAAATACAAAGAACATATTATGAAGATAGAAACACTGATAATTAAGTATATTTTGAGATTGATGGAATGTGTATTATTTTTTATTTTTAATGGGTTGGCTTTCCTTTCATTATTATTTTTCATTAATTTTACATACTTACCATAGTTTCCCTTCACTTCTCTCCTCTGATTCCCGCCCCAGCCATCTAGCCCTCTCCCCATCTAGTACTCTTTGATCTCAAGTTGCTTCAACTTGAAACCATGGAGGACTGTCAATATAGCATTGAAACCATGGACGACTGTCGATAAAGCATGGCACATCAAGTTGAGGAAGGAACAAGCTCCTCTCACTGCATCAAAAATGCGTGAGGCAATCAAGCATGGGGAATAGAAAATGTGTTATTCCTAGGTCTTAACATAATAAGTAACATTTTATCTGTGAATATGAGAGCAGAATTAAACCTTTTTTGTTTGTTTGATTATACTATTGTAACCAAATATTGTAATTATTTTTTATTTTTAATTTTTTTGTAATTAATTTTTTAGTTCAAATTAGGAACAAGCTTGCTTCAAATATCAATCCCTTCTCCCTCTCCCCCCAAACCGTCCCCTGAAGCCCCCACCTGTCTACCACCCCATCTACCCTCTACTCCATAGGCAGGCTAGGGCCCTATACAGGGCTCCCCAAAGTCCACATCATCATCCTGGGCCAGGCCTAGGCCCTCACACCCCTGTGTCTTGGCCATGAGTGCATCCCTTCACTTGGGATGGGCTCTCAAAGTCCCTTCTTACACCAGGGAAAAATACTAATCCACTACCAGGGGCCCCTTAGAGTGCAGAGGCCTCCTCATCGACATCCATGTTCAGGGGTATGATTCTGGCTTCACTGCCGAATTCTACCAGAAATTCAAACAAGAGCTAATACCAGTACTCCTCAAATTGCTCCACACAATAGAAGCAGAAGGTTCATTGCCAAACTCTTTATGAGGTGTCAATAAGCTTGGTACCCAAGCCACACAAAGATACAACTGAAAAAGAGAACTACAGACCAATATCCCTCATGAACAACGATGCAAAAATACTCAACAAAATATTGGTGAATTGAATCCAAAAACACATCAGAAAAGTCTGTCCACTATGATCAAGTAGGCTTCATCCCAAGGATGCAAGGATGGTTCAACATACGAAAATCCATCAATGTAATCCACCAAATAAACAAACTGAAAAAGAAAAACCACATCATCATCTCACTAGATGCAGAAAAAAGGCTTTGACAAAATCCAACATCCCATCATGATAAAGATCTTGGAGAGAACAGGAATAACAGGAACATATCTAAATATGATAAAAACAATATAAAGCAAACCGACAGCCAACATCAAATTAAATGGAGAGAAACTCAATGCAATTCCTCTAAAATCAGGAACAAGACAAGGCTGTCCACTCTCTCCATATCTTTTCAATATTGTACTTGAAGTTCTAGCCAGAGCAATAAGACAAGAAAGGAGATCAAAGGTATACAAATTGCAAAGGAAGAAGTCAAACTTTAACTATTTGCAGATGATGATTGTCTACATAAGTAACCCAAAATCTCTACCAGGAAACTCTTACAGCTGATAAACACATTCAGCAAAGTAGCAGGATACAAAATTAACTCAAAAAATCAGTAGCCCTACTATATTCAGATGATAAATCCAATGAGAAAGATATCAAAATATCACCCTTCACAATATACACAAACAACATAAAATATCTTGGGGTAACACTAACCAAAAAAGTGAAAGACCTGCACAGTAAGAACTTTGAGTCTTTAAAGAAAGAAATTAAAGAATATACCAGAAAATGGAAAGATCTCCCATTCTCTTGGATAGGTAGAATCAACATTTTGTGAAATAACAATCTTGCCAAAATTAATCTACAGATTTAAGGAAATCCCCATCAAAATATCAACACAATTCTTCACAGACTTTGAAAACTAATTTTTAAAGATAAGTTTTAATGTGTGCTCTTCCTGGACAACATAACCTTTCATAACTTAAAAACTTTAAATTTATTTTCATTGCTGTAAATTTGAAAATAGCCAATCTGCCTGTGACCACTAAAGCCTACAGGTGACAAATTGCTCCTGATGTTCTCAGATTTAAGTCTAAAAGATTTTCTTAAGTTTGCTCATACAGCTTTAGATGTATCTTTTCTAGTGAAAACAAAATCCATTCATTTTCACAGAACATTTTTCCTCCAGGAACACAGCCCTGAAAATCTGAAAATGATTAACCATTTTTGTCACTCTGAGATGTTCCCACGTTTCAGACTAGGTGAGGAACAGTGATTTTCCCCCTGAGGTGTTTGCCTCTCCTCATTCTGAAAAGACGCTCTGAAAAAAATGTCCAAAGGAACTGAGTTGAGATTTTGAGCAGGAACAGCTCTTGCTGGGAACATATAGCTCTTGCCATTGGTGTGAGTCCAATTGGTGATGAATGACACTGGATAGAACTTTGTACCTGGGGTTTTATCTGTGTGAACTCAGTTAAGCCTTGTCTTTAAAATTGCTGCTGCTGCTGCACATCTTGCTCAGTTATTATGCACACATACTTCTATACTAAAGGGATTTTTTTTGCCACTGCTTCATGCAGTATTTGGTCATGATTTTTTACAATTTAGCATCTGAATTTGCACTGGTATATGTGGCAATATATATGGAATTATAAGTTCAAAATAAAATTGCTCTTACCAATTAATGGAAGCCTCTCCACCTTATGCCAATGCACAAGAAAGTTATCAGTCCTGCACTCATTTGTCAATAATATGATTGAGGGGCTGGGACTCTGTGGTAGAATTCTTGACTCACATTCATGACAAACTATGTTCATTCTCCTGTATTAGCAAAGAAGGTGACTTGTGAACAATTGGCTGCTGACATAAGTTCCTCCAAAACTGAATTGAGCTTGTCATCCTTATGTTTCTCAATAAGTTTCCTAATAAGGTTTAAATGCAAAGAAAAGTGAAATACAAGTTTTTTCTAACACCTTTCTATAGTAGGAAATTACCAATATGGAGTCAGGTAGAAATATAAGGGTATTTAATAGGGAAAAGCCTTACTTACAGAGCGAACCAGCCAGCTGGTGGTAGTCTGTCCAGCAAGAAGCAAAGAGAAACCGAAACCGAAAACGCAGTCCTCCCACTCACTCTGACCATGCCCTCACAAGCCTGCTCAGGTACTCCTGTAGCCAGCCCCTAAGAAGGCATGGCTACAGCTTCCCCTACACCTTTCCAATATGAAAGTAACTTTGAAATTATTAAATACCTGAGGCAGCAAGTGTATTAATTACTATTACTTTCAAATATAAAGTGATGCCTCTAAAATGTATGACATAATACCCTCACATACTATTTTTCCCATTATCATTTCTGCCTCCTGTGATGTGAGCACACAGGATCAAACTACCATTATGATAGTAGAGAGGACACTCTCTCCTCAGAGACCAATATCACTATCAACTTGATTTTGGGTTTCAAGCATCTATGAGAAAATTCATTTGTTTCATTAAATTCTTTCTGTTATTAAGTTCCAGTAGATTTGTGACAGTCATGTACCACAATGGGTATACTTAAATTCCTTTCTCAATGTATTGATGACACTACATTCAAGTTATAGGTATTCCAAAGTGTCTGCACAAACTCATAATCTTCAGTGTTATATTTTTAAATTCTTTTGCAACATAGCTAAACATAAGTGTGAATTTTCAAACATATAAGTCATTTTATGATTGCTTTAAATTCCTAAAGTAGTTTTAAAAGCAAGTAATATTTTTACACCATTAGCTCAGTTCCTTGTAGTACAGTGATATATTGACCAGGGGGATAAGGTTCTTCAGAAAGCCGCATAAGAAACCAGATAAAGAAAACATTGGAATTGAAAGGTGTTTCCATTTTCACACTAAAAATATGATTGAGTTTCCTGGCTCCCACTTAGGTCTAGTAAATTAAGAAGTATATAGATGCTACCAAAACACCATACAAAAGACAAGGCAAAAACTGGATAAATAACAACAAACAGTAACAAAAACAATAATATTTTGAATCAGATAAGAAAGTGTGGAATTAGATAATAAGTGTCCTTAAGGGAAATGCAATGTTGTCAGATAGCTGTGGTTGCCAGCAAGGCAATATATCTTTGGCTTGGACACTGATTACAAAATCATTCAGTTGTGGTGATGTGTTGCAAAACACATTCTTTTATCCTATCTATGGATTTGGATGAAGTATAAAAGTCAAAAGTATAACAATGTGAAATGATTGTTTGGAAAATTACATTTATGAAGAGTCTACCTATGCAATTCTACACATTTTCTAAGAACTCTTTTTTCAATAAAGTAAGCATTAGTTCAGTATGGGATAAAGGAGCCAAATGATAACATAAGACAAAGACATCAAAAAATGACAAAAGGTCTTGAATTTTGGGAACTGAAGTTCACCACTGCTGCTTCTGTGATTTTATGAATGGATGGGTGATTTGTTGAGTCTCTGCAGCTTGTAATCACCTGACCTTCAGGTGCAGAAGCTACCCAGGTTAATCTAAACTTTTCAAAGAGCTCTTTAAATGCTGAGCTTTCTTCTGGTAGTTGTAGATGAATTCAAAGAGATTTCAAATGCAGGAAAAATGAACCACGGGAAGACATGTTGTTAGTATGAAAAGGAGGGTATCTTTGCCATAAAGAAGAACCTGGGAGGAGACTTCCAGAATAGAACACGATCCATGCTTCATTCCAGGAAACTACTTGGACACAAGAGTTCTGTAACTGTACAGTGCTTGCTTTAAAACCCATGCTCTAAGGACTTCCCTTTAACAACCCAGCCAGAATAACACATAAACTTGATCTGTATAAAATGTTACACACACACTCAGTATGAGTTTCCTGACTTTCTGAAAATCTACGTTGGAAAATATAATCATTGTTTCCAATAATCTTTAAATCTGAAGACATCTACTATCCATCATTAAGACAGTAATACCAAGAAGTGTTACTTGCCTTTCTGAAATCCCAGCCATAGAGAGGTAGAAGTGAGCTGATTCCCTCACATTCTGTCTAGGCTATACAGTGGCACCCTGCCTCAAAATGAACAAACAAGCAAACAAACAAACAAATAAGACAAAGAGTCTCAAAAAACCAAAAAGAAAAAAAAAGTCAAAGAGGAAAACATGTGGGTGGTGACATAAGCAATGAGGATATATGGAGCAAAGGAAAATTAGGGGTGAAAAAAATAATTTCCATTAAGAGAGATTATACCTACAAACATGCACAAAGCACATGCACACACAAATAAATTGAAGTATTTATAAGAATTATGCTGACTATGTAGTTATCCTCTAGGGTTAGAAGAAAAAGTTGTTAGTACCTATCTAATTAAATAAGTACTGAAATTCTGATGTATATAGTTAGTTTTGATCTAGTTATCAGTTTTTATGAATTATCACAAATTACATTAAACTCTAATTATTAATCGTTCATATTACAATTAAAGCTGTTGATATTGTATTGTGACAACAAAATTCCTCATCAGGTAAAGGTGCTTGCCTTCAAGCGTGATAAACCCAGTTCAATCCCTGAAACCCACTTGAAAGGAAAGAACTGATTCCCACAATTTGGCTTCTCTCTTCCATTTCCTGCTCTGGAAAACACACATTAATAATTAAAAATTATAATCTAATCAAATGTGTTTTTTTTATAGGAGATACACTTGTGCCACAATCACAGAGAATCCTTTGCCAAGGACCTAGTTTATGTGCAAGCATTCAATTTCTGAGTAGGTGACTTTATACTTTCTGAAGTCGGCTTGAATTTCATATCCCTACAATTTATTATCACAAGTTTAGGGGCTGATACTAGTAGACCTCAGTCTTCTTAAAAGACAAACCATGGAGAAGAAAGGGAGACTGTTAGTCTTTCTATTTACTTCTTCTTGGTAGAAAACTGTAACTCAACAATCACATCAAACCCAAATCCAGATTTATCACCCTTGAGAAACAGTACCCATGGGGTTTTCTTAAGACAATACATGGAATCTAATATCAAACTTGTTACTTTGAGATATTCTTTCCCTGTTTTTTGCTGTTTAGAAAGTTTTGAAATATTGTGCTATATTTTTCTATTTTTTTCAAAAAAATACTATTTCTTGCAATGCATATACATTATACAAGATAAAATGTTCAAGGTTTTAGCTCTTCTTTTTATAAATGGTCTCTATTGCTGTCACATAGAAAGTCTAAGTAGCATGCTAAATACCAAGCACAGAATAAATAGAACATTATCTCAATTACAACTATGTTTTACTTTTATGGTGCCCTAAAAATGTTCAGGACAGTCCAAGAAGCTTACAATACTAGAAATGGGATAGAATTAAATCAAAATTAGTAATAAAGCCAAAATGCTCTTGTACATTTTTGTTAGATGAAAAACTAACATAGTACCAACTTATTGAAAATTAAAATATTTGCATAATTTTCATGTAAAACTGTAGAGTTTTGTCAGAGATTATTTTGGCCTGAAGTACCATGAGATATTAGGGGAATATATAGTTTTAAATTCACAAATATTTAGTAAATCCAAATCATGTTATTGAATCTCAACCAGATGTAAGATAAAACACATTTCTCCTGAGGTTCCTGCTTTGGTTACTTTTCTATCATTTAGCTTTCTTTTTTTTTTTTTTCAACTTTTTTTAATTTGAATTAGAAACAGAACAGAAATGAAAATCCCAGTTCCCTTCCCCTTCCTGTCCTCCCCTAGCCCCGACCCCCAACTGAAACCCTATCTATCACATATCCTTTCTGCTCCCACTGGATGGTGAGGCCTTACATAGGGTGTCATCAGAGTCTATTGTATCCTTTGGGATAGGGCCTAGGCCCACCCCCTTGTGTCTTGGCTCAGTGAGTATTCCTCTATATGGAATGGGCTCCCAAAGTCCACACCTATGCTAGGGATAAGTGCTGAACTACTATAGGACGTCCTGTAGATTTCTGAGGTTTCCTTACAGAAACCCATGTTTCTGGGGTCTGGATCAGTCCCATGCTGGTGTTCCAGCTATATGTCTGGGGAACAAGATTTCCCCAATGTTCAGGTCAGCTGTTTCTGTGGGTTTCATGAGCCTGATCTGGACCCCTTTGCTTTTCAATCATCCTTCTCTGTGACTCGATTCCAATTCAGATCAGTGATTAATTGTGGGTGTCTGCTTCTACTTTCACCAGCTGTTGGATGACAGATATAGGATGGCATTTAAGGTAGCCTCTCTTCTGTTGCTTAGATTGTTAGTTGGTGTCATCTTTGTAGATCTCCAGACCTTTCCATAGTGCCTGATTTCTCTGTAAACCTAAAAAGTCTCCTTCTATTATGGTATCTCCTTTCTTCTTTTCTTCTGTTCTCTCCTGACTGGAACTTTCTGCTCCCTCATGTCCTCTGCATCCCGCCTCTTCTCCCCTTGTCATTCTCTATTTCTGTCACCCACTTCCAGTGTTCCCAATTTGTGCAGGAGATCTTGACCCTTTCCCCTTCTCCAGGGGACCATGGTACTTCTTGGTCCTTCTTGTTTATTAGCTTCTTTGGAAGTGTGGATTATAGGCTGGTAGTCCTTTACTCTATGTCTAAAATCCACATATGAGTGAATACATACCATGTTTGTCTTTCTGAGATTTGGTTACCTCGCTCAGAATGGTTTCTTCTAGTTCCATCCATTTTCCTGCAAATTTCAAGAATCCATTGTTTTTTTCCACTGAGTAGTACTCCATTGCGTAAATGTACCACATTTTTTCTATCCCTTCTTTAGTAGAGGGGCATCTAGGCTGCTTCTAGTTTCTGGCTATTACAAATATTGATGCTATGAACATCATTGAACAGATATTATTGTTGTATGAATGTGCTTCTTTTGGGTATATACCTAAGAGTGGAATTGCTCAATCTTGTAGTAGACTCATTTCCCTTTTCTGAGGAACCACAATACTGATTTCCAATGTGGCTGTACAAGTTGGCATGCCCACCAGAAATGGAGGAGTGTTACCCTTTCTCTATATCCTCTCCAGCATAAACTTTCATTGGTGTTTTTGATTTTGGCCATTGGGACAGGAGTAAGATGGTATCTCAGAGTTGTTTTGATTTGCATTCCCCTGATGGGTAAGGATGTTTTACACTTTCTTATGGGTCTTTCAGCCATTTTAGACTCCACTATTGAGAATTGTGTATTTAGTTCTGTACCCCACTTTTTAATTGGATTGTTTGGTGTTTTGGAGACTAGCTTCTTGAGTTCTTTGTATATTTTGGAGATCAGCCCTCTGTCAGATGTGGGGTTGGTGAATATCTTTTCCCAGTCTGTGGGCTGCCGTTTTGTCTTACTGACAGTGTGCTTTGCCTTACAGAAGCCTCTCAGTTTCAGGAGGTCCCATTTATCAATTGTTGACCTCAGTGTCTGTGATACTGGTATAATGTTCAGGAAGTGGTCTCCTGTACCAACAAATTCACAGGTATTTCCCAATTTGTCTTCTAATAGGTTCAGTGTAGCTGGATTTATTTTGAGGTTTTTGATCCATTTTGACTTAAGTTTTGTGCAAGGCAATTTGGCTTGGGTCTTACTGAAGTCTTCTACCTGTCTGCAACCAGTTATGCCAGCACCATTTGTTGAAGATGTTTTCTTTGTTCCATCATATAAATTTGGATTGTTTATCAAAAATCAGGTGTTCATAGGTGTGTGGGTTAATATCAGGTTTTTGAACTCTATTCCATTTGTCTAACTGTCTATTTTTGTACCATTACCAAGCTGTTTTCAGGACTATAGCTCTGTAATAGAGCTTGAAGTCAGGGATGGTGTTTTTAAATTAGAAACAAGCTTGTTTTACATGTCAATCCCAGTACTAGCTCCCTCCCCTCCTCCCCTGCCCCCCATTAGCCCCCTATCCCATCCCCTTTGTGCTTCCCAAAGAGGATGAAGCCTTCCATGGGGGGGTCTTCAAACTCTTTCATATAATTTGGAGCAAGGTAAAAGCACTACCCTGTGTGTCTAAGCTGAGAGAGTATCCCTCTATATGGAATGGACTCCCAAAGTCCATTCATATGCTAGGGACAACAACTATTCTACTACAAGAGGCTTCCTCACTGACACCCACTTTCAGGGGGTCTGGATCAATCTTATGCTGGTTGCCCAGCTAACAGTTTGGGGTCTATGAGGTCCTCCTTGGTCAGGTCAGCTGTTTCTGTGGGTTTCACCAGCCTGGTCTTGACTCTTTTGCTCATCACGCCTCCCTCTCTGCAACGGAATTCCAGGAGTTCAGTTCACTGGTTAGCTCTGGGTGTCTGTGTCTGCTTCCATCAGCTACTGCATGAAGGTTCTAGGATGGCATATAATATAGTCAACAATCTCATCTTTGGAGAAGTCCATTTAGATAGCCTCTCCTCCATTGCTTAGATTGTTAGTTGGTATCATCCTCGTAGATCTCTGGACATGTCTCTAGTGCCAGATTTCTCTTTAAACCTATAATATCTCCCTCTATTATAGTATCTCTTATTGCTCCCTTTTGTTCTTCCCCCAACTCAACCTCCCTGCCACATCATGTCTCCTCTTCTCCCCTTCTCATTCTCCTAGTTCCCTCTCCCCTCCTCTTCCCCCCCCCCCGTGCTCCCAATTTTCTCAGGAGATCTTGTCCCTTTCATCTTCTCTGGGGAACCATGTATGTCTCTCTTGGGGTCCTCCTTGTTTCCTAGATTCTCTAGTGGTGTGGATTGTAGCCTGGTAATCCTTTGCTCTATGTCTAAAATACATATATGAGTGAGTACATACCATGTTTAGCTATTTTCAAATATTCAATATATGTACAAGTTTTCAGTGGAAGATGGATCCTAGAAAAACCACCGCATTGTCTCATGCACACTGTACTATGGCCCTTTAAATGAACTATATGTTTGGTCCTTTAGTACATGTTATTAATCCCATAGAAAGATTCATGTACATTTTACATTTGGTCACCATTCTGTCCCACCTGAAGTACAGGCACTCATTCTGGAAGCACAAGATGTGACTGTTGTATCCTTAAGGTCTATTTTGGTACATTTCCATTTATTTTAAGCAAGTATTTACTTCATGGGAACAGTGAGACTGATGAAATATCACATAGATATTTTGGAGGAGGAAAAGAACAAATGGGTCATCTAGGCTCCTGGACTACTATTTCTTGCTGTGAAAATAGAGGCAAATATTATCCTATGAGAACTCTTTCTGTGACATTATACTTCGGTGACATACATCTGCAGTTAATCACTTGAAAAGAACATAATTGGACAATTTGTCACCACTGCCAACTTTTAGGTCCAGTAGGTTTAGATACCCTATCATTTAGATACAGTAGTTAACAATATCATATACTATCATTTATGTCTGTACTCCATCACTCATAGCAATGAGATGACCAACAATGTGTCATATTCTGTCTTATGTTCCCTACCTATGTATTAATTAGGAGTTTTTTTTAATTCATGACCTGTATTATATGTGACATTATACATAAACATGAAACATAAAACAACAAAGAGCTTGGATTGAGTATCATGGAATACTGTAAAGATAAAATAATACACAGGTGAAAGTCACAAATAGGTAAGGTTAGGTTTCTGGCATATTTTGAGAACAGTCCCAGATGATTAAGGTAGTCTCAAAAGATGTTATAAATTTCTATCAGATATCTGTTTGTTTTTGATTTTCTTTTTTTGGATCAGATGAAATATGTCACATATTATGGACGAGCTAGAAATTATACAAAACCCACATTAAATAGAGTTGAATATTTGTCTAAATAATCATCACAATAATGCAAGCATTCATTAAAGTTAACAAAGTAAAGCTCTCAGAATGTGCTCATTATATTTTGAATGGTCATTTGAGTATTGGATACTTTCTAAAATTAATGGCAGAATTTGATCAGAGTGTTATTTGTAAGTAAAAACAGAATTGTTCATACCTTCTTGTAAAAGGTATAATTTAAAACATTTTGATACATTTTATACATCATATAAAATATAAATGCTGGTGCTATATGCTATTTAGAACAGTTCCAAAAATGATCCCTACCTAATTCTTTCAACTTTACCTGTTCGTCCTTTAAAAAACGTTAAGTGTATGAGCATATCTACCCCATGTGCCCGGTGCCCTTCTAGGCTAGAGTGGGTATTGGAAACCTCAGAACTAGTCTTACACATGATTGTGGTCCCAATCCCATTTCTCTGCCAGAGCATCAAATGTTCTTCACCACAGGTCCATAGCTATAGTCTCAACTCCTACTTTTTTAACACATAACACCAATTGCTCATAATTAAATGCTCAGTATTATAAACCCATGCATGTATACAATGTATAGCCATTGGATTTGTTATAATTTATTATTATATTTTATGTTTAATACTTTATAAAATATGAAATGATTGCAACACATTTTACAATAATGTTATGCAACTTTGTGTGATCCCTTCTAATTAACAGTATTTTGAGAAATCTAATCCAGTCTTTTGCTGTTACCGTGATGCTATCCTTTATGAGATAAGCTTTCATAATTACAACATGTGCATGAAAACTAGTGCTATTTGTATGTTTGTCTTTTTCCACTTAATTTCCTCCAATTTCTTTAAACTTTCTATAAATCATAAGACTTCATTTATATCTTGTCAAGTATTAGAGAACTGATCTATTCCTTTCAATTAAAGACAGTTGATGATGATTTAACAGGTTGTTTTTTATTTCTGCTACATATATCATATAAATTTCTACCATGCTGAAGGTTGTGAACAGTTTTTTTAAGTTAGAACTCTCTTAAGCCTGAATTACTTAAAGGAAATAGGGGAGGTGTAATACTATGATACCATAAGAAATATTCTCACATAAAAAGAAGAAGCAGTTTTAGATTTAGGATGTAAGGAAAGCAGAAATTGTTTACTGCTGAAAATAGTGAAATGTCCATGCACACTGAGAAGGACTATTAAATCATCATTTCTTACAACCCCAAATTTAAAATTTAGCTGACAAATGAACACACTTTCTTTACATAAATTAATTAGAATGAAGTGCATTGATAATAAAACAGAGTGTAGTTGTTTCTTTTACTGGAATATTTTGAAGTGTTTGAGCAGATTTAAAATCATAAAAGTTATTAAGTACTCTTGTAACAGATTAAGCATGTAATTTAAGGAACTGTTTCAAGACAGATGTATTAAACAAAAATAAGAACATGGAATGGGTTTATGCAACACAGCAGGATAAATCATTCATTAGTATACTGTTATTTTGGAGATATCCATTAAACTTTGTGAAGTAAATTGACTTCAAACATAAGTCATGGCATGGTAACCTTCAATTCAAAGATGTATATGGTAAAGTCCTTCATTCATTTTAGTTTTTAACAACACAGGGATTTTTTAATTAAAAAATAATACAGATATCACAAATTCCACTGTGTCATCTTTCATGGTCAAAACTGGGACAAAGTGAACAATAATATTATATGAAAATACACTTTCTGCTCTGCAACTTAAATGATCAAAAGGGGATGAATTCAGTTTGATCTTTAGTAATAAAGTTTGGTAAATTTACTAACAAACTTTAAAACGACTGAAACAATAATCCATCACATATTTAATGTTATAAATTGATGATATTGGAGAGCCTTCCTGAAAGATGAACAAACAGGATGGTATCACCCCCAGTGGTTTCTATTGGAGAATGTACAAAACACTACACTATTAGTAAATCAAGAATGTATAACCAAAGTGACTTTAAGATATGTTTTTTGCTGTTCCTTTGAATACATTGAATTTATGGTACTCAAAAAAAAAAAAAAAAAAAAAAACAGGAAAGATGGTTTGTAAGCAGAGAGAATATAGTTCTAGGTAATTTCTTAAAAAATATTTTTGCTCTCTCCCCCCTCTTTCCGTGCTCCCAATTTGCTCAGCAGATCTTGAACCTTTCCCCTTCTCCAGGGGACCATTAGGGTCCTCCATGTTTATTAGCTTCTTTGGCAGTGTGGATTGTAGGCTGGTAATCCTTACTCTATGTCTAAAATCTGCATATGAGTGAGTACATACCATGTTTGTCTTTTTGATTCCAGTTTCTGACTATTACAAATAGTGCTGCTATGAACATTGTTGAACATATGTTCTTATTGTATGAATGTGTTTCTTTTGGGTATATGCCTAAGAGTGGAATTGCTCGATCTTGTGGTAGACTCATTCCCATTTTTTTGAGGAGTCGCCATTGTGATTTCAAAAATGGCTGTACAAGTTGGCACTCCCACCAGCAGTGGAGAAGTGTTCCTGTTTCTCCACATCCTCTCCAACATGAACTGTCATTGGTGTTTTTGATTTTGGCCATTCTGACAGGAGTAAGATGGTATCTCAGAGTTGTTTTGATTTGGATTTCCCTGCTGGCTAAGGATGTTGAACACTTTCTTATGTGTCTTTCAGCCATTTTAGATGAGTCAGGGGAAGAATACAGGATAACCAGAATGGAGATATCATACTAGAGGGAGACATTTTTGGTTTACAGAGAAATCAGGCACAAGGGAAATGTCTGGAGATCTACAAAGATGACACCAGATAACTATTTCAGCAACGAGGAGAGGCTACCTTAAATGCCCTCCCCGATTATGAGATTGATGACTGACTTATATGCCTTCATCCAGCTGCTGATGGAAGTAGAAGCAGACACCCATAACTAATCACTGATCTGAACTGGAACCCAGGTGCAGAGAAGGACCAGTGAAGAGCACAGAGGTCCAAACCACTCTGGTGAAACACACAGAAACAGCTGACCTGAACATCCGGGAACTCTTGCTCCCCAGTCTGATATCTGGAATACCAGCATGGGACTGATCCAGACCCAAGGAACATGGGTTTCTGTGAGGAAACCTCAGAAATCTATGTGACCACCTGTAGAAGCTCAGTATTTATCCCTAGCATAGGTGTGGACTTTGGGAGCCCAGTCCATATAGAGGAATACTCCCTGAGCCAAGGCACAAGGGGGTGGGCCTCGGCCCTATCCCAAAGAAAACGAAAGACTCTGATGACACCCTATGGAAAGCCTCACCATCCAGGGGGAGCAGAAAAGATATGTGACAGATAAGGTTTTAGTTGGGGGGGTAGGGGAGGATGGGTGGGAGAAGGGAATTGGGATTGTCAGGTAAAACAATCCTGTTTCTAATTCAAATAAAAAAAGTTGGAAAAAAAAGAAAAAAATAATTTTGCTCAAGTCTATGTTCCCAAAGGAAATCGACTTTTGGCAAAATGTCCTTATCCAAGGAGAGGCAGGATATTTTAATGTCAAAGAAATAGTGGCTAGGTTCAGTGACTAGGAAGAAGTGAGCACATGGTCATGGAGGAAGAAAAGAAGTATGCACTCAACCAATTTTAGAGGAGATGCTAGATTGCACTCTCTTGTGTTCAGGAGAGCAGAGACTGCATATTTTGGAGCAGGAAGGCCTTGGTGTTTATTTACTCTTATCTGTGTAAGTTCTTCCCTAATAAACACCTATTATTTATCATTTAAAAAAACAATTTATGAATGTTTCATTGATGGTCTTGTCCACATTTCTTTAGAATGATTGCACAAGAAAAGCAGAGAAAGACATAGAAAAACTTACAGAAGTCTATAAGTCTTGCTTAAAATTTTAAAGAGCTTCATTTACATGTTTTTTTATATTGAAATCAATAGTAATGAATTTTTCAGAAAAGATACATTACCGCATATGTTGTAGTCTAGCAAACATAGTTCTATATTTCAATAAATAAAATCATTACATTCCTCAAGACTAAATAGATGAGTAAACAAAAGAAAAAATGTCATTTATCACTCTAAAATTAACATTATTTCCATAAACATAATCCCATATTTTTTCCATAACACTGATTAAAGTGTATTTTATTGTAAAAATGAAGCTTAATAAAAATTAAATGTATCTTGGTTATACATTCCTATAACCATAGGACTTGGGTGTCAAATTCAAGAAGACTGTCAAAAGTTCAAGGCCACCTTTGTCATTAGTGTGAGTGCTGGTCAGAGCTGTAGCAAGAGGTTGTATTAATTATCCAGAGAAAACTGCAGCCCAAAGAATGGGAAAAGATATTCACCAACACCACATCTGACAAAGGGATGATTTCCAAATTATACAAAGAACACAAGAAGCTAGTCTCCAAAACACCAAATAATCCAATTAAAAAGTGGGATACACAACTAAATAGAGAATTCTCAATATAGGAATCTAAAATGGCTGAAAGACACATAAGAAAGTGTTCAACATCCTTAGCCATCAGGGAAATGCAAATCAAAACAACTCTGGGATACCATCTTACTTCAGTCAGAATGGCTAAACTCAAAAACACCAACCACATTTTATGCTGAAGAGGGTGTAGGTAAAGGAGAACACTCCTCCACTGCTGGTGGGAGTGCAGACTCATAAGCCACTTTGGAAATCAGTATTGTTATTCCTCAAGAAAATGGGAATCAGTCTACCACAAGATTCAGCAATTCCACTCTTAGGCATATATGCAGAGAATGCACACTCATACAACAAGGACATCTGTTCAACCATGTTCATAGCAGCATTATTTGTAATAGCCAGAACCTGGAAGCATCCTAGATGCCTGTCAACTGAAGAATGGATAAAGAAAATGTATACATTTACACAATGGAGGACTACTCAGTGGGGAAAAAACAATGGAATTTTGAAATTTGCAGGCAAATGGATGGAACTAGAAGAAAGCATCCTGAGTGAAGCAACCCAGTCACAAAAAGAAAATCATGGTATGTACTCACTCATATATGGATTTTAGATTAATTGTAAAGGATTATAAGCCTATAATCCATACCACCATAGATGCTAGGAGAAAAGGAGGACCCTAAGAGAGACATGCATGGTCCCCTGGAGAGGGGGAAAGAGATAGGATCTCCTGAAGAAATTGGGAGCATGCGAGAGGGGGGAGTTAGGAGAAAGAGGAGGGGAGAAGAAGATGGGAGAGGAGGACATGAGAGAGCAGGAATATGGAGTCAGTGGATGAATAGAGGAGAGCAAGAAAAGAGATATCATAATAGATTGGGCCATTATAGGTTTAAAGAGAAATCTAGCACTAGGGAAATGTCCAGAGATCTACAAGGTTGACTCCAACTGACAATCTAAGCAATAGTCGAGAGGCTACCTTATATGCCCTTCTCTGATAATGAGATTGATGACTACCTTATATATCATCTTAGAGCCTTCATCCAATAACTATCTAAGCAGAAGCAGACACCCACAGCTGAACACTGAACTGAATTCCTGGAATCCAGTTGTAGAGAGGGAGGAGTGATGAGCAAAGTGGTCAACACCAGACTGGAGAAACTCACAGAAACAACTGACCTAAATAAGGGGGAGCTCATGGACACCAGACTGATAGCTGGGAAACCAACATAGGAATGTTCCATAACCTCTGAATGAGCATGTCATTTAGGAGGCCCGGACAATCTATGGGGCCTCTGGTAGTGGATCAGTATTTATCCCATTGCACATAGATAGATATTCTTTCTGCCTAGACACATGGTCAAGGCTCTAGACCCTGCTCCAAATGATATGACAGACATTGAAGATCCCCCATGGAAGGTGTCACCCTCCCTGGGAGCAGAAGAGGGATGGGATTGGGGGTCAGTGGGGAGCAAGTGAGGAGGAGAGGGAGAGGGAACTGGGATTGACATGCGAAACAAGCTTATTTCTAATTCAAATTTTAAAAAAGGAAAAAGAATAAATGATTTTTGAAGACTAAAGATTATATTATTAGTGTTAATAGATACCTATTAATATTAACGATTAATGAATACAAGTTTTCGATGTTCACTTCTATATAACTTTCATATTGTTTTCTCCCTAAAATCAAAAGGAAATCAGTGCTGGGCCTCATAGCCAGAGTCTATAATATAAAGTGTGGTTACTTAAGAGTCAAGACTATATTCCTACTGTGTGTTCAGAACATTTTATTAAATTATTAAGAAAAGGTTGTTACAGTCACCAGTACTTGTCATGGATTTCCCTTGTAATCATGTTTATAGCCTAAATTAATGCGGAGTTTTTAACCTTAAGTGATGTGCACTACCATGCCCCAAACACAGAATAATGCATGCATGTTTTTACATAGCGTATAATAATCATTTTCTGAAAACAGAAAATACATTTTGAAAAGAATGTTATAAAATGGTCACTACAAATGTTGGACACCACAACATACATATAAGGATATTTCTAATACTATTTGTTATCTGGGTCAGTTGAAATAATTTATTAAATTTCCTGTAAACCTCTGCAAAGTATACCTTATTCCATGTCTAGATGCTGCTTTCTGTGCTGTTCAGTGTAGGAGAGAGAAAAGTCAATAGACATTGAGTCATTCACAGGACAGTCTTCAGACACCACACATTCAGACTCCTACAACAGAGAGACAGGGCTGATGGGAGACCCAGGGAGAGAGAACTGAAGAATACAAATCTTGGCTAACTCTTACTTAATACACCAAGGGGATGTGCCTTATTTCTACCCTTAATGTGACACGAATAAAACATGGGTGACTCTGAGTGTATTATTAATGAATTAAAACTATAAAAATCTTCTTTATTCCAAAATCTACTTCATTTAACAACCACGGTGTATACATATATAAATTTGTAAGGCTAGTATTTGTTTACTAATACTTAATAGTAAAATCATGTGATATTTGAAGTGGTCAAAGAAAGTATATAATACTATGTATGTGACCATCTTTATGAATAAATCATATATGTAACGTAACTACAATATATAAATAATATTTAAACTAAGAATATAGTCTTATGCATTAGTTAGGGTTTCTGTTGTTGTGAAGAAACACCATGACCATGGTAATTCTTATAAGGAAAAACATTTCATTGTGGTTGGCTTACAGGTCCAGAGGTTTAGTCTGTTATCATTAAGGCAGGAAACATGGCAACATGTAGACAGACATGGTATTGGAGAGGTAGCTGAGAGTTCTATATCTGGATCAGCAAGAAGCAGAAAGAAAGAGTGAGTTGCTGGGCCTGGTTTGAGCTTCTGAAACCTCAAATACCACTCCTAATAACACATTTCCTCCAACAAGGCCATGCCTACTCCTACAAGACCACATGTCATAATTCTTGAAATAATAACACTCTCTATGAGCCTATGAGGATCATTTCAATTCAAACTCCTACAACATTTACATAGATTCATTATTAACAAATTAGGTAAAGGATGAATTTTTCATTGTAAAAGCAAAAACCCAATGTCCCTTTATAAAATTGCATTCCTTTATGCAGTTTTATATAACACATATTATTTCATCCATCCATTTAATATGACTTTCTCTTCTTATTGGGGCATTTGGCTAATACACCAAAAGATCTATCGAAGCAATTTAAAATGTAAATTTTGTTCATTTCATAAATAGCATATAAGAGAATTTCAAAAAGGAGGGCCAAGGATTTCCGAATCAGTTTTCTGTAGTTTAATAAAAAACAGCTTATTGTACTGAGTAAGGCTCTCAGTGTGGCTTAAAGGATTTATGAAAGACGTTTTCTTTGATAATTTAACAAAGTCTTGTAATAGATGGTGTCTCTTAATTAATTGCCAAAAATAAGAAATGAAGGTGACTGCAAGGTGTGCTATCACTGACTGGATGACATGCCAGCATTGAAGAATATCCCGTGCCAGCATTGATTTCTTCCTGAATCCATTTAGGTGAGTTTTATTAATATGAACTGAACAGGCTGATACTGTCATTTGATTTCAAACTAGGGCATTGTGTTAATAAACTCCTATTTTTGTGTTGCAGTATTTTAATAAATAGTGGGATAAGAAGGAAGAAACCTAAATCCTAGATACTTTTGGATTTTATTTCCTTAGCCAGATTTCCATTTCTTGACTTTAATCTATACTCTCTGTGTAATGATACTAAGGACATAAACCAGATGACTGATCATCACCTCATGATTGTGAATTTAAGAGTCTTATTTCACAATCCAATTATGTTAAAGATCACTACCCAATAAAGAGTGATGATAGGTGTTTGTTTCTGGAAAATCCAGTGGCTTATTAGCAGATCTATTTATCTGTCTATCCACCATGTCAAAAGATCTGTGTAGATAAGAATTTGGAAGAAAACAGAATCTATTTCCCCTGCCTACTTATTAAGTGACTGTCATCTGAGTTACCTTTATGTCCTGAGTTGTATATGAATCTTGTATATAAGATAATTAACAACAATGAAAAACAAAAAGAACAGAACCAAAAGGTTTATGTCAAATATCCACTGTTTTGTGAGGAACTGAATAGTGACATTTAGCTATCCACATTTTTGGATTTTTGATAATGACATAACAGGTGCCCCAGTAGCCAGAACTTTATCAAGGATTGAGAGACAAACCTGAGCAAATTTGGAATTGACATTAGAATGTGAACTGTACAATCAGAAAGATGGCTCAGTGGCTAAAACTGCTTGCTGCTAAGCCTCATGACCAGAGTTCCATTCCTGACAACCATGCGGTAGAAAAAGTATCAACTACTGCAAATTGTACTTTGACCTCTGTTATGCCATGACCCATTAATCTCTGTCTCTGTCTCTCTCTCTCTCTCTCTCTCTCTCACACACACACACACACACACACACATACACTCACACATACACACAAGCAATAAACTGTAATGTATATAAGTAATGGCAGGTAAAAGGTGGGGATAAAAGAAGGACACATTATCATCTAGATTTGGTGAATAAGACTACATGGAGTTTATTCTATGCAAAGGACTTTTAGAGAAAAACTGAAGGAGGCTCATATTGGTAAATTTCATGAAGAAGTTAACTAATGAAATTTGTCAATATTTAGATAAAAGATAGAAATTCATCATCTTTATGTAATTGATTAAATGATTTAAATCAGATTTCCACAAAGAAATTCTAAACCACTGCAAATTCTGTGGTGAGCAATGGAAATATATGTTAAAATAGCTGGTACAAATGCAGAGATTATAAGAAACTCCCAGGGTCTAAATGATAGAGAAATAATAGCTTGTCTGAATGCATTTAGGTGATGAATGGACTGCAAATCAGCTGTTTTTCTGACACAGATCAATCTTACTTTAATTTGTGAGGACTAGATAATATTAAGAAGGCTTCATCTAACCAGGCGTTGGTGGCACCCGCCTTTAATCCCAGCACTCAGGAGGCAGAGGCAGGCAGATCTCTGTGAGTTCGATGCCACCCTGGTCTCCAGATCGAGTGCCAGGATAAGATCCAATGCTACACAGAGAAACCCTGTCTCGAAAAAACAAACAAACAAACAAAAACAAAAACAAAAAAGAAGAAGAAGGCTTCATCTTATACCCTGTAGAATAACTAAAATCAATAACTCAAGTAGCAGTTCATGCAGGAAAGGATTGGAGTAAGGGGAACATTTGTTCGTTGTTTGTGAGAGTGCAACTCTGTATGCACTAACACTATGTAAATCAGTTTTAGGCAATTTTCCTTTGAAAGACAGGAACTGATCTACATCAATATCCAGCTATACCTCTCTTGGGTATAAAACATACCCAAAGGATGTTTTATCCTACCAGAGGGACACTTGCTTATCCATGTATATTATCCTTTGCTGTATTATCAATAATAGCCAGAAATTGGAAATAACCTAGATACCCCTTAACAGAAGAATCAATAAAGAAAATGTAGCATATTTACACCATGGGATATTATTCAGCTTTTAAAAGTGAAATTTGCAGGCAAATGGATGCAACTAACAAATAATCATCATGAGTGAGGTGGTGCAGACCTGGAAAGACAAATATGGTATGTATTAGTTTATATGTGAATATGTGCTGTGCAGGCAATGGTAACCAAACTACTATTTGTAGAATCACTGATATTAAAAATAAAGTATGAAGGGGAGAGATAAATTTCCATATGGATAATTACAGATATATGTGGTTGATTGTTGGGAAATAGAATCCAAGGACCAAGTGGGTTATGGAGGAAATAGAGCAGAATACAGGTAGAGACAGCTATAATAAAGGGATATTTGAGTATGGAAACCTAATGCAATAGAAGAATATATATATATATATATATATATATATATATATATATATATATATGATATAAATGAAATTCCCAAATAATGAGGGTGACAGAGACCCATCAGGACATCTCTTGTTGCCAAATGAAGTTTCCTCAAGGGGTCCCATGGGTAGCCTCAGGCTGTTGTACAAACTATATGTTGCTTTTCATAAATTTTTGGGAAGGCTCCATTACTCAAGACTACATCACACAACTTATTGAATGTGGTGAAGTTGTGCTGGTGAATAAAAAGAGCCTTTACCCCCATAAGCTACCTTCTTCCATTCAGGAAAGTACTTAGCAACTGATAAATGCTACCAACCGAAAAATGTAAAGAGTGACTCAGCCACAACTGTGTCCTGCTTGGTGTCTACAATGGTGTACTCCCTGAAAGATAAACTGTTTAATTAGTGCCATGAACTTTGTGGGATAACAAGCCAATAAATGATAAGACTTAAAGCCCATTCCAGGAGATAGAACTGCACCAGACACTGGGTAGCCAAGAATGTGAGACTAGATAACCTAGGAATCCAAGTTAAATCAAATACTACAGTTCTGAAAGGAATGTAGCCATAAAATTAATCCTAATGACATTCTACAATAGTCATAGATCAGTGCCTTGATAAGCTACCAGAAGAGAAGATTTCACCTTCAGCAGTTAGGAACAAATAAGTGACCTACAACCAGATATTACAGAATGAGTGACATTGAAGCAAACTATCCATAAATGGGATATCTCCCTTAAGTCTTTCCCCTCAGGGCTCAGAGTATCTCTCTGAAAGTTCCCATCTGAAAAAAGAAATATGTAATGAAGGATGTGAATGCAGGGAAATAAGACTTACTAAAGTATCAAGATTTTCACACACATTTTTCATAAACTGATCGCACACCATTCAATTTTGTTTAACCCGAAGTTCACCATTTAGCTTAGCCAAGGTCTTGAATTTTCTATCCTTGTCCTCTGAGTGATGGGATGAGACTAATATACCTCATACTTGGACAAAATATGCATAACTTGTGAAGTCTGCTAAAACATCTTTGCTCACTCTGCCATATAGAATTTTGGACCCACATGGGGAACAGAAGTCCAAGCAGGAATTTTTACGACACTTGTAGAGCAGAATAACAAAATAGCAATCTACTATTAATTAGAAATTATGAAGAGTAAAAATCAGTATAAATTGCAAATATTTTTTCAAGATTCTATGATAGATTAAGTATAAAACATTGAAGTAAAATCAAATATTTAGAAGAAATCCTAGGCTCTTGTCTATGTAGAACAAATGTATGAAGATAAAAAGTGAGAAGGATGTTGTGATTATCTTGCTTTATATTCATGCTAAAACATGCTATTGACTACTGAGTTTGTATTATAAAAGTACAACTATCTGGTAGAGCTTAGACACACTCATCTGAAGCTAATTAGAGGTTTATAGCCAATGTTTTGTTTCTAAAACTATATTGTTGAGACATTCATCAAATTGAGAGGAGGGATGAAGTTCTTAGACAAAGAAGTCAGCTAAAGAGAAAAATGATGAGTATGGGCTCTCTGGTCTCAACCTTTGTCCTTTTGTTACATCAAATATAAGTCTGTTTGAATGAAATTAGCACAAATAATTGCGATAGAAACTGATTAAGAAAAATCATTGCAAGTAATTGCAAAGATAAAAGGATTGATTTTACATATATTTGAAATAAATATATCATTTATATTCAGGTTATCATGTTTAATTTCATTTTTATTTGTCCATTTTTAGTTTCTTTCTTTTCTTTTCTTTTTCTTTTTTTGGTTTTTCAAGACAGGATTTCTCTGTGGCTTTGGAGGCTGTCCTGGAACTAGCTCTTGTAGACCAGGTTGATCTCGAGATCACAGAGATCCACCTGCCTCTGCCTCCCGAGTGCTGGGATTAAAGGCGTGTGCCACCAACGCCTCACCATTTTTAGTATCTTTTTTTAAAAACAAGGCTTTATGTTTTGTTATAATTAGAAATATTCTGGTTCTGCATTCGTTTTTCTGTGTATTCTTCATTTTCATCCTCTGATGTCCCATTCCTATTGTGAATTTGGGAAAATATCATGTAGTAAGGGCTGGTTGCTCAATGCTATTTTATGTAATTTTTATGTGAGCATGTGCCAATTATAGTTTTCAAATGTATCAATTTAAAGAATGGGATGGAACTCAAAGACATGGCATTAGCATAGCATACAAGAAACTGGGTCAGATAGCATCCCCAATGGTGGGGATGCAAGAAAGTAAATGAAAAAGGAGGGATGGAAAGAAGGAAGGAAGGGAGAGAGGGAGAGAGAGGACAAAAAAGAAAAGAGAACTTCATAATATTATTTATAGATTTGAGGCTTTTTGGTTTAATCCCCAGCTTTCAAAAACATATAATACTATTATTAAGGGGGTGGAGAACTCAGGAATATAAGGTGAAGGGGGTCTTTCACTACATATAAATTCTAGGGATACATGATACAGTGTTCCAAAAAGAAAAAAAAAGGGAAAGAATAAAAAACAATGACCAACGTAAAATATAAGTAGAGACATATGTAATGTGGATAATCAATTTATAAAGCTGAGAATCTTTAAAATAAAAGTGAAGAGCATCTCTTGAAATGATAGTCACATGCTTCGCATAGTGGCTTCTACTTATGACAGTTCATCAGCAGTGAAACAGAACAGAGTAATGACATGTAGGAAGAGTTAATAGATATTTCATAATCGAGTACACAGAAGTACTTTATTCTTAGCTCATGGATTCATCTTGGCATGGCTTCTCTTCTGGTTGCTGTGATAAAATACTCTGATGAAAGCTATCAAAAAATAAATGGTTTATTTCAGTTTACAGTTGAGCACACAGCTAACCATGGTGGGGAAGTCACAAAAGCATGAGTCGGAAGCAAATGGCCAAATGACTTCCACAATTAGGAAAGGGATGGGTGAATACATGCATACACGTTCTTGGCTGACTTTATTAATTTTATGTAGTTTGAAGTCCCTGCCCAGGAAATATCCCAGCCCACAATTAAGATGGGACTTCTGACACCAGGTAACATGATGCAGATAATTCCTCGAAGATATGCAGGCACACCAAGCAAGGGTCCATCTCCTAGGGCATTCTAGACTCTATACAGTTGACAATAGTAACCATTCCTGACCTAAACTCCCTACATCTTATAAAAGGGTCTTTGAAAGCTTTGGAAGCTTTAAACACTGAGTCAGACTTCTATGAAAGCAGCTTTGTTCACAATGCTATGGTGCATAATGCATTCAGAACTGTGTATGAAGACAGAACATCACTCAGGTGCGGTCTTATAGAGAGAAAGTAGCCCTCTAGGCCAGCAGTGAAGCTAACCCTGTCCAGTTTGAACTTTTCATGCACTGCCACTGAGGTAGACTTCGTAACTATTTTCACTCCTTTTATTTAGTCAACCATACAATCTAGAAAATTGCCTCATGGCCATCTTGAGACTTAAATTTCATGGAAAGGCACCTATAAAATAAGTGATAACTAGTTTTTTTTTTTAATAACGAGAGGGCTAAGTTATCTCAAAAATTCCCACTGTTGCTTTTTGAATTGGGAAGTGCCACCCTTTTTAATTAACCTAATTCTCACTTTTTCTAGAACAAGCCAATCTGTCCTTAATTTTTAAAATATGGATCCAGAATCAGTTGAGTGCTCTGATCTTATAATAAAAGATCATGAAATTTTATGTAATTTTTAATTGATCATTTGTTTTGATCTCAGAATTCTTTGTAACCTCAGGCATGTTTTAAAAAGATGAATTCCAAAAGAGCAGTGATGTCAGGCACAATGTGACAATAATTTAATTACTACCTCACAGAATTATGAGAAGTTCTGAAAAATCTGTCTATATCAGTATTTATAAAGCAATGCAATGATATTAATAAAAATGGGACTCTTGTTCATGGTATTGTTTGGTGTCAGCCTTTCTTGAACAGGTCAAAAGTATCTAAATGCCCACAATTTCTCTATAAATCCTATTGTTTTGGACAATAATAAAGGCTTCACATTATAGTAATTTTCAAAGGAAATGACTGTTTCTTAACTGAAATAATTCAGAGTATGATTAAACTGGGAACATCTTTAGTTTATGGCCTTACTTTAGTTTAAGAACAGTTCACAGATTATTTCATTCAACAGCAGACAATATCTTGTCACATTAATGAATCAGCTTTTACTCATTTGTGAACTCTCTCAGCACTTGGGTGTTGAGAAACCTTCCTGGGAAAGTCTTTTCACAGAGCTTCTTGTCAGATTTGACATGAATTATTTCTGACAGTCTTCAGTGTCACCAAGTAGAATGTGATCAGGAAAAACATTTAATACCATGTATGCCTTGTAGCTTATGCAATATTTAGAAGTCACATATCTTTAAACCAATGTTTTGTGTATTTTCAATCATCTAGTAATGAGTTATGCTTATCCAGTAAGTATAGGTGTTTGTAGTGAATGCTGTTGCAAGTCTGACTTAAATTTTGTTTTAATAATTTATAGCTTCATTAACTCATGTCTATATCCTGGTAAATAAGAATTTGGTAAGAGTTATAAATTATCAGGTGGCTCCTATGATATTTCTTAAGGTATTGAATTAAAACATCTCTATAAAATATTATAGTTGAATATTTTAATGGACTCAAACAGTTTCAGTAAGTTTTTACATGTTTTATGCTTCAATTCTATAAATATATCTTATTTATGCAACCGGAATAATGATAAAAATCTGTGGTTCTTAAAAGAACTATTCCATTAACTCAAACTCTACCTCAGTAATCATACATCATTTTTCTAAACAGTATGAATATGATGCTGCTCTGTTCTTCCTTTTACAAAAATTTCTCTATTGGTTTGGAGTGCTGGATAATGTTCTCACAATATTACAAGCCAGAATGTAGGAAATCAGCCAAGGCCCCAAGCCTGACTTAACAAATATTATATAAATTGAGTCGTTATGTAGATGCACTCTTAAACTAGACAAATTTCATAGGTTTACAAACTGAAAGAAAATGAACAAGGGCCATGTAGAAAATTCTCCTACTTTCATCTTTTAATTTAATTTAATTAACTTTTCCCTGAAGTTATACAAGAGACAATATTCTTCTGAAAGGATGATCACTTGACACCATGTGACTTTGGAATAGAACACAGAGCTACATTTAATCAATAAGAAATAAAGATTTTCTCAGTGATATGCAAGTATGAGCTAAAAAATTCAAGCTTGGCAGTAAAATAAAGAAACTGTTATAATTGATTGTAAATTAAGGTTTTAATGAAGAGTAAATTAGAAATCACCACAAAAAATCAAAAGAGGCAAACAAAACAACAAAAAAATTGATGTTTATCCAAATTATATCTAAAATCTGGTTTCTGAAAGGAACTATTTGGCTTCTTGCTTTTATTTTTTTCCAAAGTGTTTAGATTTTTTTCAAAATTGTTGGCTAGAGAGTATTTCAATTTTAAGTACATTGACTCAGTTTGGGTGCTCAGTTCCAAATCTCTTAAGTATGTGCACTGTAAAGGTGGAAAAGGCACAGGTGCATAACCAGTTCAGTGTGGATTGCATATCTATATCTACATGTATATATATATAGACGCCGATATAAATCCCCCCTCTCTCTGTCTGTCTCTGTCACTGTGTGTGTGTATGTGTGTGTCACATGTGTAGCAATGATATGAAAATAAATGTTACTATTAACATGCAAACTGCATAAAGCTTTCTAAATAATGTATTTATCAGCAGAAACACAAGAAACACATTTAGAATAACACTCAATCTTGTAGCTCCCAGGTAATATGGTGCACAAATTACTTGTGAAAGACACCAGTGAGTTGAAGCATTTTGCTAGAGTGATATCCTGTCTCATTGCAACTTATCTACAGCTTTGTAACTCCCTTCACTTTCTTATATTAATTCTTTTTTGTTCATGTGTTTGTTTTGTTTTTCATGTTGTAAGACCCATGTATCCAAGTCTTCAAATATCCTTGTATCCAAGTATCAACTTGCACTCCTTATGCTCCTGCTGCTAACTGCCAGCATGCCGGGAGTAAATGCATGAGCCACCTGCCAGATGATGGTGCAATTTTAAAAGCAATTGAAAGGCTGTTTTCCAAATTGTTGACCCTAGTCAGTTGCCGACACCTGAAATACAGGCCGGATAATGACATTTCTTAGTTTCACACATGTGCCACTTAACATATTTTATTTACAAAAAATAAGTAAGTAGATAAGTAATTAAGTGAACAAACAGTGACTAGAGAAATGTGTTAGAGAGTAAGAACACTTACTGCTCTTGCAGGGGACTCAGGTTAAATTCCCAACCCCCACACAGTGGTTCACAACCATTCCTGATTCTCCTTCCAGGATATTCTGTTTCCTGAACACCATAGCCCTAAGCACACCAGTGGTGTGTATACATCCAGGAAAACAAAACACAGGCATAAAGTAAAATAAATAAATGTAAATAATTTCCACTTTATCTACATATAGATTCCTGAGCTTAAGGCTTGGATTCTGCCAAAACTTACATGTCCTGTTACGAAGGTCCAAGACTATGCTTAGACCATCCTGCTGGCAGTAAGTCTGTTTCCATATTGCTGTTTTTCTCTCATTTGGCACTTACAGAATGAGCTTTATCTCTTTCTCTCAGACATATATGCACAACACTGAAGCATCACTCCTGAGAGTACAAGTTACCAGTCCATGAGCCATGGGTGCAATATTATGAACACTTTCACCAATGGAACAAGCTGACCACTACACATCCTCAGGGATTTCTTTCCTGATCCCTGGGTACCATACTATTTCTTGAAACTATTATTCCTAAGGGATTACAGATTACAAAAAAAAATATCTCTGATTTCTTTGCCAGCCCTGTGATGGCCACAGAGCAGGGAGGGGAATCGTTGCCTGCTACTTCTCTCTGTTTTAATCAATATCTACATTCTTAATCCTTACAGTTCTCTGAGACACCTCTGGCAAATTTGTCATTCTCTATACTCTGTGTTAAAATAAGTAATAAGATCACATTTTTCCCTGACAAGGTGTTGATTGATCCTATTGAACTCTTTAAGAACACAGAGGAGTAGGCATGAGTTTTCTCAAGCTCTCTTGAGCAGTGCCATGTTAACTATATTGACACAGAAAATGGCCATAATTGTGCTGTGAAAAAATCACCACAAAGTAGAAAAATGCCCTTCGAACACTGTTATCACTACCAAAAATAATTGCATTCTATATGTTTATTTTTTATCATACCATGCCCTACTTCGAGTAGAAAGCCATTTCTCTTTTAGATATTCACACTATGTCAACATATTTCCATGTTTTCATAGAATTCTGTTCAGACCTACTTCACTCAGAGGTGTTCAAAGAGCTTATATTGTATCTTTGATTAGTGAATTGGCAAGAAATGTCAGAACCCATTCTCACACTGTTGCCATGGGAAGATCTTCTGAGCATTGATATCAGCATTTTATATCATCAAATGTTGCTGTTCTGTATTTGAAAGTTTTTATGACATATTATTTTCCCACTCTGTATGGACTCCCTTGAATATCCTATTGCTATTTCTACCTATGTCACTAATTCTTCAGCTTTGTAGAAGCACAGGAATAATTGATAGTTCTGCATTTTTAAACACATTCCATAATTCATAGTTTATTAAATCATCACCCTTTCCAAATCTTAGTATATTTAACAGCATTCTGCTGATTAACATTTTCTCATGGAGATTTTTATAAATATTTACACTGAGTGCTAAAGTGGATACGTATGAAGATCAGACTCTGTGTTACTTGCTGAAATAATTCGTCAGTTTAGACACTTTGAACTCATTTATCTTCATTCCACGTGACCTACACTTTTGCATTCCTTTGATATATTATATATGTGGAGTTTCCTAGTCCACAATCATTAAAGTTATGCTTAAATACATATTCTACACTTTGAAGGAGTTGCAGCTCAGTGTCTATTCACAGTGTAGAGATGTGGTGGTGATACACACTGAGAAATCCTTTTGGGTTTTAAGGGCAAGTATATTTCTTCATTACATAACTATGTCTTATAGGACATGTTCTGTTCAGTGTTGAATTGAGTGGATGAACCTCTTGTTTTCTCATTCATGTCCTACTTTACTCTGTTGTACCTTATATAAAGATAAATTATTATTTGTGCTCCTCTTGTCATGCAGTGGATTTACAGGTCCACATTCAGCATACTTTCTAAATATATGCTCCAAGAACACATCTGACCCTCCTCCAAATGATATGACCAACTTTAAAGATCCCCCATGGAAGGTCCCACCCTCCCTGGGGAGAAGAAAGGGGATGAAATAGGGGGGTCGGTGGAAGACATGGGAGGTGGGGAGGAAGAGGGAACTGGGATTGACATGTAAAACAATATTGTTTCTACTTTAAATTTTAAAAATTACCATTAAATAAAAGGAACACATCTTTGTCTTGTTGTGGACTGGACTTCATTCTTCTCTCTCTTGTATCAGCGCTACCTGGCTGTTTTTATGCGGTTACATCATCTTTGAAATCAATTTTCTAGTGCTTAAGGAAGACTTTCACTGTCTGGACACTGATAAATCATGGTGGAAGAAGAGTTGTCTTCAAGAGAATTTGAAGTCCTTTTGGTATAATACAAATCATTTTTATTCTCTATTTATAACAAAAAAACTGACAGGTAAAGAGAACAGGAAATTTTACACACACTTGAAAGAAGAAAATAGAATCATTAGCATTAGTATTTTGTGACAATGGGATACCCCACTAATTCTTTGAAGTTCAATTATGTCATTCATGTTGAGATACAGTTAAGTTTCAAACTTTTTCTGCAGATCACATTGCTCAGAATATCTGCTCTATCACATAAGAGGGCCCTTGATCTCATCCTTCTTTTTATATATCAAGTCCCTTAGCACATGTTTGAGCCTCAGGGCAAAAATAGCCACACAAACACGAACACAGCCACCAGTAATGGTGAATATACTATTCAATGCTGATAGATTTAACCTCTACTGCTATGAATAGCATATTATGTCTTCCATCAGCATATGGGCAAGGTCAAAATTTGTGCATATTTCAATATAACTTTTCAGTATATTGAAGACTTTTCTCAACATGGGTACCTTCGAGGTTGTGAAAAGTTTCCGAAGTCCATCTAAAATAGTGAATAAATATTTAATGGACATCCAGGACAGAGCTATAGTTAATAATCATATTTATACATTGAGGTTACTCAGATTCCCATGTTAGCGCAATTCAACACTAAGCTCATATTGTATAATAATTATTATTTTTATTATTATTGTTTTCTTGATGTATTAAATTCAGGACCTCACATATGAAAGGCTGATGTCTGTCACTAATCTACATCACAAACCCATCTTTTCATTTGCCTTCTGAACAGGTTATCGATAAACTTCTTGGGCTGTATTTCAAATTCCTCTGTATCTCAGGCATCCTGGTGCCTTAGTCTCTTGAACTGTTGCTATTATAGACTTGTTCCTCCATGTATGGCTTTGTGAATAGTCTTTTAAAATTCCTATTTCATTCTAGACTTCTTGGTCTTTTTGATAGATGAGTAGTTGTTTCTTTAATGTTAATTAAAATTATTTGAATAGAAAAAATACATGGTAAAAAAGCAGGGGACAAGGAAGTGGCTTAGCTAGGGAAGCATGTGCTTTGCAAACCTGAAGAGTGTAGTTTTGATAGCCATGACATACACCCACATGTACACAAGCATCCGCACATATGTGAACAGGGATATATTCACATAAATGCATAAGCCATAAACACATATGCAGAACATACTTTATAAAACTTGGTAAAGAGGTAAATGAAAAGACAAACGATAGTGGATAACATATTTCACAAACAAAAGGTGTCTCTGGAAGGCTTTCTACATGTTAATTGACATTGAAAGAAAAGGAGATTTAAGAATAGCTAGAGCACTGTGGATGATAATAATAAGGATGATGCCCAAAGCAGTGACTTACAGTAATAATTAATGCAAAAATGAAAAAATCCATTATGTTTTAAGATTATTTTATTTGTACTTATATGTATATGCCCGTGTCTGTGTGGGTATGTGCATGTGAGTGCAGGTGCCCTCAGAGGCCATAGGAATCAGATTCTTTGGAAGTAGTCACAGGCAGCTGTGAGTCAAGGGATATGCCTGCAGGAAGAGAAACTAGGTTCTGGGAGAGAGTAGTGCATGCTCTTAACTCTTGCGCCATCTCTCCGGCGGTCATTTTTTTTTTTTCCACTTGGTTGTTTGGAATAAAACATAGATCTTTTTTCCTTGAGCAAGATTAAGGACAGTGCGTGAGTGAGTGATTCTGTGTAAAAAGGAGAATGAGAAATGCAGTTAGGGCTGTAGGCATCTCTGTGCACAGACAAGAATCTAACAATTTGCTGAAAGGACAGGGGTATGGCTTCTCTGTTTGTTCAGTACAAAACTGTCTCCAAAGTAAAGCTTTGTTTATTGAGCACATACTTATTAAGAGTGTAAATTGAGATTCTATTGTCTTTTCTGTAAGTAATAACTATTTAAAATGTCACTGCAGTAAATATTTAATATAAGGATTCAGTATTCCTGAAAACTTAATATCAATTTACTTCTCAGGGAATATCATATAGATGATTGGCCTTCTTATACCACAGAAATACACTTCTAGGTGACTCAAAATTTAGAAGATAGTAACAACCTAAAATGTACTTATTTTTTAATTCATCATAGTGTTAAATCCACAAATATTGTTGCAGTGTCCCTTTACAGTGACCCTGGGATCTTCCACTGTCACAGGTTTCTAAGGACAATCATTTTCCTAGAGGGCTGCAATAAGGAGCCAGACAGAATACATGAGCTCACATTTTGGACAACTTTACCTCTCACAGTCCAGTGAGAACTTATCATTACCACAGTGGACAGTAATCTTTGTTTCCATAATAGGGTGTGTTATTTGGCTCTGCTGGACAAGTATCTAAAAATGTAACAGATTTCCATGGTAATTCACTTATGTATACTTTGTACTGTAACATCTCTTTGTTGTAATTAAGCTATATTTTAGTTCATTATTTCCTGTAGAGCTTTATATGTGTTTCTTTGTACATTTGCATGTTTTGTCCTCAAGTGTAAGTTTGTAAATCATCATGTTTTGTCTATTATTTGGCTTTAAGGTCTCTACACAAGCTAGTTTCCATTCTGCTAAATGCCAGGGAAGAATTTTTATTTCTATTTATTTGAGCAAGAACTTAGTGAGTTAATTTTGTTGCACTGTGCTAATTATTTTTCATTCAGGAACAGAAGAAATACAGTTGGTCCACATACTAAAATTCCTAAATTCATTTATTTTGAGTTTCTGATTCTCAGAAAACAAAAACTACTTCTACCATTCTTTTGCTTTTCTTTCTTCTTTCCCTCCAGCTTACTCCTGCCGCTTCTCTCTCTTTCCTGCTCATTCTTCCCGTTCTCTTTCTTTATTCCTCTCTCTCTCTCTCTCTCTGTAGCTCAGGTCTGTATTTCCAATAATGTGTATTATCATTATATGATTCAAACAACTACATTTTTCAATTTGAAATCTAGAAAGAAATGTAAAGATAGGGCTTTTATTTGGAATTTGGAAAGTATTATTAACAAATACACTTTAGCAAGATCTCATGGTAACGGATATTTATCACTAAATAATTCAATGTTGCAGTTTCATAGATTGCAACATTGAGGTGGCAACTGTTTTAGGGCACATTGTTGTTACTGTTCATTCAGGTGGATAACTAATTACATTCCTTATAGTACAAAAACATTTGGAGGGCCTAGGAATTCTCAGCTCTTCATTTTATTGTTATGATA
Organism: Cricetulus griseus; assembly: GCF_003668045.3. Classification (NCBI taxonomy): domain Eukaryota; kingdom Metazoa; phylum Chordata; class Mammalia; order Rodentia; family Cricetidae; genus Cricetulus; species Cricetulus griseus. The sequence continues at coordinate 354,539,366 of NC_048595.1, read as the reverse complement.
TAAAAATGTTTTATTAGCCTATCATGATAACAGCTTCACAGGATTTAATTAATTTTTAATTGAACCATTTGCTTTACCATAGATATTTTTAATCTATTAATTTTTTCCTATAGATAAATTGCCCAACAACACCATTAATGTCTTTTATTCTGAATGGATGTTACAAATATGTACATGGTAAATCATTAAGCAATCATGTCATGGCGCTTTACTTGAAAGTGTGTGCTGCAGAGTTGATGGGGACCTTTTGTAATCAACATAAACTTTAGTGACAGAGGAGGCTGATTGTCTCCATGTGTTCCTTACTAAAACTATTTTTAGCTGAATCCTGCTGTGAGGACGGTATATCATCCATATAGATGTCATTGCTGTGGCCCTGTTGTTATCCATAAAACTGGACAGATTTGTTATCTATAAAAGCTATTTCTGATGAGAATCAGTATTTCTTTTTCTTTTACACTCAAGAAGCAGAGTCCTTCTTAGTTTCAGCGGTGAGAATTCAAGTTTTACTGTTTTGTATTTGTTATTTGGAAAATTTTCAAGTTCTAAGGAGGAGCATACAATGAGGAATGTAGTTCCACTTTTATCCTACTAAATGGATGATTTTAACATTTAATAGAGAATTGTGGACATTTTGGTTTAGAAATAATATGGTTTGAGTGAGGAAATCACCTGACATGAGTCATATAAGTGGCTTTGTTTATACTTGACTTATTAAGAAAAACTGGAAGCTGCAGCATAAATATACAATAAAATCTTCCTTTTTCTAAATAAAATCAGAAAATGTACAGAGTGACAGAACATATCCTATCTTATGTTTGCAGTTTACTCACAGTATTTAGCAATTGCTACAAGCAGTGTATTGATTCTTCAAATGCAAAATGAAACTAAATTATCTTATTTATTTTTAATGTTGACAATTAGCTATACATCAATTTGAGTTCAATATTTCACATAATTGATGTTAATAGGCCTACATAAAACAAATGAATTATTTAAATAGTGATTCAGATTCAGAGTTGTATATTAAATATGCATTCCTTTTGATTGTAGGCATATTGCTTATTATAAGTTTGTGTTTTATACTCATTGTGTGATTCAAAGAATTCCATTATGTTATCCAAGGCACTACCAAAATGGTAAATTTGCATTTTTATGCAAGATTCATTCAGTAGCTGATTAGTATCTTGTCAATATAGAAATATTTTACTCTGTAGCTTGATTCAGTTCTCTAGAAACAGGAAGATGATCTAAGAATAAAAGCTCATGTTTTGTTTATTTCAGATAGCATTAGGGTAGTTTGAAACCTTTCAACAAATGATGGGAATAATGAAACTTAACCAAGATCATGTTAACAACCAAAGCACCAATATAGGCCTACAATCCGGTTATTATAATGGAGAGGAAGATAGCAGAGTCTAAAGTTCTTGGTCATTCAGGACAATTCAGTGAAATCCTGTCTCAAATTAACAAAATAAAAAAATAAAGACAAGTGATAAAATAGTTCAGACGTAAATCATGAGCTTGACATGTGTAAGAACTTAGGTAAATCCTCAATTCAAAAGAATGAGGAGGGGAAACAGAGGACAGATAGGCATCCTTGTTTATATCCAATGAGCTCTCATAAGGGAGAAACTACTGTGTGTCTTTGTGTCCAATGTGCATTCTTGGTGACATCTCTGTTCATACACAGATGAACATTGCCTTGTGTTTGCAGTACTGTTTTTATTGACTGTGTACAATGTCCTTGTCGCCTATGTATCACATATGTTTACAGGGAGTCTACTTTCCACTCCTATAAATTTCCAACACCTTTAAATATTATATAAATGTTGCACTAAGTTCTATCTATAGCTTTAGGAGAATTGGTCATTTTTTCCAATTCTACACACAGCTATATTCACTTGAGGAAGCAGAAATTGTATCTGATGTTATAGTCTTCACCATGAGGTTACTATTGTTTGACAATTTCCACATTGTGATGAAATATATGTTATTTCCACAGATTATATGCCACAATAGATATGTTTAGCATTTGTGAAATTCAAGAAAAATATGTTGTGTCTATTGTAGTAGTTCTCATAATCTATAGGTATAGTAAAGAGCATTTTTTTCATTTGTCATAAATTTTGAGTTTATGAAGGGCTATGTTGACCAAACAAAGCAACAACATATGCTCACAACTGCATAATGATCTATAAAATAACATTGCTTGAATTACAGCAGAAAGATAAAACTCCATCCAAACTCATGACTTATATATGAAGAATATTATAAATTGGAAAATATTTTAAGAAAAATGGAAAAATTACTGTGTATTTTACTTTTATTTACCTTATCTTTATTTTCTCATTGTTTTTAAAGTAGTCCTATCTTACTTGAGAAGAAAATAAGTAAATGTCCACTTCTGTTCATAACAAAAATGTAAAGAAGCATAATTTCTACTCATAAAAATTGGAGCTCAAGTATCTATACATAAAATTAAATTTACTAATAAATCTACAGAAATTAAAAATTGTGATTTAAATAGAGGAATGTTAAGAGATTGTCCACTTTAAGCACAGTTGACATGTCGTGAAGGATACTGACTGATGATTACATTTATACTTCAGGCATGATCAAAATTCTTCCTTTGATTTCAAATATGGCTAGCAACTCTAGGTTGTCAGCATGAACTAAAATGGTGTTGTTCTTTATCAATATTCTTCAGGATTCCCATGTATTTATACTTCATTTCTCTATAGGGTTTCAAACCTAACTGGGAACTCTTTTTAGTTTTTAACAATAGAAAAATGAAAAACCAGCTTAAAACTTACTCAGGATGACCTCTAAACTTAAATATTTTGTGTCGTATTACATGTGATATTTGAAATTTTTAAAGTAATGAATGTGTTTATTTAATAGGCTTTTTCAACACTTACTGAAAAACACATATAAATATTAGCTGGCAAACTGAATATATGTACATCCTTTATCATTACTTATATTCATACTTTGGGGTCTATATTTTTATACATGTTGTTTATACAGTGCTACCTGCAATGGATTTATGAAAAATTGAAATAATGTTTCCAAACTAAATGTCACAAATTGACTCAGAATATAGAAAATATGGAGACTATAAATAGTATTTTCTTAGAATATAGGACAAAGTTAATAGTCTAAAGACATCCTTTACTTATTCCTACAAAGGATGCATGTTTATGTCCTCCAAAATTTCATTTCTCATATTGAGCATGTTGGCAAAGAAGGGTCATGTAGAAGTTCAATAGTTCATAGGAGAGGATATTAGGCAAATTCTATGTTGGGAGATTATGGAAAGGGTGCTCTATGGTACTGAGAGCTACTGAAGAGTACAACTAAATATAGCTCCAGAGGACCCAACCATCTTAGTAACCTGATTCCAATACTCTACCTCCTTATATGTGAAAATAAATGTTTGTTGCTTTATCTATCTAGTCTATTGTCTTAGGCAGAAGTGCAAACTAACAAAATATTAAAGGGTTTTGTACTTTTCATTTCCTTGAGATAGGATTCAATCTACCTTTACAAACTGTGTATTTATGTTTGCATGTGTATGTGCATTTGTGGAGGCCAGAGGCCAATATTGGTTGCCTTTCTTGGTTATCTTCCACCTTGTTTCATTAGGAAGTCTTTTTTATTGAACTTAGTTAATTAACTGAGTTATTCAGGATGTCTACTGGGTTTCAGAGATGTGCTTGCCACTGTCCTGTAAGTACAGATGTTAGATACATATCACACAGAGTCAGTCTTTACATGGGTCCTGGAAATCTGCACTCAATCCCCAAGCAAGCACTTCAGGAACATACTCATCACTATAATCTTATCGTTACAGTTTCTTGCTTAAACATTTTCCTGCCAGGTTCCACTTTGTAAAGAAGAAATATCCAACTATTTGTACAGTCCTTTTGCTGTTCCAATAGGTGCTCAAAATTACTTTGCTCTGAATTGCACATAAAACTGTAACCCCCTGTTAATAAGCATGTGCCAGTGAGTTTTCCTTTGCTGTGATAATACAGTCGATACCATTGGCTACAAGAATGCAATTTTTTATTGTTGTTGTTTCTTGGGTTTAAACTTTAAGTCTGTGAGTAACAGAATCATCAACATGGCCTTTGGAAAGGCAGGATGGCATGGAGTGTAATGTACCACAGCAAAGCTGTCCTGTTCATGGCATCTAGGATGGAGAGAGAGCTTCCTTCAGAACTCAAGGAGCTCTTTTGCCAGGGCTTTAATTCCAGCAGGTACATGACAGAGGCATGTAAATCTCTAAGTTTGAGGCCAACCTGGGCTACAGAGTGAATTCTAAGACAGAGCAGGCTACACAGAGAAATCCTTTCTTGGTGGAATAAAACAAAAACAAACCAAGGGGTCACTGATTTCTGAAGTATAAAATTAGATAAATGCACCCAGGATGTTTGAGGTCATCTTGCTAAAGGCATATTTGAACATTTGTGCAGTGCTGCCCAATGACAGGAACTTCCAAGTCCACCTGTGCTTCCTTTCTCTGGATCTTGTGACTGGATCTTCATGGAACATAGAATATTCATATGTTCAGAAGGATATTTACACATAATTGGAGAATAATTTCAAAGTTAAGCTAAGTATTATGGAGGTGAGGAATTTAAATATAAAGCAAAAAATTTGTTTCCATTCATTTTTTTATGTTGAGGAAAACACATAATATATCAATAGTGTCTTTCCTTTTTACTTATTCTAATCTAGCACAATAGACTAAAAGTTAAGGATAAATGAAGGCAAAATATTCATGGGGCAACCTTCAGAAAAATTCAATTTATTTATGTTGATAATTTAGAGATATAAATGTCAGTCATCATGAGTCTGTAAATAATGTTTGTAAAGCAAATGTCAGACACTGTCCTGAGTGTTTTTCAAATTTTGTATTTACTATCTATTGTGATCAGGTAAGAAACTATTGTTTCTCTCATTTTATAGGAAATGGCAAAAAAAGATTATATGTCATTTCTTATGCAACAAAGTATTTATGTTAAGCGAGGTATACATAAATTAGTTACTCAAACTTGATATTTGAGATGAGAAATAAATAATATATCAGAATTGTTGGTTGAGAGAAGGATAAAAAGATGAATTAAAGAAAAAGTGATATCCTCACTCCCACATTTCACTGCATACTTCCTGGTCTCCTGTACTCTCCAATGTACTCTCTCTTGCCCATAGATAATGAACAACTTCAGCTTTGCTGAGAATGAGTTGCTAATGAGTATATTAAAATAACTTTAGGAAAATAAAAGATTGATAACTGTAGACATATAAGACATTATATGTTAAAGAATTAACAAATGGAGAATAACTGGCTGGAAAAATGAAACCCCTAACCAATGTCACTTTCTACTCCCTTGAATCTGAGTATGAAAAAGCTTAAGTAGTTAAGATCATTGACCATTTTCATGTTGCCAGCCAGGAATGAAAAACAAAACAAAACAAAATGTACATTTGGGTTTGAAACCTTTATCAATCGGCTCCTCCTGGTAGTCAATCAAGCAGTCACCTGGAGAGCGGCACTGAACTGTTTGGCAGGCCTGAGAGGGATGTGAGCAGCAGCAAGACATTTTGACACTTGTAAGACTGCTGCTCAATTTGTTTTCAAAGGATGCTATTAGAAGGAGTGGAGCCCTGCAAATGTGTAGAGGCTGAATCAGTGAAACAGCACCATAAACACTAAGCTCTTGGAGGTAATGCCATATACAAAGCATCATAAATATGTAGACAGGAAATAAATACATGATGTCATGCTTTAAGAATGTAGATCAAATGTCAAATGCAGTACATAACTGTATCATGAGACTTCTATATATTATGTATCTGCATCAAAAAAAACATGTATACAGACATTTGAAACTTCAATTAGCATGAATTAAATCCAGGATTTCAGGAGCTGTTTTAATGTTTCATTCACTTTTCTTCTTTTTTGTTTTTTGGTTTCAGGTACAGTATCCCGAGAAGCTTTGGGACCATAAAACCCTCATCTCTTAATACATAAGTTATTCCTGCTTCGGATGAATGCTCCACAAACTAAGAATGACAGTCTCCTGCGGGTGTTTTGAAAGCATGAGAATGTTGAAAGAAAAGCTTGCCTGTCAATAAATTTCAGGGTCTCCCAGTCCTGTGCATGATTGTGAGTGTTAAGGATTCCCAACAGGGATTTTATTTTCTCAAAAGACTACACCATGGGCCTTTGTAGCTCTACTAAAATTTGCTTTACCACTTGTATCTAGTGAAGATTTTAGTCATCATAGGCAGAGGAAACAAAAACCAGGTATGAGATATTTGATGTGCAGAGCAAGAGATAGACCTTAGGGTCTTGTGTTTGCTAGGTAAATATTCTACCCTTGATCTATATGCTGTTCTGATGATTTATAAATGTGTGTGTGTGTGTGTGTGTGTGTGTGTGTGTGTGTGTGTGTGTGTGTGTGTGTGTGTGTTCTATCTTAATTATGAAGTCAATTGGCCAAAATAGGCAATGGGAAAAAAATAAAAATAAAATATACAAACAATCCTATGTAGATTTATAGTGGCTGTGATCAGTTTAAATAAGATGACCTACTTGTTTATCCTGTCTGGTCAGCTTTTATAGTTCTGGAAGATGCTATGCATGCTATAGTGGAGAAAGGTACTCAACAATCTTTTGTTGTTGTTGTTGTTGTTGTTTTGGGGTTTTTGTTTTGTTTTGTTTTGTTTTTTTGCTTTTCGAGACGGGGTTTCTCTGTGGCTTTGGAGGCTGTCCTGGAACTAGCTCTTGTAGACCAGGCTGGTCGAGAACTCACAGAGATCTGCCTGCCTCTGCCTCCTGAGTGCTGGGATTAAAGGCATGCACCACCAATGCCCGGCAGTTCTCAACTGCTAAAGAAATGAGCCATGTCTTGACTCATACCGACCTTTTGCTATAGTCACAGATTAGTGACTTCCTCTACAATCAAGAGAAGCTTCCTCCTCCAGCAGTAATTGTGACAAATATAGAGACCCGAAACTGGACAAATGTGCAGAGAATAATAGACCTTGGACACTCAGTACTAAATGGGATGTCTCCATGAAATCCCTCCCCTCAGGGCTCAGGAAAGTCTGCAGAGGAGGAGGCAGAAATATTGTAAGAGCCAGAGGGTATGGAAGATACCAAAGAAACAAAGCTTTCTAAATAAAGCAGGGCTGCTGCACATAAGAATTCAGAGATTGAGTATGTCCTGAACAGGTCTAGTCAGATGCATCAAAGGCCTGAGCGGGGGGGGGGGGGGGGAGTGGATACTAGCACTTATTCATAACCCAGAATTGGCAACTGATAACCAATCACAAATGAAATTTCTACCATCGAGTCTCATAGGGAAAGCAAAGCATTCTTAAATATCAATACATGACCAACATAAAACAAATCAATGATATTTGGTCTCATACTGCTCTATCAGAGAATTTAATTTTTGTTCATCTCACAGGTTATTTGTGCATGTGTTGTGTTTTTCAGTTATTTTTTTTCTATTCGATTTCTGTATGAGAACATATGTCTCTGTGTCCATATGTGTTTCTTGTGTTTTGATTTCTTTCTTTAGCTTTTTTTCCTTCATTTTATTTGTTTTTCTCATTGGTTTGCTTGTTTTTATTTCACATTACTTTTATTATGATTATCATTAATATTTTATATGCCTGTTGTACTTTAATGAGAGAAAGAAAGGAAGAAAAAAATCTACCAGGGAACACCCACTTCTGATAAAAACCTTCAGCAAAGTGGCAGGATACAAGATTAACTCAAAAAAAAATCAGTAGCCCTACTATATACAGACAATAAATGGGTTGGCAAAGAAATCAGAGAAGCATCACCCTTTAAAATTGCCACAAACAACATAAAATACCTTGGGGTAATGCTAACCAAAAAAGTGTAAGACCTGTATCATAATAATTTTGAGTCTTTAAAGAAAGAAATTATAGAAGATACCAGAAAAAGGAAGGATCTCCCATGTTCTTGGATAGGTAGGATCAACATATTAACATTGCAATCTTGCCAAAAGCAATCTACAGATTCAATGCTATCCCCATCAAAATCCCAGCACAGTACTTGAAAAAATAATTCTCAACTTTATATGGAAAAACAAAATACCCAGGATAGCCAAAATAACCCTATACAATAAAAGAATTTCTGGAGGTATCACCATGCCAGATTTCAATCTCTATTATAGAGCTATAGTCCTGAAAAGAGCTTGGTATTGGCAAAATATAGACAGGTAGACCAATGGAATAAAGTTGAAAACCCTGATATTAACCCACACACTTATGAACACCTGATTTTTGACAATGAAGCCAAAGCTGTATAACACAATACAGAAAGCATCTTCAACAAATGCTGCTGGCATAACTGGATGATGGCATGAAGAAGACTGCAGATAGATCCATATCTATTGATATGAACCAAACTTAAGTCCAAATGGATCAAAGATCTCAATAAAAATGAGCCACCCTGAACTTATTAGAAGAGAAAGTAGGAAATACCCTTGAAAGAATTGGTACAGGATACGCCTCCTGAATATAACACCAGCAGCACAGACACTGAGATCCACAATTAATAAATGGGACCTCCTGAAACTGAGAAAGACACAGTCCCCACAACACAAAACAACAGCACATGAATTGGCAAAAGATATTCACCAAACCCACATCTGGCATAGGGCTGACCTCCAAAATTTACAAAGAACTCAATAAGCTAGCCTCCAAAACACCAAATAATCCAATTAAAAAGTGGGGTACAGAACTAAAGAGAGTTTTCTCAATAGAGGAATCTAAAATGACTGAAAGACACATACGAAAGTGTTCAACATCCCTAGCCATCAGGGAAATGCAAATCAAAACAACTCTGTTTTACCATCTTACACCTACCAGAATGGCTATATTCAAAAACACCAATAACAGTTTATGCTAGAGAGGTTGTGGAGAAAGGGGAACACTCCTCCACTGCTGGTGGGAGTGCTAACTCCTACAGCCACTTTGGAAATCAGTATTGTGGTTCCTCAGGAAAATGGGAATCAGTCTACACAAAATCCAGCAATTCCACTCTTAGGCATATATCCAAAAGATGCACATTCATATAACAAGGACATCTGCTCAACCATGTTCATAGCAGCATTATTTGTAATAGCCACAACCTGGAAACAACCTAGATGCCCCTCAACTGAAGAATGGGCAGAAAAAAATGTGGTACGTTTACACAATGGAATATTACTCACCAGAAAAAAGGCAATGGAATCTTGAAATTCACAGGCAAATGGATGGAACTAGAAGAAACCATTCTGAGAGAGGTTACCCAGTCACAAAAATACAGGCATTGTATGTAGTCACTCATATGTGGATTTTAGACATAGAGTACATGATTGCTAGCCGGCAGCCCAGGCTGCCTGAGAGGCTGGTAAACAAGGAGGACCTTAAGAGAGACATACATGGTCCCCTAGAGAAGGGGAAAGGGACAAGATCTCCTGAGCAAATTGGGAGCATGGGAGGAGGAGACTGGGAACTAGGAGAGTGAGAAGGGGAGAAGAGGAGGTGTGAGGACGACATGATGGGACAGGGAGATTTAGTTGGGGGAAGAACAGAAGAGAGCAAAATATGAGATAATATAATACATGGAGACAAAATGAAATCAGGCATTAGGGAAATGTCTGGAGAGCTACAAAGATGACACCAACTATCTAAGCAACAGAGGAGAGGCTACCTTAAATGCCCTCTCCTGATAATGAGATTGATGACTAATCCATATGCCATCATATAACCTTCATCCAGCAGCTGGTGGAAATAGAAGCATACACCCACAGCTAAAACTTGAACTGAACTGAAATCCAGATGAGCAAAGTGGTCCATACCAGTCTGGTGAAACCCACAGAAACAGCTGACCTGAACAAGGGAGAACTCTTGGTCCCCAGACTGATAGCTGGAAACTAGCATGGAACTAATCCAGATCCCCTGAATGTGGGTGTCAATGAGGACATCTTGGAAATTTATGAGGTGTCTTGTAGTGGATCAACACTTAACACTACCATAGGAGCCCATTCCACATGGAGGGGTACTCCCTGAGCCTAGACACAAGGGGGTTGGCCTAGGCCCTACCCTAAAGTATATGATAGACTTTGAAGACTCCCCTATGGAAGGTCTCACCTTACCTGGGGAACATGAAGGGTATGGGATGGGTAGGGTGTTAGTTGGGGGTGGGCAGGAAAGGGAGAGGGACATGGGATTGACATGCAAAAATAATTTTCTTTTTATTAAAAATGATTTTAAAAAAGAAAAGGCTGTAGACAGTCCTTTCCTGAATTATTGACTTAATCATGGGGATCAGTATGGGAGGTAATACTCCTGGGCTAGTAGTTATAGGCTGAGTAAGCCAGGAGGAAGAAGCCTGTAAGCAGCCCTCCATCATGGCCTGTGCATCAGCTTCCACCTCTGGGATCCTACTATGCTTGGGTTCCTACCTTGGCTTCCCCCAGTGGACTTGACTCTAGGCATGTAAGCAAAATAACTTAAATGCAGACCCCAGGCCCCATCACCCCCAAGAAAAGAAGGTGATATATTGGATTACTACAAAGAAATGGTATTTTCCAGATGCATTTATGAACCTATAGATGCTGTGGCAGCATGTACAAGGTCAAGTTATGTAAAATCCCAGCATGGAATGGGTGGGGGGCCATGGAATGCTATATATAACAGAGGAGTTACGGGTAACTGATTGCTTCTAGATAGAGGAGAATCAGTTGTCTATATGGGTGTGTCCCCTGGTACATGAACCATGCTACAGGACAGACCACACAGTCTGAAGTATTTGAATGAATTTGGGCGATACAAATTGGGCTTTCTTTGTTAAGAGAGAGAGGTAAGGAGGGAGGGGAGGAGGATGGAGAGAATGACAGAGAAAGTATTGCCTGGGAATGGAGATGGGGTGAATCTGGAAGAATTGGGGTGGATGATTTTGATCCAAGTCCATTGTATGACAGGGATACAGAAAGCTTCAGTAATGTGAGCATTAAATACTATAGGTGAGTGGAGATCTTTAGTTAGCAAATTGGGATTTACATTGTTGGATGCAAATGTTTGTATTTCCCCTGGGTAGCTCTGTGCAAGGAGAATGATAGCTGATCTGAGAGTAATTGTCTTCACTATATAATCTCTTGATTTAAGGTTAATGCTTCTTTGTTTTATCAATGAAAAAAATGAAGCCCAAGAAAATTCTTCTCTCTCTGCATATGCATACCTGAGATTCTTTGGAGTACTCAGAATAAATTGACAATAAAAAAAGTCAAGAAAGCACAGCCCCTGGACTGAGGGAGCTTGAGTCTTTGTGAAGCAGAAAGAGTAGTTCAGATTGCTGTGACATATGGACAAGTTACTTTTAGATCTTTAACCTCTATTCCCAGTTGTTTCTATTTTGTAGGTATAAAATTACTTCCAGTGTTGCTTCAACTTTCAGAAAACCAAATAAAGAAACTCTCTATTGCCTGTATTGTTGTCAGTGTTTGGGGAAATTAAACTAAAGTGACCTTTGTCCATCAGGAGGTGAGACAATAGCCCTTAAAACTAAGCTTAGTGAGGACAGCCTAGCAATCATGACAAAATGTCCTCTCAGAAATTCTTTCGGGACCTTCAATATTCAGATCCCAGAAAGTCTGATCTTTCTCTCCCCATAGGTTCTTGCAATGTGAATGAGAGGCAACTTTTCTAATATTAAAGGAAACTTTTATTTTACAAAGATTGATAGAGTTTCTTAAAAAATTAAAGGGTTATAGAGGTTTATAAACAGATATAAAGGATATTTTTATTTTTTGTTCTTTGCTTAGACATGTGAAGGTGTTGAAACATTTTGAAAAATTATGTAATTACAACAGAAACTCAATTCAGGCTCTGAAAACTGAAGATTGAATAATATGCTTTTATCTTTTATATGTAAAATGTCCTAATCACTTTGTAAAGTATGCAAATAAGTAAGGAGAGCTCTCAGGGAGTACATTACCTTGGAATTTATTGTTCTATTAAGTATGTACTAAACATATGTTTTTATTAGTCACAGTTTGCCAAGTGTTTCCATGACTCAACAACAATTTTGTTTATTCTGATGTCCCAAAACACTAACAACTTCTCAGTACTAAGTTCTTGACAATCATTAGAAAAGTCCTCTGTTTTAAGCTTATGTGGCTAAAACAAAAATACCACTTATAAACAGATGTTTATGAATACCTGGAAAAATAACAGGAATTAAAATATATACTGAATATAATACTCATTTTTAATGGAAATTTCAAAGAAAATAAGTGCTATTTTTCTAAAGAACTATAGTTTGGCAAATCAAACAAACAATGTGAAAATAAGAATCTTGGTACAGCAGCAGATTTGAAAATGTTCAGTGAGTCCTAGGAAACAGAGAACATCATTCTGTTTCTTTTCTTAGGCATGCACTTAAGAAGAAGGAGCCCAGATTTATGATGCCTGCCTTATATCTACCAAGACAGTGAAGTTTACCGTGAAAGTGAATTATCAGATTACAAAGCAAGTTGCACCAAGGTGTCTGTCATTAGTCACATTTGATTGTATCTACATATGGAAATAGCACAACAATGTAAATTATTTGAAATCTATTTGTTAACTAAAATTTGAATAGTGTGTATTGTCATAGAACTATATTGTGACTGTTACTCTTCCAATGAGCTAATCTTTGCTTAATCATAGGCATTAAAATCAAGGAAGCTGTGCTGACTGGCTAGATTTGTGTTAAATGAAATAAACTTGTATTGAAACATCTCAAGTAATTTTGGAAGAAGGAACCACACTAGAAAATATCACCTAACCCTACCATATTATACTGTTGGCATTCCTATGATCTATTGTCTTAATTTATGAATGGTGTGGGTGGTAGGGCAGTTAATATTGAGTATTTGCCAATGTAGGCTGTTGGTCCTGACTATTCTAAAAAAGCAGGCAAAGAAAGCCAAGAGTAACAAGCCAATCAGCAGCCCTTCTCGGGGACTTCAGCATCAACACCTGCCTCCATGTTTCTTCCCTGCTTGAATTTCTCTACTGACTTCTTCAATGATAATCTGTGATATAAGATGAAATATTGCTCCATAGTGTCTCTTAGGCACTACTTTCCTTCACATCTTTTCTGAATATGACAAAGTGAAAGAATGTTCTCTCTGTAAACCCATGCTGAAATACATTCTGAATTATTGCATTGCATTTGTGCACAAGAGAAGTATAACCCTTAGTATTGGGGGGATCCTAAGTAACTGATTATGCTTATTATGTATCACAATCACTATAATATAAATATGTAGTGGTAACAAGAACCCCTGAACAAAGTGGGAGCATGGGGTGTGGGTGGAGAGGAAGAAGGTGGGAAGGGGGGAGAAAAAGATGACTGAGACAGGAGAGGAATATAAGAGGGCAAGAAAGGAATTGCCTTGATAGAGGGAGACAGTTCAGGTATGAGGAGAGGTCTGGCACAGGGAAAATGTTAGGGGATCCACAGGGATGACCCCAAATAAGAATCTAAGCAGTGGTGGAGACAATGCCATTGATGCCCTTCCCCTATAATGAGATTGGTGTCTACATTGGTTACCATTCCTAGAGGCTTCACCCAGTAGCTCTTCCAAGCAGAAACAGGCACCCACAGCTAAGCACCAAACCATGCTACTGGAATTGAGTTGTGGAGATGGAGGAGGGATCAGCAAAGGAGCCAAGTCGGGGCTGGAGAGACCTGTAGAAAAAGTGGACTTGACCTAGTGAGAGCATGGAGACCCTAGTCATAAAGCTGCGGAAACAACATTGGACTAAACCAAGCCCTCTGAATGTGGGGGCCAGCTAGGAGGCCAAGACAGTCTATGGGACCGCTAACAGTGAAGCCATTCTTTATTTCTAGAGCACAAATGGACTTTGGGAGCCCATTCCCATGGAGGGATATTGTTGCAGCCCAGATACAGCAAGGAGGGCCTGGGCCTTCCCCAAAACCATATGACAGACTTTGAAGGTCCCTGATGGAGGGCCTCACTGTCTCTGGGGAGAAGTTTGGGAGTGGGTTGGGGGAAAAATAGAAGACAATTATTAAAACAATCAAATATTTATGAATTGAAATATTTATTTTTATGGAGTCACATTAAATTAACAGTAGAATCTAAAGGAGTTTTATGAATATATTACTTATTTTCTAAACATTCATAGCAGAATTTTTATATTCTTAGCAATTGCTGAAATGAAGTAAACTTGTATTGATTAAACATAACAGAAAATATCGATGTAGAACAAGGTGAATGGGTAAGAATTCTGAAAATTAGCATTAATTTTTTATAATTGTGTATTTTTCTTATTAATGAATTATGTAGATGGCTTCTTAAAATTCATTGGAAAATATGCTGGCAAATTTTTTGAGTTAGAAATCCTCTTTAATATTTGTTAAGTACAGGGTGTTAGCTTTCCATATGGGATTTTCATGTGTACATTATTTTCATCACATTCTTCCCAGTTTCCTGCTCTACCCTCCGTCCTGAATTTGTCACTTCTTCTTTGTTCTATTTTCTTCCACTTCAAGCCTGTTTTATCTAGTTTTTTTTTTTTTTTTTTTTTTTTTTTTTTTTTTTTGTTCAAATTAGGAACAAGCTTGTTTCACATGTCAATCCATTCTCACTCTCCCTCCTCTCCCTCTCCTCTCCCCCTCCTCCAACCCTCCCCCTAAACTCCCAACAAACCCCCCACCCCATCCACCCACCACTCCCCAGGCAGGTTAGGGCCCTTGAAGGTGGCTCCCCAACGTCCACCACATCATCCTGGGCCAGGACTAATGTCTCCCCCATGTGTCCAGGCCAAGAGTGGATCCCTTCACCTGGGATGGGCTCTCAAAGTCCCTTCTTACACCAGGGAAAAATACTAATCCACTACCAGGAGTTCCCTAAAGTACAGAGGCCTCCTAATTGATATCCTTTTTCAGGGGTCTGGATCAGTCCTGTACTAGCCTCCCAGACACCAGTCTGGGGTCCATGTGCTCCCCCTTATACAGGCCAGCTGTTTCTGTGGGTTTCACCAGCCTGAGACCTACCCCTTTGATCTTCATTCTTCCCTCTCTGCAACTAAGTTCCAGAGTTCAGTTCAGTGTTTATCTGTGGGTGTCTGCCTCTGCTTCCATCAGCGACTGGATGAGGGCTCTAGGATTGCATAAAAAGTAGTCATCAGCCTCATTATAGGGGAAGGCCATTTAGGTTATCCTCTCCACCATTGTCTAGATTGTCAATTCGTGTCATCCTTGTAGGTCTCTGGAAATCACCCTAGTGCCAGATCTCTCCTCAGACCTATAATGGCTCCCTCTAATATGGTATCTCTTATGCTGTTGTCCTCTATTCTCCCAACTCAATATTTCTGCTGCTTTATTTACTCCTCTCCTCTTCTCCTCCTCTCATTCTGGCAGCTCACTCTCCCCTACCCTCATGCTCCCAATTAGCTCAGGAGTTTCTGCCTCTTCCCATTCCTGGGGTCCATGCATTTTTCCCTTAGAGTACTTCTTGTTTCCTAGTTTCTTTGGTGAAGAGGATTGTAGGCTGGCAATCCTTTGCTCTGGTCTAAAATTCATATATGCGTGAGTACATACCATGTTTGTCTTTTTGTGACTGGATTTCCTCACTCAGGATGGTTTCTTCTAGTTTCATCCATTTTTCTGCGAATTTCAAGATTCCATTGCTTTTTTCTGCAGAGTAGTACTCCATTATGTAAATGTACCACATTTTCTATCCATTCTTCAGTGGAGGGGCATCTAGTCTGTTTTCAGGTTCTGTCTATTACAAACAATGCTGCTACGAACATGGTTGAACATATGTCCTTTTTGTGTGGACATGCATTATTTGGGTATGTGCCCAAGAGAGGAATTGCTGTATCTTGAGGTAGACTGATTCCCATTTTTCTGAGCAACTGACATACTGATTTCCAAAGTGGTCTTACAAGTTTGCACTCCTTGTCTTTAACCATGCTTACTTCCATTTGAGTGCTGTTTAAGTATATATTCAGCTAGGATATGAGAGTGAATGTAGTTACTTGTCTTTTTAAACCTAATGGTTAACATGTTGGACAACTTTTTACAGTTGCAATCATTTTTTTTTGCAAATGTCATTGTTTGTGCCTGAACAAAATTCCATTGAATGCATGTATCATATTTTTATTGTCTTTCCATCTGTTGCTGAACATCCCAACTGGGTCTATTTCCTTCTTACTAGAGAAAAAAAAAACACTTATATAAGTAGGAGTGTACAATGATCCTTGTGGAAGACTGTAGATCACATTGCCCAGGAATTGTACAGGTTAGTTATATGGTCCTATGTTTTCTGTTGTTTAAAAAAAAAAAAACAAACTTCAAATCAATTTCCTTAGTGGCTGTACTAGTTTCCACTCTGTCCAGACAAGGATAGGGCTCTTGTTTGCTTCTATCCACAGCAGTTTATGTTATCCTTGGTTTTCTTGATGGTTGCTATTTTGAGTGGGATGGGATGGAACCTCAAAGTAAGTTATAATGCATTTCTCTAATGGTTAAGGGTACTGCCAACAAAAATATTGTGAGCCACCAAACATCAGTACTTGGTGCTAAACTCAGGACTTCTGGAAGATCAGCATGTCCTGTTTCTTAGCTGCTGAGCTATCTTTCTTGCCCTTGCTTTTTCCTATTTTTATAACCATGTGTTTACTCCATTGGCAAATTTATGGATTAGCAGGGTCTGCTTATTTTTTTATTATTTTTACTATTTGCAATACTTTAAAGTTTCTGAATATAAAATCCTTGGCTGACTTACAGCAGGAAAAGATTTTCTGCCATTTAGCAGCCTCTCTGTTCATTCCTTTGATCATTTCTTTTTCTGTGCTTAAGCTTTTAAGTGCTTATAATCCCATTTGTGTCTGCTGTCTGTGCTACTGTGGTTCTATTAAGAAATTTGTTGTCTCTATCTATGTCCTGAATTGTATTCCCTGTACTCTCTTAGCAGTTGCAGTGTTTACAGTTTAAATGGATGTTTTCTGATCTACTCAAAGCTATTCTATTCTTAAAATAGAACATGCACTACACCTAAAATTCTCTGAATTGGATAAGCACCTCAGTAAACCAGGAGAATACACAACATATATATATATATATATATATATATATATATATTATATATATCAACAGCTTCCATAGGCACTAAAAAAATAGCAACTTGGACAAAGAGATTAGGAAAAATATGCTGTTCCCCAAAGCCTGAACATGTGTTGAAATAAATCAAAACAAAGGGTTGGGAGGCCTCTGCAAGGGAAATTTTACGATGATGAAAAATAAATTGGAGAAGCAACCAGATGGTGAAATTCCCTCCTATGCTTTTGAATCAGAAGGATTTATATCACAGTAAGGTCAGGGATTCAATGCAATCCCCCTCAAAGTTCCAAGGACATTATTTATAGAAATACAAAAAATAATTCTAGAATTCTTAAGGAAACAGAGAAAAACAAAGATCAAACCAATAAATCATCTGATTCCAAAATACAATACTGACCACAGTGATAAAGAGACACTGACACTGGCATAGCAACATACCTGTAAACCATTGGCATGTTCTGAAAAGCCAGATGCGGATCTACTCAGCTATACTCACTTAACTTTCGTCAAATGTGACAAAAAATCATGCATTCCAAAAGTGAGTAGGCTTTTCAATAAATAATCCTAAGACAGGTGGATATCCACTTGCAGAAGAATGAAATTAGATTCTGATCTCTCACACTGCTCAAAAATCAATTGAAATGGCAACTTCCTTACTAGGGGGTGGTGGGGGAGGAATTAGGAGTCTATGCTACATACTTCTTTATACAATGTAATCACCATTTATTCCATTTTAGTTAGCTCTACTGCAAAGACATGACTACCCATCATTCGCTGATAATAAAAACTTATTAATCTTACAGGATAGAAAAAAAAGAAGACACAGAATGTTGCTGGATATCTGTATTTTTTTTTTTTTGCCTGAAACATCTGCATTTTACCTGAGACTGGGTTAAGAGAATTTCACTAACTTTGTCAAAACATCTAAATAGACCCCACCACTATGAATTGATGTACAAAGGAATTGGAAAGTAAATTTTCAGGAATCTGACAAATTTAAGAAATACTAAGTTGCACTTTTGTGTCAAAGCATAAAGTATCACCAAACTGATTTTCAATAAGGAATATTATTTTTTGAAAATTATTATAAATTTAAATGTTATGCATAGATATCATGTTGAGTGTCTTAAGTGAACCAAATATGACATGAATCTATTAAGTGTGTAAATACTGTGCTTGTAAAGCCAAGTGAACTTCTTCACTACTTGTATAATATATTCCATACGTAAATAATTAGCAATATCACTTGGGCCTTTAGAACTACATGTGGCTATTTACTAGAAAGCTCTATATTTTATAGGAGGAGATTCTTGTTCTGGGGGATGGATGTAATTCCTGCAGAAATGTGTAAGGACCAAGAAGTTTAGTGTTCAGTGTCTGTTTTTAATATCAAACAGCAAATAATATATAAGAGCTAAAGCATACTAGGAGTACAGAAAGTGTAACTATTTAGTGTATAAAATTAAAGTGAACCATTAAAACTGTATTACTTTTATTTACCTGATAATTAAACATGCTGCTCCTAAATGCAACATTTTCATATGATTACATATTATAAACATCTTTACTTTGCATGAGTTGATACAAACATTTAAAATTTAATTTCATAAAATAAAGATAAAATTGAAAAACTGACTCAACCATTTATTAAGTATGAATGAAAAGCTAACTCTATACATGTATGCATGAATCACATCTCTGTACACTGATATAGTAAACACCACATTTTAGTAGTGTGTTAAGTAGATCTGACCTCGTGTGTGATAAGTGAGTACATTGCCCTTTATTCCTGACTTCTGCTTTTATCTAGATTTTGAAATTTCCTAAATGGACCATTAGGAGAATTGAACACATTGGTGACACAGACTTTTCTTCTGTGCCTTTGCAGAAAATAACATGGGGTGCCTTCTGTTAAGAGAACCATCAAATCACTATCAAAGGAAGAACCATTAAATAGATTTCATCCCTGATTAAAAACTGCACACCTCAGGAGTTCATCTCAATGCTTAGCTGTGAATCTCTGCTTCTGTTTCCATCAGCTACTGGATGAAGGTTCTATGATGGCACTGAAGGTAGTCATCAATCTCATTATAGGGAAGGGCATTCAAAGTAGCCTCTCCACATTACTTAGATTCTTAGATGGGGTCCTCCCTGTGGATTCCTGGGGATTTCCCTAATGGCAGGTTTCTCATTATCCCTATAATGGCTCCCTCTGGTGCCCATTCCCTATGGAGGGATGCCTTTCTCAACTTAAATACAGGGGGGAAGGAACTTTGTCCTGCTCCAAATGATGTGGCACTTTGATGATTCCCCACAGGAGGCCTTGCCCTCTCTGAGGAGCTTGGGGAGATGGTGGGAGGAGTGAGAGGATGGTAGGGAGAGGGACCTGGGATTGGTATGTAAAATAAAATTGTTTTTAAAAGCTACTTGCTTTGTATGTAATACTTAATTTCTGCTCCTAACACACATGTAAAGGCATCTCCTTGATCTCTGCTTCTTTGACCTAGATAATGAAACTAGATTCTTTGTGAAACCAATGGATTATTCAGATACTGCTATCCCCACTTCAGAGAAACACAGAAGTCTTCAACATAATGGTTTACTTTAAGGATGTTTAAAGTGTAATGACTGCATTGGATTGAGATATGTGTTGCCCTAAAGACAAAGACCCCTACAGATCCACTGTAATAGGATATGCCAACCACAGCAACTTTCCTCAAATATCTTGCACAAGTGTTCCTGCTGTCAGTAATGATAAACAAGAGTATTTGCTTATTCTACATCAATGTTCCATTCATAATCTGTCATAAATATTCTATTTTTGATATTTTGTTGCTATAAGATTTTTCTACTTTTGAAGTTTTAATTAATGTTTACTATAATATTTCTGTGGGTGCTCTTTAGTTGTCTTGTAGAATGAAGAGACTCACACTGGCTATAGCAAAGGTTTATAGATTATTCATGAGAGTTTTGTTTCACAGTAATAATTAATAGAATTTCACTTTAAAACTCCATGTTATTAAATGTTATCTGTGCAATATGTTGAACCAACAATCTCATCATTCATATCTTTGGATACAGGTATTAACACATGGTTTATACAATATAAAACCACAGCCTCATAGGGAGCTCATTATTATAAAATCAAGGTGAATACCAAAATGTACCCTTTAACATAATGAAAATCAGGAAATACAAATACTAAATTTTAATGATAAGCACTGAAATCTGAATGTTATTAGGAGAAAAAGTTAAGTTATACATTATTATATTTGCTCTTCAATAAAAGTAATTGGAAATGTGTCGAGACGGATCATTCAATTAGGAGAAGGGAATTAAGTTGTACTATTAAAGTACCCTTTTGTAAATGACTAGTATCCCCATGCTTCTTATATAACACCCCATTGTAGCAACTAATTATCTCATTTTCAGTATGTCAGTTTAGATTATATTCCAGGCATTTAGAATCACTGTTGCAACTGGATTCAGTAGTTCTAGTCATGTTTAATTGCAGGGCAATAAGGTTTTTAAGCACAAGTAGCCAAAAATGTGAAAGCTTTGAGGAAAATAATGAGTATTTATCTTAGAACTCTTCTTAGAACTTTCTGCAATAACTGTTTAATACATTTACTGACTTAATTCAACCATAAAAATATTCTCTTTCTTTACTGGAATGATAAGTAGGAAATATAGCCACAGGTCCCATGATATTTTAGCCAGTGAAATACTGACATTAATACAGATCCTTTTGGAAGTATGCATTTCATTTAATACACTACACATTTTGAAGAGAATAAAAAAGAGATACAAGAGCTAATGGAATTTCATGCATTAGAAACTGTATGAGGTAATTTATAAATTATTATGAGTTTATTTATAAACTACTAGTATTTATAAATTTATTTATACTTGAAAAAAATCTGTTAACCATTACTTGATTTACATGTAACATACATAATCATATCCAAATGCTAATTGCATTTAAATGGTATGTCAACAATACCACACTAATAACTGCTACAAAACACACTAAAATAGTATACAAGGCAGACAACAACCCTCAAAAGACTGCTTCATCCTCACAAGTTCCTGCTCACATCCATCTGTATTTATACTCTTAAACATAAGCAACAATACAGATATTATTGTACATATAGAAAAATCGATATTTGTTAACTAATACTAGGCAGCATTAGAGTACTAAACTAAAATACATTTCATAAAGGATGCCTTTATTTCAGATTATTGTTAAATAATTATCTTTTCTTATATAAAAACATTTGAATAATATACAGATGACTAGTAAACTAAAGATTTAGTCAGGTACATATATGTTTATACCTAGGTATATATGTGGAAAATAGTAAACATAGCAGCGCTACATTTTTTCTGCTTATTTCTTTGATAAAGACACTGTATAAAGAAGAAATTTACTTCTATTGTATTTAACACAAACTTGATTTAGAGCCATTAACAAAAAGAGGACGACATATTCAAATAGTGAGGTAATTCAGCTTTCAAAAAATTTTCATTTGAATAATAATATAGATAACCATACATGGGCATTTGATTACCAGGTTCATAAGAACGTCCCTACTTAAATATGTTGACACTAAAATAACTTTAATCGTTCATAATAACATTTACACATCAAAAGTGTTTGTTTTATACTATTCAATTTTACTTCACCAAGGAAATACTTCTGTCTATACTATAATTAATATGTAAAAAGGTGTGGATACATAAATTCTTTTGTGTGACTTTATCCTCCACTTACAACTTTCTCTGCACATTGGTTCTATAATGTTTCATCTGGGGAAATAGAGAGATACAGAATTTCCTGGCAGTGAACTTAAATGCTAGAACCCTTTATCAAAAGGAAGGCAGATTATGTAGCCAAATCTTCTTATAAATAGGACAATAAATTACCAGTAACAATAATCTACTCTCATTAGGTGCTGAAAGTGTGCTGAAAACGCGAATCTTCTTACTGGTGTGTACTTCATTATATAAGAAGTTTCTATACAGACTTAATTTGAAATCATAGAGCTAACGAAAAATTCCTTTCATGGATAAAACCCAGGCTCCAGCCATGAGAAACATCCTTTCTAATGGTTAGTTGGGGTAGCCCAAGAGACTAACTAAACAATAGACTACTGATGTAGTGCCTTCTTGGCTCTCTTAGGTTGAAGGTAAAGCCCTATTCCTGAACACATATTCAGAACACAGTTCTCTTATGATTCCAGCTGTATGTGACCTGAAAACCTCTTTCTGCAGTGTATCATCCAAGGTAGCAAAAAACACTATGCAAACTGTCGAAAGCTGTCGTACCCAACTGAAAAAGTTATGAACCACAACAATGATGGGCATGGCAAGATATCTAGATCTCTCCAGTAATCGACACACCCTTGTTGGTGGTAACTAATTGGACGGACATTCAATCAAAAGGTAGGAAACCATGTCTAGGGCTGGAAACAAAGACATTTCCTAGAGCTAGTGAGGTCATAGACTAGAACAAGTCTGCTACCACTAGTTTGCTAGTCAGCACAGCTCCTTTTTACAGCCTTAGTCTTATCTTATCCTTCTAGACACAGAAAAGTGCAGCAAATCCCAACACCATTCCTTCTTTAAGTTTTTCTTTACAGCAAACATAGACAATCATAGTCACCACAAGAGCACAAGACACAGATCACAGAATCTTGGGGATCCCAGCCCCAACAGACACATCTAAAATCACAGCTCCTGTGTCAACGGCTCAGAGAACATCTCAGTAGAGGGGCAAACACTGTAAGAGACAAAATATCAGCAATTCTGCTGTGAAAGTCTGTCCTAGAAATGACTGCCTAAACAATAAACTTGTTAATGAAGAACAGGAAAATTTCATGAGTTCCTAACATTGGACAAAATCTATTGGCAAATAATGACTCCCGAGAGAGGGAGAATTAGCCTCTCCTCGGCACGAGCCCCCTTAACTAGTTAACCAATATGAAATTGTCAGATGAAACACACACACACACACACACACACACACACACACACACACACAGAGAGAGAGAGAGAGAGAGAGAGAGAGAGAGAGAACATGCAATGCACTCAGCAAATTGTATTTAGATATTTGTGCATATATATTCATATATATATGTATATATATACATATATATATATATATATGTGTGTATGTATATATTATTTGTCTGCAAAAATAATAATAAAGAGAGGCTATCAATTTGAGATTGGGGAACAAGCATGGGAGGGTCGCTATATAGTACCTGGAATTATCTGGAAGGAGGAAAGGGAGGGGGAAATGTTGTAATTATATTTTAATTTAGAAATACGTTAAATGCATAGATAATTGGATTACTTTTGGTTCATGTAATGTGTTAAAGGAGCCATCTAAGTACAGATACATTTTCTTTGGCCATAGCTACAGGGCTGTTAACTTTCTATGAAGGATCTAGGTTTATTGAGTCAGAGTCCATCCATAAATATTCCATGTTAACTGAGTCATAGTGGATCCCTGAAGGTTCTATGTTGACTGAGTCACAATGCACCCAGGTTTAACAAAAAGAACCCAGGGTCCTGCTAGAGCCTCCTGGGTCTCTACTTTCTTTTGCAATCTATTTTAATATATATTTTTTTAATTTAGTAAAACCTGAAATTTTCTTGTTAAATATTTCTGTATATTGGAAACAGTTATTAGTTTTCTTGTTTTATTGGGAAGAAATCATCTAGACAACATATTTGCTTTTTATGTCTTTTGATGTAGGATGATGAAACAAAAGGCTACTGTGTACTGTTTGGAGATAAAATATCAGCATTTACCAGAATGAAGGAAGAAAAAGAGAATCTGTAGGTTTATCTTATTTTCATTAATTAATACCATGTTAGAGTCCTGAAAGAATTCCAAATTCAGAAAAAATTCCAAGATGAAAACTTTGATGTACCTTAATGTAATGTATTTCATGTATTCATATTTAGTAAGTATACACATATACATGCATACCTTCATGTATGAGTACCAGAGAATATATTTTGCAATCAAATTCATATAAAGAACTAGAAATTCTTTTGAATAATTTCCCATCTTTGTAGAAATTAAAAGTAATATGTAAATCAAAATGTTTGACAATATTTTTCAATTTATATAATATTCAATATTTCTTTTCACAAGATTATTATTTAAATGGTACAGCAGTTTAGTAATTTTAACAAGTATGGATAATAGAATTAAACAATTACTTTTGTATTTACACTGCTTAGGGTAATAGCTGCAATTTTAAATGATATTTAAATGTCATTATCCTATGAGAAACAGTATATAGAAAAGAGCATCATTTGTGTTATTGATGGGAGCATTTGCATAACAATGTATAAATTCACTAACCTGTTTTAGGGTCCACAGAGAAATAAGGTTGTCCTTGCAGGATACTGTAAACAACACGAGCACTGTTTCCATAGGTGGGGTCATCTGCATCTGTGGCTGTCACCTGTAGAACAGAGGTACCTGTACATCCAGGAAAACAAATTTTAGTGTGTGATGCCATTTAGCACAAGACTCATTTGAACACAATAAAAGGGTTGGTTTTAAATTTCAACACAGTAGTAAAATGACTATGCCCTACTAAATTTAATTTCTTAAAGATTCATATTATATTTATTTGTATTTACATGTATGGGTGTCTGTCTGTGGGAATATTCATGTGTAAGTTCAGGTGCCCACAAAGCCAGGAGATCGCATTAGATACCAAAGCAGTGGAGTTACAGACAGCTTTGTACTATCCAATATGGACATTGGGAACTGACCTCACATCGACTGGAAGAACAGTCAATGCTCCTGACAACTGAGGGAGCTATTCAGCCCCCCATAACTTACTTCCTAAGTTTGTATAGCATATATATTGTTTGCATCTCTCCATACTCTTAGTAACATATAAGCTCAAATCGAAAACAACTAAGATGTTGTGTTATGATTCATTATGTTACAACATTGAAAAAAGTTCTAGTTGACTTGACATGGTCTCAACAAGAATGGACTTTTATTGATGTCCATAAATAAAATAATATTGAGTGCTTTGTTAAATCAAGAATACAATAATGTCAGGCAGTGGTGGCATATGACTTTAATCCCAGCACTTGGGAGGCAGAGGCAGCCAGATCTCTGTGAGTTCGAGGCCAGCCTGGTCTACAAGAGCTAGTACTAGGACAGCCTTCAAAGCCACAGAGAAACCCTGTACCAAAAAAAAAGGAGTACAATGAGGCTACACAGTTCATGCATTAAGAATATTCTTAATACTAAACACAAGATAGAATATGATTAAAGGGAGCACATGGACGAATAATATCAGTGACAGTCAAACACTCAACCCATATTGTGTTGTGTTTTATTTATTTATTTTATATACCTTGCCTGTGCCACTGAGTCACAAACTACTATCCTTGATTCAAATTTCATTTATTTTGTGGCTTCCATACAGTGTGAATATAATTGTCTTTTTTAAAGCAAATACTGCAATGTTTTAGAATAGCAGGCACTTTAAAGTAATTAATGAACATTATCATGTATATATGTGGTAATAAATTTAGAGATGTATTACCCTGATTTTTGTGAATCACTTGTTTCATTAAATACTTCTACATTTTATTTTAATTATTTTCTTTAAAAAGTTATTTTTCATTTTACATACTAACCCCGGGTCCCCTCATTCCCCTTCTTCTGCCCTGCACCCCTGCCTCCCACATTTCCCACCCTGATCTACTCATTAGAGTGGGGTAAGGCCTTCCTTGGGGAGACAAAAAAGTCTGGCATACTAAGTTGAGGCAGGACTAAGCCCATAACCCCTATGTCAAGGTTGATCAAGGTATCCTATTATAATGAGTGGGCTCCAGAAAGCCAGTTCATGCCCCTGGATAGGTCCTGGTGCCTCTGCCAGTCCCCCCACTCCCCCAAAACAGATCAAGTCATATAATTATTACCCATTAGAGGGTCTGTTTCAGTCCCATGCAGGTTCACTACCTGTTAGTCCATAGTCTTTGAGCTCTCTCTAGCTCAGGTCAGCAAATTAAAATTATTCCCCAGTGTTAGTATTCAGGCATCTCTACTGGCTTGGCCTTTGGGTTCTAACAGGGTACACCCTCAGCTGCAGCCACTAAGAGCACTGCCTGTGCACATTCACTCTGTTCCCTTTTAAAAGGTCCCTGCCCACCTCCCATCTTTCCCTCCCTCTCTCCCTCCCTTCCTCCCTCTACCTCCCTCCTCCCTCCCTCTCCCTCTTTCTCCCTCCCTTTCCCTCCCTCCCTCCCTCCCTCCTTCCCTCTCTCTCTCTCTCTCTCTCTCTCTCTCTCTCTGCCTCTCTCCACTCTTCTGCTGATCTGGTCCCCAGAGGCAAATCTCCTCTTTCCTCTCTCCCCTCTTCTGCTTTCCCATTCACTTTCCCCCAATAAAAACCCCTCCACCCTAAGTCTGTCACATGGAGTCTTTTATGCACCACTTTTTAAAATTACAACACCCAGTATATAACAACCAACTATTAAGGATTGTTCAACTTTATGATTAGTGGGTAAATACTCTACTCTATTAAGGAAATTAACTTTACAAAATTATCCTGTGAAGAATACTTTACCACTAGGAAAATATTATCTAATACTTCAAACTGTATATCAAACAGAAATACTTATACAATCAAAAGAGTCTTTACGGAATATTGTATTAATTCTGGTTCTTGAATACACAGTATAGTAATTCTTGTTATAAAATGTGCAAAAATTTGTTCTAATATAGGTACACCTCGAAATTTTTGTTTCCATGTTGAAACCCAGACACAGCCTTAAGCAAAGCTTATTGCATGTCTGAGATCCTAGAACTCCTGACAGAATCGGAAAGCTCACTGGAAATTCTTCATTTGCAAGGTTAAGTGCATGTAAGTGTCCAATAGCAAAATGAAATTTAAGACACATGTTTTGGTTTACATAATGAGAATCTGAAATAAGTATAGAATATAAGGACTGCTTCATGTCTACATCTTAAACTGTAAATTGTGTGATACAGTGGGAACTAAATCCTTGCATGGTTCAGTGAAACAGGTGATACCAACACTGATGTGGAGAAATATGATACCAAAGCTCTCTTTTTATAACTAAATTTACAATAGTATTTTTCTGCAGAAAATTGTGCTAAATTATGTATGCCAAGTGAAAATTATACTAATATAACAACATTTTATAAATATTATAGAGCAATTGCATGTCATAGTCTCATGATGGAAACAGACCAAATGTCTTTTGGTAGGACAATCATTGAATTTTAGCTCACCATCCTCTGACATGCTACTCAAGAAAGAAAAGAAAGTGAATTGGCTACCCATACATGCATTGGCTTGAATAGATCTAAATTTAAATAGCAAATCTTATTCTGGTGGTGGCAAATGCCTTTAATCTCAGCACTCAGGAGGCAGAGGCAGGCATATCTATTTGAGTTCTCTTTGAGACCAGCCTGGTCTACAAGAGCTAGTTCCAGGACAGCCTCCAAAGCCACAGAATAACCCTGTCTCAAAAAAACAATCATAAATAAATAAAATAAATATAAAGCAAGCCTTACATAATTTTTCATTGTGTTAATCTGCTCATCTGGTGTGAGAAGTATACTAGGATTGTATGGTCTGAAGGTCAGGACATAGGAAGCATGTTTGGCTTAAGCTTCTAAAACGTGCAAACTTTACAATGTTGAAATGGTTAAGTATTTTGATAATGATGAGTCGGTGAGGAGGCAGTCAGTGAAGGAGGATCAGTGACACAGCAACAGAAAGTAAGGTGACACTGGACACACAAAGATTACTGAGGGTGAACATGGCCATGAAAGCATGGGTCTCCTATCTGTACTTTCTAAAGTTGAGACAAAACACTTCTGTTGGGTGAGTCACCTACCATACAGAGGTGTGAAATATTAGAAAGGAATCAGTGATAACTGTCCTCATTATTGACAGTTAATATCCTAATTAGAAACCGAGATGAAAGCAGTGAATAGTTCCCTATGATATCTGATATTTGATACATTGCTGAGTGAGGTAAACAGAACACATTGTCATATGTCAATTGAATTTGTTACAGCTTGACATTTTTGGAGAATCATGTATTCCTAGTTTTCCACTTGTTTACCTTGAGAAAGAAGTTAGTAGATAAGCTATTTTGATGATTTAAATGAATGGTCTTATTTTCCTTTAAAAGTTTATATGAAACAAATCAAAATTTATTTGGTCATACATTGTTATTGTTGTTGTAGGTGTTTTATGCACATGCTACACAGCATGAGTGGAAGTGAGAAGCCCTTGAGAATTGCCCTCATCATTTCTCTGTCCAGAAAGACCCTGTCCCAGTGGAGTGTACAGTTATTTCATCCAATGTCTGTAGTTAAATTGAGTCCACGGTAAAAAGGGGAAAATTTCCAAATTTCTAAGCGAAAATAGATAGAATATTGTATATGATTGCACTAATCTGTCAAAATGTTTAAGGCAGACTCTAATATTCTCTGTGAACTATTTTGTTTTGATGAATACTTATTAAACCTACATCACATTCCCTGACTAACTGGCGTTTTGCTGGAGAAATCTTGCCTAAGTGGATGGAAATGTTTTTCTGTCTTCAGAAGCATTTCTATTGAACATGATGATTCTGGCAATGCTGTGTTCTGAAGTATGTAACCCATTTCCATGCAGTGTTTTATCCTGAGTATTTCCTGTGGCACACACTTGGTGTTCCTAGTGTAGGGATTAGTTCCTCTCAGCTGATGTTTTATACAAATCTGAAAAGATTTAAATGCATGAAGAAAAAGCTTTCAAAATATCTTTACAATATACTAAATCCTTCCCTCCAGCCCCCCAGAGAATCCACCTCGCCACTCTCTTTGCTTGGCTTCTCTTTGTTCTGATGCTTTTAAATAACATACATTTTGCCAAGTTGCATATCAAGGGGAAGCATATGAGTGGATTTATTTGAAAGTCTCTAAAGTCCAATTTGAAATATTTAACAAGACATTTTAATACAAAGTAAATACTCTCTGAGGTTGCCAGTTGCTTTCCAGAGTTCACAACTGTGTTAAAATCCCCAAATAGTTGAGGATAGGCAAAGAAAGCCTTTCCATAAGAATAAGCTGAAGATCTGGGAAGGCTGAGAGTCTTCACTGAAGGAAGCTCTTAGGGCTTACTTCTCAGAACCTTCCCCAGGATTTCAGGAAAAAACAAAACAAAACAAAACAGAACTCAAGACTCTTCAACAATCTGTGTAAACTTGGTGCTACACAGGAAGATTTGACTTTCACTAACAGACTAATAACAGTAGACTTCAGTGGTTGAGTAATTTGTTGATATTTATTCATCAAACAGTCATAATATTTTCACAAATATGTTTGAGATAGCACTTTTGAAACAGCTATGTTGAGTAGCAGCAGAAAAATCAGTATTTTAGGATCCAGCAAGGTGGCTTAGATGGATATCTTGCTTGCTGTCAAGCTTAATGCCATGAGATCTATTCTTCTAAATCCAAGGGTGGACAAAGAGAATCAAATCTCATAAATTGTCTTATGACTTTCTTATGATGCTCAATGTTCACATGTATGTGGAACACATACATGTGCATGCTCACTCATACACAACATATACTCTGCTTCCATTTATTTTACTATGAGCTTCAACCATGTCTACTGTTTATTTTCAATTTCCTTTGCATAATGATTGAATTATCCAATGTGAAATTTCTCATTAGGCAAGTCAGTTGTATATTCTCTTCTTCAAATGCTTTAAATAACAAAAGTTCTCAATAACATGGTATGTGTTTCTTTAAAATGATGTGGAAAAGCCATTCCCACATGCTACTTAATAATGAAATTAATAAATTGAAAATGTTTACAATATTTACAAATGTATGATATTGAGATTTACAAGGTTATAGATCAAACACATCTATTCTGAAAAACACCTATATATTGAACTTCCCTGCCCAGTAATAATTTCCTGCCTCTCATTAAACTGTTCCACTTATTTGCCATTTTCTCTTATATATCCTTAGATGAAATTCAATCCCATTTCAAATACATCTATCTGAATAACGGCACATTTATTATCTAACTCCTTAGACCAAAGACAACCTTATAAATATAATTTTACAAATGACTTTCCAGAATTGAATATCAAGAACAAGTATTGTCTGTAGATATATAGCTCAGTACTCCATGTTTGTCCAGAAGACCTGGATTTAATTCTCAATACCCATGTAAGAAAATGCACAACCTCCAGCTTGAGATGGACTTAATTATCTGTGGCCTCTCAGAATACCTGCAATCATGTGCACAACACACACACACACACACACACACACACACACACACACACACACACACGAGATTAAGTGGTAAGAATTAATTTGAAAAAGAGGTTGATGACATTGTATGAAAAAGCATTGGAAACATTGACTCTCCCTGCAGCTTTGTACAGTGTGTATTGTTTTCTTCTTAAAGAGAAAGTGATTGTACTAAAAATAAGTAGCTTAATCATATAAGTGTTTGTCTTACTGATTCTATACACAACATTTTTAGGTTCTTCCCAAGAACATAATTCCTGTCATTGGTGTCCATTCATATTCTTGACCAACTGAAAAAGGAAAATTATACTGCAAGAGAATGTCAACACGTACTCTGTGAACCTCTCTCCATTTCCCTTACCTCCCATTTCTCAAGAATGCTTTCTCCATCAGTGCTATGATGTATGCTTAATGGGTCTATTTACTTATTAATGTTCTTTTGTAAATTTCCACTCTCTGGGGCTCATCTCTTGAGGTCATATTATAATACAGAATCTACAACCAGAAGTGGCCTTGGAGAGATTTCTTCGCTGGTCTTCTCACTGTCCATTCTGTGTTTCACATTCTACATTTTCCACACTTTCTCACACTCAGTATTCCATCACCCTAGCTAGTAATTAATTTATTTTTCCTACTGAACATTGATTGGTACAGAAATTATTAACATATATCTCAGTAATTCATCAATCACTTTCTTACATGAATAACTATGCTCTGTCAACTGTATACTCATAGAATATAATCAACAAGGATCTGTCCTACACTCCACTATGATACACTGAGAGACTTAATATATAAATTTGATTTTTTTACATTCAAAAATTTATTTATTCAGTGTATTAGGTTACAGCAGGTGAGTCATCTGGAGACCTTATCAATATATAAATATTGATATATTTCATTATATATATATATATATATATATATATGAAAGATAATGAAATTTTAAGGGAAGTTATTTTACGATACTGAGAAAATATAATTTGAAGTTCAAACAAATGTATGAAATTTTCCATTAGATATTTTAATTTTCAAGAAATCTGAAATACTTTGGAAGTTACATTTAAAATAATGCTTTTAGTACAATAATAAAAATAGAATTTAACAACCTCAGTGTCAAGAATAATGCATCATGATTTCAGGGAGTTATGATAAAGCAGTATTATAAGAACAAATTAGGTTCTCTGCAGGCCACTATAGAATAAAGGCCCTCAGTGTTATTTCCACTGATGAATCATGAATGCAGCAATCCTACCAAACTCTTACTAGTGTAACCAACAGCTTTCTGTTGGGATTTTAGGCCTACTCCAGCAGATCTTGTAGTGCAAACTGTCAATAGCTCATGTTTCTGGAGTTCATACACCCAGGTAGTGAAGCTGCTACTGCTGTATTGTTAAGTCAATGTTTTCAAACTGCTTGATAAATATTTGTGTTTATACTTATAGGGTAGTTCCACTCTTGGCCTTAGTCAGGGCATTTGCTTCTGTACAGGTAAGTTAATCATAATTAATTTTGCTCCTTCAGAATTATTTCTATAAACATACATCCCACCACAATGTATACTACAGTGTTGTTCTATTACCGAGTAATGAATGTACTTTTTCTAAGGTTAAGTTTGAGAGACTAAACATACAAAGGACCATGGCCAGACAATAGGTGTGTATAAAACACAGAATCTTAACGGGCAGTAATTAGCACAGATAACTAATTCATTATCTCCAAAACCATGAACCATATCCACCTGTAAATCAGACTCAGGGGAGTTTGGGTAATAATTATTAGCTTTGTTCTGAGAATTATCCTCCTGTCAATGATCCATACATGATATGCTTATTTTTAATCGCCATTTTCAATTTATATTAAAGAAATATATGTCTAAAATTAGTCTCTAATCAGTTTCATGTGATTGATAAAGTTTTATATAATTTTTCCTGCATTGTCCTCAAGCCAAGAGTTTCTAATAAAGACATATGAGTAGCCTTTGGCTTCCAGATGGTAAATACATCTGCAATATCTCCATGTATTTGATTCTATGCAGAAGAGGAAAGGAAAGGATAATGGCTGATTCCCATGCCGGTGTAAGAATTTAGTAATTGCTCCCCTTTTTTGTCTCCTTGGTTTTAAAGGAAAAATAACTTCTATTACATAATACAAAAACTGTTTTCTGAAATAAACTAAGGTTGACAATAAACTTAAAAGTGATACAAGTGCTCATATTTCTACACTTTTGCACCAGAGTAAAAACGGTTACATAATTTAACTACTGTGCTTCAATAAACATCAGAATAAACACTTTGATAAAATAACTGTAATATTCTGTAAGTCAAAGTTGATGGAAGTTACAAACAATTTTATCTATTAAATATATTTCTGTCTAATATATATTTTGTCTAGATTATACATATTTCTCTCAATATATGTATTTGCCATATATATATATATATATATATATATTCTCATTTAAATCCACTGTTATTGGATTAATATAATATTATACAATAAATTACAGATAATATAATCCATTTGCATAATTGGCATAGAGATATTTAAAACAGACTATTATGTGAATACAAAGGGCACATTTATTTTCAGAAAGGACATGACTACAATATAGTACTATGGTCCTTCATTTTTTTTATTTGAATTAGAAACAGGATTGTTTTACATGACAATCCCATTTCCCTTCTCCCACCCATCCTCCTCTACCCCCCCCAACTAAAACCTTATCTGTCACATATCTTTTCTGCTCCCCCTGGATGGTGAGGCCTTCCACAGGGTGTCATCAGAGTCTTTCGTATCCTTTGGGATAGGGCCTAGGTCTTGGCTCAGGGAATATTCCTCTATATGGAATGGGCTCCCAAAGTCCACACCTATGCTAGGGATAAACACTGAACTTCTATAGGAGGTCCCATAGATTTCTGAGGTTTCCTCACAGAAACCCATGTTCCTAGGGTCTAGATCAGTCCCATGCTGGCATTCAAGCTATCAGACTGGTCCTTCTTAAGAATAGATTTTTTTTATTGTTTTGATACATTGCTTTGGGTGGCCAGTAACTCACTATGCAGACAATACCATTCTTGAACTCATAGACAACTGCCTGACTTAGCCTCCAAAGTGTTGAGTTTAAAGGCCTGTGCCACCACATCTAGGGAAAATATAGAGCTTTAAATAAACATAGATATTCTTATTCAGGTAGACAGAATGCTTTTAGGTTTGTTTTTTTGAAGGATTGTGACACTAAATTTGTGTTCAGCTTCCTTGTGTTTTTTTCTCCTTTCATGAAAATACACAATGTCTTTAATTGTCTTCCAGTAAAGATTGACCTGAACACTTATACATTATAGCTAAACAATTATCACCACCAAAGTCCCTCTAACAGTTGCCAATGACAATAACCTACTCATGGCTTGTCTTCCTCCCTCTGGGAGTCACTTGATTTCAGCTTGATCACACCAGAGATTGGAAAGAAGCCATCACCCAATATCCAAAGTTTTTGACACCTGCCACTGATCTGACTTGGACGCTCTAGCTGGTGTATTTGGTCTTGAGACCCTGGACCAGTCCACATTGCCAGGGAAATTTTGTGTAATGTTTCTTGAAGAAATAGTTCAAGATATAAGAGAAACAGAACAGTTGAATAAAGAGTGTATCACTAAATGTCACATGAGCTGAGGAAATTGAATTTCTACCATAATATCCATAAGCCTTATCCTGAAAATTGTGAACATCCTTGCTGAAAGAAGAAAATTGATTTGAGCATAAAAGAAAGATGAAATCAACCAACAAATTAACTCATTTTGCAAATTCAAAGTCCTGAGAATAAACAAAATAACTCATCAGCTTCAAATATGAAAATCACATAGTAATAGCCCCTGATGAAAATAGCATGAACAAATTTACAGAGAGTTCAAAATAATGATTATCATTAAGGTCAAACAACTAACAAAAATAAGGAAGGAAATATGACACATTGAAATAGAATTTTATTTTATTTGAAAGAAAACCTAAACTTTTGAAATGAAATGATGTAGGTAATGACTATTTCAAGAAACCAATTGCAGCCTGGTGGTGGTGACACATGTCTTTAGTCCCAACACTTGGGAAGCAGAGGGAGGTAGATTTCTGTGAGTTCCAGACCAGCCTGGCATACAAGAGCTAGTTCCATGGCAGGCTCCAATACCTCAGAGAAACATTGTCTTGAACCTTCCCACCTCAAAAAAAAAAAAAAAAGAAGAAACCAATTACAAACCTCAGTGGAAAGCTTCACCAACAGAATGAAGCATATTGAAACTATAGTCAGGGATTGAGCACTAACTAGATCACTAACTTTAAGATTCAGTAGAAGCCATTATAAATTGAATGAAAAACGGCCAAATTTTTATATTCCTCCAGAAGACCTATGGCCTATTTGTACAGAGCAAGGCACAAAATAGTCCTCAAAAAATAAATAAATTCTTCCATACCTGGAAAAAGAAATGCCTGTCTAGATATAGGAGACTGATGGAATAAAAGATAGACAAAAGAAAAATTACAAAAAGAAACTCTGCATGATTTATTATAATTAAAACAGGGAATAATGAAAGCCACAAGTGGAAAAGTTGAGTCGTCACTGAAGGATGCTTACTAGAATAACATCCAACTATTTCATAAAAACTCTATAGCCAGAGGGAACTTAAAGAATTTCTAAAGTTCTGAAAGACCATAGTTGTTAAACCTGGCTATTGTACCCAGACAAAAATAATTATTAAATCTGAAATGAATAAAACTTTCATTTATAAAAACAAATTAAATGAATTAATAGGAACAAAACAAATTCTACAAAAATACTAGAATACTTCAATCTAACCCTGTACCTACTCATCATTATCAAAATGCTTAAACATTTCAGCATTACATTAGTGTGTGTGTGTGTGTGTGTGTGTGTGTGTGTGTGTGTGTGTATTTCAGTTTCTTACAAAGAGTGTACATATGACAGTAATATTTTGTCATACATAAAGATATTACATATGGGTTTAATTTAAGCTAGATATGGCTCAGAAAATGCCAAAAATTATTTATTCCAGTCAGGTATTTCTTATTATTAGCTTTTCAATTTTATCAATTAATCTTAAGACTTGTCTATTCCTAAAGAGGTAAAAGTAAAACCAAAAAGCCCGCCGCCCAATAAAATTTAAACCACTGAGGCACCTCACCTTTTGAATGAAAGTGAGAGGATGGTTTGAATTATTTGAACCTCCTTGAATTTAGAATTTAACCATGTTATTATAAACAGGAAAAGTTAAATATACTGTTACCCAATTCAGTTACAACAAAATTTGCTCACATATTCAAACACTGTGTTGCACATATTAAGGGCCTGTATATCTATAAACTTCTCTATCAGAATGGAAGTATCTGGGGAATGGATGGCCATGTTTTTATAGAACAAATATGGAGAGAATTCTTTGCTTCAAGTGAGGAGGTAGCAAAAATGACTAGACTAAAATGAAGCATTGGTGAACTTCTGAGGCTCCTCTTCAAATATTTCTTTCCATTCTATCTTGGCCTTTTCTTTCTGTCAGTAACATCCTCCCATGCAAACACTTTAAAATTAAAAACAAATCCCCTAAAATTCTCTCTCAGCCTCTGGAAACATTATCCCACAAGATGGGTTAAAGGGGAAACACACCTGCCTATTGCAGCTTAGAAAATCATGGGGGTTATTAAAAAAGCACCTGCAGAAGCCTAACACAAGACAAGAGAGTCACAGGGTGCTATTGGTAAGAGAAGACTCAGTTGGATCATTGAGAAGATGCAACTCAATTTTATGTGATCCCACATGCAATGTTCTGGCTACTGAGCCATAAATAAACAAAATGAATATTGCTTTGGGCCACAGGCTTTATTTGTTTGCATTTTTTTTTAATTTGAAATGTCACCGTGTAGGCTCATATGTGTAGGAACTTGATCCTTCAATGTTTGTGTTGCTACTGAAGCTGTGGAAACTTTGGGAAAGGATAAACCTTTGCTGGACAAAGTGGTCCATTAAGAACCAGCCTTGAAGAGTGAAACTCAGACTCATGTCCCAACTATGCAGGGACAATAGACAATAATTATTCATTTTGAACATAATGTGGTCAGCTCGCTTCTGGCACTGACACCATGACCTCGTTCCCTAATGCATTGTATCACTTCAAACTGTGAACCAAAAAATAAAATAAAATAAAATAAAATCCTTGATCCTTGTCAAGGTTTTGGCTTTTTTTTTGTTTGTTTGTTTGTTTTTCCCCAGACATGTTTTCTCTCTATTGCTTTGAATCCTGTTCTAGAACTTGTGCTGTGTAGACCAGACTAGCTTCAAACTCACAGAGATCCTCCAGCCTCTGCCTCCTGAGTGCTGGGATTGAAGGTGTACACCTTCTCAAGTTTTATACAGGGTATTTGGCCACAGCAAAA
This sequence comes from Cricetulus griseus, assembly GCF_003668045.3. Lineage (NCBI taxonomy): Eukaryota > Metazoa > Chordata > Mammalia > Rodentia > Cricetidae > Cricetulus > Cricetulus griseus. Next base: position 354,502,408 of record NC_048595.1, on the reverse strand, counting down.
ATAACTACCTCAGTCAGTAACTCCTGTACTTTATTTTGTTTAAGATAAAAAGCTAACTAACATTTAAGTTAGCAGAAGAAAGAAACAAAGAAAAGAATTAAGTTACATAATTTGGAAATTTTTGTTCAAATGATTGTTCTTCAGATCTACCATGTAAATCTTCCGGGAAAAACCATCTACCATGTGAACTGTAACACAAGCCTCCTGCTATTATAATCGCATCATCTTAAAGATGATGTCTCCAGGGTGACTATTGAAATATGATTTTCCTTATTTCTGGCAGTTGTCCAGAATGAAGCTCCCAAGATGTTTGGGCTGATCTAAACCCAGGTCCCAGCAAGAAGTGCAATAAAGTCAGCACACAGCTGATGCCTACTGTTGCTGTGCAACAAAGAACACACAAAAAATGGGCCTTTTGGCTTTTAAGACTGGAGAGGAAAAAAAGACAAGAAGAGTAGTAAGAACATTTAGATACATCACATAGAACAGGGAACACAGTGGATTTAAGGATTATAAGTAAAGTAAATTGTATTTCAATAACAGAAAAATTTCCAGTGTTCCACTGAACCTCAAGTATGTAAATGATGGATTCATAATTGCTTACATGGTATATAATAGACTAATAATCAGTATTTCTCTAATCTGTTCTAATGACTAAATATCTTAATAGTTTCAGAAGAACTCTCTGTGTGAATGGTAATATCCTTTACAAATAGTTTCATTCAACCTCTTCATTTATCATGTGCCACAACTTCCTCTCTTATAAGAAAATAGGTAATGTTCTATACAATGGTGACTATTTATTTGGACTATGGTAAACCACAGTAATGAATCATGTCACATTTTAGTGTCAGTTGCAAAATCATTAATCTGTAAAATTATAGAAATAATTTGGAACATTATCAAAACTTACCCTGTTAGTTATTGAAAAAAAAAGCCATTTTAGAAACAGTGACAAAGTGAAAAAAGATTGTTGCCACAATTCCTCTCCAGTTACAGAACATTCTCCAGAGGTTCGTGTTCTGGAAGCTTGGTCCCCAGTGTGTTGATGCTGAGACATGGGTTGGCTGTCAGGAATAGATGTATAGTGAGATGACACTAAATCACTTGGGTAGTTGCTGTCTTTAAGGAACTATGGTGATACTTGTGGGACCATAGTAAGTTCCATGGTGACTTGAAACTTAAAATATACTCATTTATCAACTCCACAAGGTCTCCTCCATTGCAGTACAATTCAAATGTGGAACTTAGCATAGCCATTCATTGTATGCCAGACCTAAGAGGTCTTGCACATTCAACCTTCAAATTGTAAAGTGTTCTCTTGTTACTAAGGCTCAGCATTCAATTCGACAACAGCATTGGACCAAAATGGTTATTAGCACCAACAAGAAGATGAATGTAATTATGAACACAAGGACGGAATCCTAAATTTGAATTGATGAAATTTATGTTTCTTCTCAAACAATTGACTTCAACAGTATTATAACATGTATTTTCTTTTCTTTCTTTCTTTTTTTTTTTTTGGTTTTTCAAGACAGGGTTTCTCTGTATAGCTTTGGAACATATCCTGGCACTCGCTTTGGAGACCAGGCTGGCCTTGAATTCACAGAGATTCACCTGCCTCTGCCTCCAGAGTGCTAGGATTAAAGGTGTGTGCCACCAATGCCCGGCCATGTATTTTCAAATACTCATATTTTATAGGAACTTATTAAATATGTATACATATTAATATGTTAATATACATTTAGTATATGAATATATATATATATATATATATATATATATATATATAGCCATTACCAGATTGATTTACTGCACATAATTTAGACAAAGGTGAAAAGAAACTTCTTTGAAGCTTGTGAGTCCTAAATCTCAATTACTTACAACACTGCTCTTTTTTTCTATAGCCACAATAGCCTATTTTCATCCCTAACTTTGTTTCTCTTATATACTATTATACATTTTAATAGATAATTAATATTTCAACTCCAAATTGCATGTAGAATAGTTTGGGTCACAAAATAGATGATGAGCATTCTGGCACTATGAAATTCACTTTGTATGGAATTATACATTGTAAAATATATTATTTTATTCACTCTTACAGTTTGTCATCCCCTTTTTTGCATGTCCCCTGTCATAGCAATTTTCAACTGATAATTGAGAATGACTCCAATTTTCCTTCAAAGTACTTTTAGCAATATTTGGAAATGGCAGGTTTGGATGTAGTGTGAGGGATGCTACTGATACTGATGATTAGTGGCCAGGTGATGCTGATAATCTTATGAACAGAGCAGTTACAAAAGAGCAAGACTGGGAACTAACCTCACCTCAAATATGACAGCAGGTGACATTGCATTGTGTATATCAGGTGAGACAAACATTATAAGAATACTTTCTACAATATATTTTTGCATCTATATTAAACTGTCCACACTGCCACATGTGTTTTATGCTGATTATTATCCATTGATAAGAAACTTACAAATGCCCTAGACTTCTACTGATTTTCTGTAGTTACAAAAATAATCTAAGAAAATCCTGCATACCAAGCAAGTTTTCTATTCTACCATTTGGGTTATCATTGCATAATATCCACAGTGTAGACAATATTGCCCACAGAGAGAGAGATACACACTTGCATGTATACTACTATATCTATTAATATCCAGTAGTGGAACAAAGAATATTTATCATTACTTTTCTACTTGAAATGGAATATCCACTTATTTTAATCCTGTTTCTAATTGATAAGTCTTCTGCATTATCTGAATTATCCATTGTGATGGTTTTCATAATCCACAAGATGAGCTTCCTTTTAACTCTATACAATTAGACTAGGCATAACCCTCATATCAAGGGTGAGTGAAGCATTACAGTGGGAGGAAAAGTGTCCTAAGAACATGCAAAAATTCAAAGACATCCCCACTCCCACAATCAGAAATATTGCTAGTATTTTATAAATTATATACTTATAAAGTCTTCAATAAGTATGATATTCTTCCATTCAAGATAAAATGGTAACCTAACTGACTGAAATGATTAATCAGTTTATACATATGTTTTTCTCTTTTGGATAATTTCTATTAATGTGTATGTATATCCTAAAACACAGGTTCATGCTATGGTATAAAATAAGGATTGTTTTATGTTCCGTTTTAGAAATTGGTGTGTACGAATATACATGTGTTCTGTTTCAGATCAATCATGCTATATAATGTTGCAATGGATATCAATGTAAATATGGTTACATAGTTATGAGAGCATTTATAAATATGCCTGCAAAATGTTGACCATCTCATTTGAGAAGGAAGAAAAATTAATCAAAATGACAATCACATGTAAAAGAAATCATACTGAAACCTAATACTTTGTAAGCCAATTAAAATATTTTTAAATAGGAATAAGATAGGATACATCCAGTAGGGCAGGTATTGCTACTACTAAAAACCAAAGTCATTGATCAAAAATTTGTATGCCAGGTAAATTCTAACTTTTTATGTGTCAGAGATGAGGAAATACTGATTTTCACCTATAAAAATATTATAAGTTCTTGTCACTTCTCTTGGCAGCCCATCAGAACTAAATGATAAGAGTCTGTTTCTGAAGACACCACAAATTGTTGGGGGATATTTGATCACATTGTGAACCCAGGGTTTGTATTTGCATTAATTAAGTAACATTACCTTTGGGTCAGGAGGCTGCATTAGCAACTAGTTGACAGAAAGTAATCAAAGAGTTCCAGAGGGCACCATGAAGAGATAGAGAGATACAGGAAGTAGTATGTTGGGGTTTGGAGTGGCACAACTTTTTGTGGTTTGGCCAAGCAGAGGATCCACAGGTGTTTCATGTATGTCAGCAAGGAAAGAGGGTTACATAGTTGCTACTTGGAGACTCTCTGAGCTTGAAGGTTTTCAGCTCAGCCTTTGAATCTTGAGTCTCAGTCATAATTAGAATGATAGATATTTAGTTAGAGCTACCATAAACAGAAGCAACAGGGCCAGTGCCTGCTGGAGCAGAATTCTCACTAGGCTGAGAACCCTAGAACTACCACACCAACGTACCAGGCAAAATACATCCACTAAATCAATAGTGTCAAACTTCTTGTGGCAAAAATATCTCTCTGATTCCTCTTGAAGCCCAGTCCATGGAAGGATATGCATTACAGATACTTGCAAAATTGCATGGCTGAGGCAGTATTAGGCCCTATTGTGAATGTACTCCTATTTTAGTATGTAATCCTTTATTAATCCCTTGAGAATTTTAAGCAATATATTTTGGTCATAATAACCCCAATTCTTCCTGCTAACTCAGTTTATACATCTTATTCTTTTCATAATCATGTGACCATATGACACCATTGGGAATGAGTTTTTCCTTTCTATCTTTTTTTTTTATTTTTATAATTGTAATTAGACCAATTTTAATTAGAAACATGATTATTTTACATGTCAAATAGTTCCCTCTCCCTTCCCTACTACTCTGCGCCCCCAACCAACCCCATATCCCTATCCCTTACTTCTCCTCAGGGAGGGTGAGGCCTTCTATGGGGGAATCCTCAAAGTCTGTGGTATCATTTGGAGCAGGGCCCAGACACTCCCCCATGTGTCTAGGCTGAGAGACTAAAAACACTGATATAAATCAGTGATAAATACTGATCCACTACAAGGGGACAAATAGATGGCCCAGATCTCTAAACTGGCATCCTTGTTCAGGGGGTCTGAAACTGCCCCTTGCTGGTTTTTCAGATGTCAGTCTGGGGCCATGAGCAATCACTTGTTCAGGTAAGCTGTTTCTGTGGGTTTCTCCAGCCTAATCTTGACCCCTTTGCTAATCACTCCTCCCTCTCTGCAACTGGATTCCAGGAGTTCAGCTCAGTGTTTACGCATGGGTGTCTGTCTCTGCTTCCATCAGCAACTGGATGAAGGCACTAGGATGTCATATAAGGTAGTTATCAATCTCATTATCAGAGAAGGGCATTTAAGGTAGCCTATTTAATATTGCTTAGATTGTTACTTGGGGGTCAAACTTGTAGATCTGTGGATATTTCCCTAGTGACAGAATTCTCTTTAAACCTATAAAGGCTCCCTCTATTTTGGTATCTCTTTTCTTTCTCCCCTCTATTATTCCACCCACAAAATATTCCTGCTCTCTCATGTCCCCTCCTCTTCTCCCCTTCTCTTTCTTCTGCCTCCCTTTTCCCTCCCCCATACTCGAAATTAGCTCAGGAGATCTTATCCTTTTCCCCTTCTCCAGGGAACATGTATGTCTTTCTTAGGATCCTCCTTATTTCTTAGATTCTCTGGAAGTATGGACTGTAGGCTGGTGCTCCTTTGCTAGATGTCTAAAAATTTTATGAGTGAGTACATAAGAAAAATTGTAGAAGACCTACAAATTCATAGAAATTGAATGATGTGCAACTGCACCATTCCTGGGTCAAGGAAGAAATGAAAAAAAAAGAAATTAAAGACTTCCTAGAATTCAATGAGAATGAAGACACAGCATACCCAAACATGTGGAGACTTTGAAAGAAGTGCTAAGATGAAAGTACATAGTACTCTGTGTTCACATGAAGAACCTTAACTTTAGTCACATTAGAGAATTAACAGAACAACAGAAAGCTCTAGAACAAAAAGAAGCAAATTCACTTCAGGAAATAATCAAATTGAGGACTGAAATCAATAAAGTAAAAACTGTAGAGAGTGAACATGCAATTCAACAAAATCAGAAATGAAAAGGGGGACATAACAATGGACACTGAGGAAATCTAGAGAATCAACAGGTCATACTTTGAATAGCTGCACTCCTCAAAATTAAAAAATCTAAAGGAAATGTCCACTTTTTAGATAGATATAACTTACCAAAATTAAATCAAGAATTGATAAGATATGTAAATAACCCCTAAAGAAATAGAAGCAGCCACCAAAAGTCTCCCAACCAAAAAAATCCCAGGACCATATGGCTTCAGTGCAGAAGTATACCAGAAGTTCAAAGAAGAGCTACTACCAATTCTCCTCAAAGTATTCCACACAATAGAAGCAGAAGGTTCATTGCCAAACTCTTTATGAGGCGTCAATAAGCTTGGTACCCAAGCCACACAGAGACACAACTAAGAAAGAGAACTACAGACCAATATCCCTCATGAAAACTGATGCAAAAATATTCAACAAAATACTGGCAAGTTGAATCCCAGAACACATTAGAGAAATCGTCCATCATGATCAAGTAGGCTTCATCCCAGGAATGTAGGGATGGTTCAACATACAAAAATCCATCAATGTAATCCACCATATAAACAAACTGAGAAAGAAAAATAACATGAGCATCTCACTAGATCATGAAAAAGCCTTTGACAAAGTTCAACACCCCTTCATGATAAAGGTCTTGGAGAGATCAGGAATAACAGGAATGTAATTAATATAATAAAATCAATATACAGTAAATTAACAGCTAAAATCAAACTAAATGGCTAGAAACTCAATGCAATTCCACTAAAATCAGGAAGAGGACAAGGTTGTCCACTCTCTCCATACCTCTTCAATATTGTACTTGACATTCTAGCTAGAGGAATGAGACAACAAAAGGAGATTAAGTGGATACAAATTCAAAAGATGAAGTCAAACTTTCATTATTTGCAGATGATAAGATAATTTAGGTAAGTGACCTGAAAAATTATACCAGGGAACTCCTTGAGCTAATAAACACTTTCAGCAAAGTAGCAGGATACAAAATTAACTAAAAAAAAAAAAGTAGCCCTACTATATACAGACAATAAATGGGTTGACAGAGAAATCAGAGAAGCATCACCCTTTAAAATTGCCACAAACAACATAAATTACCTTGGGTAACACTAACCAAACAAGTGAAAGACCTGTATCATTAGAACTTTGAGTCCTTAAAGAAAAAAATTAAAGAAAATACCAGAAAATGGAAAGATCTCCCTTGCTCTTGGGTAGGAAGGATCAACATAGTAAAAATGGCAATCTTGCCAAAAGCAATGTACAGATTCATTGCAATTCTCATCAAAATCCCAGTCCAATTCTTCACAGACTTTGAAAGAGCAATTCTCAACTTTATATGGAAAAACAAAAAACAAAAAACCAAACAAACAAAAAACCATGAGAGCCTAAACAACCCTCTATGATAAAGCAACTTCTGTAGGCATCCCTGACTTCAAGCTCTATTATAGACCTATCATCCTGAAAACAGCTTGGTACTGGCACAAAAAGGGACATGTAGACCAATTGAATCGATTGAAAACCCTTGTATTAACTCACATACCTATGAACATCTGATTTTTGACAAAGAAGCTAAAATTATACAATAGAAAAAGGAAAGCCTCTTCAACAAATGGTGCTGGCATAACTGGATGCTGCCATGCAGAATACTGCAGATAGATACATATCTATCTCCATGCACAAAACTTAAGCACAAATTGATCAAAGACCTGCCACAGTGAAACTCTTAGAAGAGAAGGTAGGTGGTACCCTCAAAGGAATTTGTACAGGAGACTGATTACTGAACATAACTGCAGTAGCACAGACAATGAGATTAACAATTAATAAATGGGACCTACTGAAACTAAGAAGACTTTATAAGGCAAAGGACACAGTCAACAAAACAAAATGGCAGCCCACAGAATGAGAAAAGATATTCACCAACCCCATATCTGACAGGGGGCTGATTTCCAAAATATATTCTGAACTCATGAAAGTAGTCACCAAAACACCAAATAATCCTATTAAAAATTGGGGTACAGAAGTATATAGAGAATTCTCAATGGAAGAATCTAAAATGGCTGAAAGACACTTAACATCCGTAGCCATCAGGGAAATGCAAATCAAAGCGGCTCTGAAATAATCTTACTCCAGTCAGAATGGCTAAAGTAAAAAAAAAACAAACATCAATGACAGTTTATGATGGAGAGGTTGTGGAGAAAGGGGACACTCCTTCACTGCTGGTGGGAGTGCCAACTCCTACAGCCACTTTGGAACTCAGTATTGTGGTTCCTCAGGAAAATGGGAATCAGTCTACCACAAGATCCAGTAATTCCACTCTTAGGCATGTACTCAAAAGATGCACATTCATATAACAAGGACATCTGCTCAACCATGTTCATAGCAGCATTATTTGTAATAGCCAGAACCTGGAAGCAATGTACCGTCTCCTCAACTGAAAATGATTGCAGAAAATGAGATACAATTACACAATGGAGTACTACTCAGTAGAAAAAACAAAACAAACAAAACAACAACAAAAACAAAAGAGTGAGGTAACCCAGGCACAAAAAGACATAAATGATATGTACTCACTCATATATGGATTTTTGTCCTTTTAAATTTTTTTCTCCTTATATATTATATCCCCACTGCAGTTTTATTTCCCTTCTCTCCCAAAACCTCCCCTTTCCCCCAGATCCAGCCCACTTCCACTTTCCTCAGAAAAAAAGGCTTCCAGGGATATCAAACAAATATGGTGTAGCAAGCTGCAATAACCCAGGCACAAATTCTCATATAAAGGCTGGACAAGGCAACCCAGTAGGAGCATAAGAGCCCCAAATCAGGAAATAGAGTCAGAGACTACTGCACACTCCCACTGTTAAGAATCCCACAAGAGCACCAAGCTAAGCAACCTTAAAATATGTACCAAGGACCTAGCTGGGATCCATACAGGCTCCTATGTCTGAGCTCACTTGAGTGCCAGTCGGTAGATTCTGTGGGCCTTGTTCTTGTGGAGTCCTTGACCTTCTGGCTCATACAAACCTTCTTGCCCCTTCTCCCCAGGACTCCCTGAACCCCACCTAATATATGGGTCTGAGACTCTGTATCTGCTCCCATCATGTGATGGATGAAGTGTCTCTGTCTCTATGAAGATGATTAAGCTAGGCTCTGTTCCTATCCCATTCTGAAGGCAGGAAAACTGTTAAGTCAAAGGTTTTGTGGATGGGTTGTTTTCCCACTCCATCCTCTTGAAGCCTTGCCTGCTTACAGAAAATAACCAGTTCAGGTTCCATGTCCTCTTTTCTAGGAGTCTTTACCAGTATCATCCTCATAGGTCCCATGGAGTATCCAATGTTTTAGGTTTGTACTTCATCCCCCAAATGCCTTCCACTCCCCATTTTGTGCCTCCTGTTACCTTCCTTACCCACCCCCAGTCCATCCAGGATGTCTATTATATTCACCTCCCAGGGAGATTAATGTGTTCCCTTTGAGCTCTTCTTATCCTCTCTGAGTCTTTGGACCATAACATGCTTGGTATGATTATCCTTACAGCAGATATCCATTACAAGTGAGTACATACCATGTTTGTATTTTGGAGTCTGGGTTATCTCATTCTGGGTTGCTTTTTTTCTATTTTCATCATTTTGCCAACAATTTTATGATAACATCCTTTTAACAGTTAAATAATACTCCATTTTTCAAATGTAAGACATTTTCTTTGTCCATTCTTTGGTGAGAGACATCTAGGCTGTTTCCAATTTCTGGCTATTATGGATAAAGCTGCCATGAACATAGATGAACAAGTGGCCTTATAGCATTATGAAGCATCATTTGGGTATATGCCCAGGAATGGTATGGCTGTTTCTTGAGGTAAATCAATTCCCAGTCTTCTGAAAAACTGTCATATATATTTCCAAAGGGCCTGTACATGTTTGCACTATAACCAATGGAGTCATTTTCCACTTACTCCATATACTCGTCAGCCCGAGTTCTCCCTTGTGTTTTTCATCTTAGCCATTCTGACAGGTATACCATTGAGTTTCAGTGGTTAACAGATCTTCACCAACCTCATATCTGACAAGAGGGTGAGTATCCTAAATATATAAACAACTCAAGAGCAAAGCATCAACAAACTAACTAATCCGATTAAAAATGGGGTACAGATCTAAACAGAGAATTCTCAACAGAGGAATTTCAAGCAGCTGAGAAACAGAGAAAATGTTCCACATCCAGACATCAGAGAAATGCAAAGCAATATTCCAGTGAATATAAGATTCTTCTCTTTTTTTCCCTTTGTCTCTAGGATGTGGTAACTCAGAGAAATGTAGTATTGGTTAATATCTATATAATGAGTAAAAAGTTAAAATTATTTCTTTAAACTTGGTGCTACATCATCTCTATCTCCTGTTTTGTATTACTACTATTGTGCTTCTTGAATTTTCTAAAAGAATTGCTGTACATATAACCTTTATTCATTTTTTCTTTTACATTTTATTTTTAAAATGGGATTATAAGGCATAAAATAAATCTAACTTAGAAAGCTTTTCATATATTTCTTAATAGCCATCGTATTTTAGACAAATAATGCAATTTCATATTTCATTTTTATCCTCAGTACACCAAGAATAATCATCATGTTGACACTGTGATGACAATTTTGACAAATACATGGCATTACTGTAAATATATGAGATTCCTGACACTTAGCAAATGTTTAACAAGTGTTCCTTGTAGTTGTCTGTTGGATCATTTTCACTGTTGCTATGGTGACCTATAGTCACAGACTCTGGCAAAATTTTGTACAATTTATGATGTAAAAAGAATCTAGATATTTTTCAGAACAGAAAGCCCATATTCAAAGAAGCAAATCTCATTAATCAATTAATTAGTACTTCTGTGGGTACAAATAGTTTTGATCAGAAGCATGATTTAAATATTTATAACACACTGTTAGCTTCATTCAAGCAGAAAGGAAATTTTCTGTCACATCAAGTCATCTGACATGATAATTACTCTGTGGGTCAGTAGAAGACAAAGGAAGAGATGAAAGTTTTGTGTTTTAACTACAAATCAACTTTCTTAAAAGACAGCAGCATCACTACTTCTAATCAGAAGTGAGCATCATTTTTCCCATTCTTTAGGATTCAGTGTTAGATCATTTCTTTGCTAGAGTCCACCCAATAAAAGAGGAAATGAAGTCAGTAAAGCGTTTTTTATGAAACATGAGTTGTAGCTATAGCAGCCATGTGAAAATGGCACTGTGGGATGTGCTTGGAATCCCAATACTGGAAAAGCAGGAGCATGTAGATGTCTGGGACTTACTGACCAACACATTGGGATCAGTAGCAGGTACCAGGTTAGTAAGACATGCATTCATGTTAACATTTCAGTGGTACTTTAGTAACACTGAAAGAAAGATGTCTACTGGCTAATTAGATAGCTGGCAGCACAGGATGGGAACAAAGGGTGCCATTTGTTTACATAACTGGCTGCCCTTCTGTGAAGTGTCAAGTACAGAGACAGAGCTTGCAGAAAACATACTCAGTCAGCAGAGACTAGGGACTACAGTCCTCTTGCTGTTCTGCATCAGGTCTCATTCCCTGTAACCATTCACAATGCAATTCACAGAATTTCTTTTTGAAAAGCAATCAAATTTTGGGCTTTGAAAACCACAGAACCTTCCTTCCAACTAAGCAACATTTCCTCTTTCATCTTTAAACTAATGTAAGAATTTTGTTTCATATGAATGTTCACATTTCAAAAAATCATGATCTGCATAGTCAGCAAGCAGGGAGGCTGTCTCTCTTGTCATTGCTTGATGATTCCCTGTCTGCCGTATATTTTATTTCTGCAATTCTATTTGTGACATCATCTCCCATTCTTAGGCTTAAGATACAAATGCAGTTACACACACACACACACACACACACACACACACACACGCACACACGCACGCACGCACACACGCACGCACACACACACACACACTTACACACACAAACACACACACACCCTCACACAAACACACACAAACACACTCACACACAAACACACATACACACACACTAATTTTCCTACTAGCCTCCATACAAAGTACAATGTGAAACTTTTTTAGGATTACATACACATACACTAATTTTCATATCAGCTTCCATACAAAGTACAATGTGAATTGTTTGTTATGATTACACACACACACACACACACACACACACACACACACACACACACACACACATTTTGTCACAATAATAAGCTCCTGTCCACTCAAAACCAATAATAAAGTGTAATATCCAAAATTTGGCATCTGGCCTTCAATAAATTATTATCATAAAAGTATTCTTGCCTGTAACCACTCTAGTATGGAGATAGCTCTTAAATACCTTAATTATTTTACCACTTTTAAAAATTAAAGTGTAACCCTATAATCATATTTTGTCACTCTGACAACATGAGATTGTTAGTTATTCCTTATTCTCCCAATACTTCAAATTTTAGGAAATGTGTTGGAAGTATTTTTATATCTCAAATGTGAACTCACAGCATTTACTACAATGATTCCACCTGTCCTTTGGCCTTTATTTGGATTGACAAGAATAATTTCAAGTACTTGAAAGTACCATTGTACATGTAATCTGCTTATCTCCTTGCTGTTGTTATCTTTGCCATCTCTTTACCCATTTAACTCAGATCTGTTCTCTTTCAACCATTTTCAATTTCTCATTTTCCCTGTCAGTCATTAACAATTTCTGTTTACATTCTGGCTTTTGGAACATTGCTAACATTTGCCTAAACAAAATCTACCAATGTTTTCCCCAAAATTAGGATCTCCATGAAGCATGTGAATCAGGGCACTCTTCATCTGAAATGGGAAACTAAATTTATCTCTTCCTCCATGCATTTTTCTTCTTTGTTCTTGGGGACATACCTTATTTCCATGATACTTCCAAAGAATATGTCCTCTAAAGTTTCCTTAATTCTTAGGGTATTTTTATGCTGTCTTATACAGGTTGGCAATCAAGTCTAACTAGTGAACATTCATTATTTCAGGACATATGTAGATTTTAGTTGTGATTTACTTTTTAATATAAAACATCATAACCCTACTTCCCATACCCTGCTATATTTACTAAAATCCTCCGGTTCTCTCATTACTGTGAATTGAAAATTGCCTTTGGCCAATGGTGACTGTGTCTATTTAATTGTCTCTATGGTTATTTCCTTATTTGATGTTTTCATGTTTGCTGTTTGCCTATATCACACAATAGAAGCCTACCAGCATGTTTCTGATAAATGATGCATTAAAGTGTGGTGCATTTATAAATTAGAAGGGTCTTAGGCAACAAGATATTGGCTTACTTGTCCTTAACAGGGCATGGGGTGGGAGGTTATTTTCACAAATTTTGCTCACTAACTGTTATTCAAGATGAATTAACAGTGCCTAGTCCTCCATTTTTTTCCTTAAATGCCCTTAGAGACCAATAAGCTTGAATATATTCTGAGCATCTGCCAAGGACTGCTAAAACTAGTCCCAGAATTCTGCTGCCAAGGGAAAAAGGTTGGGAAACACTTTTCTCCCCAGGGGCTATGGTTGAGAACATCTTGCTCTTGATTTCTACCCTTTCTCCATCAGCTGAAGTGCTACCTGGCTCTCAGGAGAACTAAATTGGGCTTCAAGCCTGAAAGTAAAAAGAAGTTCACTGCTTCCAGTAAGGAAGCTTTATGTGAACATTCACAGACTGATCTTACCATTGACTATAATTTTTCAGAATAAGATTGACATATACATTTGAATGAAATGCAAAAATCATCACTCAAAAATGTGTTCTGAAAGAAAGTGGCATCCTAAAAAGATGGCAAAAAATAATTAACTTCATTTTAATTAATTTCAGGAATAAACAAAAAGAGACATAGGCCAGTGACAAAAATCTGCGAGTAGAGAAAGTGTCCTGCAAATTCAAAACCTTAAGAAGTATATCAAGATATTTCAATTACAGTACCACCATGCATTGAGATGAATATTAAATTAATAACTGGCTGCCAATATCCTAAAATGAGAAGTTGGCATGTGTACTTTATATTGCCTGCATATTTGAAATAATCTAAAAGTGAGTAACATAGTTTTTTACATTTTGAAATAAATATGCAATTGCTTAGAATATGAAGAGTTTTAATGAATAATTAAGCAGTAACTTCTATAACTGTTATTGTAGTTAAGAAGGACCTGTATGTCTATAAAAGATATAGCCCAAGGTTCAAGATGTCATACACTCTATCTTCAAAGCAGTTACTACTGAACGGGTTGGCATTCATATTACTTAATAATATGAAAGAAAAAAATTGCATAATCGAAAAGAATGCCAGTTAAGAAAGAATTACAGATTACCCTATTTATAAGTTTAGATTTTACCTTGAGATGACCAAAACATTATATATACATACATGCTCAAAATTTTACTTCAATGTACAATATATCATTTATGCAATATGAATATCCTATGATTTTAGAAGTTTCTCAAATTTCTACAAATATACACATTAAAAAATTCTAAAATGGTATTTTGTGTTATCAGTATAATCCATTAATTTTTACACTATAAAAATAACTTCCTTACCCATGTCTGACATTTCAGGCACAGTAACGATGTACGGTCCATCTGTGAACTTGGGGGCATTGTCATTGATATCTTGCACTTTGATGATGAACTCTGATTCCGGTTCAAGAGGCTTGTTTGTCCGTCTGTCAATAGCTTGGGCATGAAGCACATAGTGAGTCTTCTGCTCTCTATCCAGGCTTTTGGTTGAGTGGATGTCACCCGTGGTGTCATCAATGATAAATATAGTTCCAGCACCTTCTCCTGTAAGGATGTACTTGACAGACCCATCACCTTTGTCGGAGTTGGAATGCAGCTGGAATATAGACATGGGCAAAATCAGTATGACTTATATGCTGATGGATGTGTTTTCTGAATAATATCAAAAGATTAAGACTTTAGTTTTCTTTTTATACTGTGAACTTCATTTTACATCAGCATTTTCCTTTTTTTATAGCTTTCTCTATTTGATATTAAATGAGATCCAGTACTTGTTTGAAATCCTGATAAACAGTATACTTTTTACTTTTGATAGTTTTAGTAATCCCTATTGTCTTTCTTCTGAGCGTATATTACACTATGTAATATGAAGTTGGTTAAAGATACTTCCACTACACAACTGTTGCTTTCCATTCCCTAGGAAGTAACATTTTCCTTAGGAAATTCTTATGAAAATTAACCAACATTTATTGGTGACATCTTGAAAGAGTGAGTAAGAGAAACTGAAGTTAAAAATTAATCATCAAATTTTCAAAAGCCCACAGATAGATCACCAACATAAAATTTTATTATTTGTAGAATAAAAAGTGAAATATTGTTTAACATAAATGTTTTCAATTCAAAATTATACATTTTGTTGCTATTTTATTTCCTTAAGGGGCTTGAAAATATTATGGCAAAGTCTAGTTAGTGGTAAAATATTTAATTGATAAGTAATATTGACAAATGGTAACATTTTAAATTCTTAATATGACAAAATATAAGATCCTCATTTACAAATAATAACTCAATAGAAAATAGCTTCTATAAGAAAGATGATTTTAGAATTTAAATAAATACATTTGACTAACATATGAAAATAGAGTAGCTGCTTTATGTCATCTAATCAAAGTGAATTATTTTAAGTTGATTAGATTAAACTGCAGGTAACTCACAATTAAGATTCTACTTTCATTCAATTTATGACAACACAAATAAATATGATTTACAGCTGGGAGAAGACAAGTATTTTGTGAAAACACAGATATATATATCTGAAAAATTGTCTCTCCCTCCCATGAGCTCAGAGTGGTTTCCTCTGTATGGACTCTTTTGTTTTGCATAACCTCAAGGACCTACCGTTAGCTTATTTCTGATATTGGAAACAATTGAAATATTGAGAACCTGAGGCTCTCTGAGGAGGCTAGAGTGGCTGGCCATTGAATCACAGGAACCAAATTGTGTAGTCCTCCCCAATTCTGGGATTATAAGCATTCATGATTGAACCTAACTTTTGTAAAAAATTGTTTTTTATGTTTATTAGTGTTTTGGTTTCATGTATAAATGCATCATGCAGAATGCTTAGCATTTGTGAAGCAGACACTGACAAGCTGGCATAGCAACCCATTAAAGCCATTCTCCATCTTTGCAACAATCTGTGGCTAACACTAATAAACAATATTAACTATTATAACATACTTTTCAAGAAACATTTTATGGCTGGGCATTGGTGGCACACATCTTTAATCCCAGCACTTGGGAGGCAGAAGCAGGCAGATCTCTGTGAGTTCGAGGCAAGCCTGGTCTATAAGAGCTAGTTTCAGAACAGCCTCCGAACTACACAGAGAAACCCTGTCTCAAAAAACAAAAAAAAGAAAGAAATGTTTTATATTTCAGAAGTAATTTTAGAAAGGCACAATCATGCTTACAATAATCGCCAGAATATATGCAGTGATCAGCAACATACTCAGTGACATTATTGTGAAATTTTATTTTTGTATTTAATACTTGTATTATATCTAAATGAAAGAGACTCATGTATGAATACAACAGTTAGAATTATAGTTTCTAATATGAAGCATATTTATTCAATTTTCACTGTGCATTTTGTGTAGATTTTGTAAATTGGTAAGAGTAAAAAAATCATGACAGTGATTTTTATGAGTTTGGCATGGATCTGTTCCAACACTAATGATAATTTCACAATCTGTATGTCCCAGAAGTTATGATTAATTTGAACACATTTTATCACTGATAATTCAGAAATACTTATAAAATTGGATAACATTACTAATAACATTTGCACCAAAATAGTATAAAATATATTGGTATTATCAGATTAGTTGCTCATAAAACATAGCTTGAGTATTTAATGGAAGTGATTATTTTAATAACTGAATTTTTAATCTTTTACCTAACTTGAAATCATCATTTCAATGGAGCAATGATGGGAGCTATTACATTAGGAGTTAATTTATTGATTAATAATGTATACAATTTTCATGATAACTGTTCTTGAAGGACTGAAGTGATCCATTCGGGGCTTCCTTTCCTTGTCTTATCCTTTCTTAGTCATTCATTTCTACTATCCAGATTTACTCTGCAATGGAGATTGACTCTTAGAAAACCACACTCACTGTACTGTGGAATTATGTTTAGTTTGAGATTTATAAAGACCCAAAGGGAATCACCGGTTGTATATGACTGTGTAGAAAACAAGAGAGGAGACTATAAGAGGAAGAATGTATGAGAGTATTTGAACTAAGAAAGAAGTGAGCAGCACACACAGGCCGTGTATTGATTTGAAGGATTAGACATAAAACAATGGAAGTTTTGGAAAAAAAAAAAAAGAAATGGTTTGTTACCTAGATCTAGGCAATGGTAACAGAAGTCTTTTACTTTTCATATGTACCACAATCAGGCTAGAAAAAGAATTAAGAAATGAGCATGAAATTACAAATATTCAATATATAGATAGAGCACTGCTTTAACAACCACTAAAATGTTATTCATTTGCATGATATTTTAAAAGTAAATTAGAAAAACAATATTTGAAAAATACCAAAATACTTTGTTGAAAAAATATTCCAACTTGTGCTGATTTATTTCTTCTGAAAATCTTTTTTTTTTTTACTCCACAATGACTGAATTGTGCTGGTCCCTTCATCCAGATGAAAACTATGCCTTGAGAATAGTTGACCTGCTGTCCAATGTGTAATCATTAATATGTTTTTAAGAAAAAGCAATGTAATCAACCTTGATAAACTTGGATTGCCCATGCAATTATTTTTACAACTTAAGCTAAAAGCCTGATTTTGATATGTCTATGTACTTTTCATTGCCCTTGATCCAGAATTTGTGTGTGTGTCTGTGTGTGTGTGTGTGTTTGTGTGTGTGTGTGTGTGTGTGTGTGTGTGTGTGTGTGTGTGTGTGTTACAGTATTCGTTTACTAAAATATTCCAATATGTTGAAAGCAACCTTAATTAAAACACATATCACAAAATTTCAGAATTAATTTGTGGATAAAATCTTTTTGTAGCTTCAAATGCTTAACTGGTTCAGTGGGTATCTTATTTTGGGTTTCTATTTCTGTGGCAAAAACACTATGACATAAAAAGCAAGTTGGGGAGGAAATGATTTACTTGACTTCTCCAGATTATAGCTCATCACTGGAGGAAGTCAGGACTTGAAGGCAAGCAGGGCTGGACCTTGGAGGCAGAGGCTGATGCAGAAGCCATGGAGAAGTGCTGCATACTGGCTTGATTCTCTGATTTTGCTCAGCCTGCTTTCTTATAGAACTAGCGCAGGGATGGCCCCACTCAAAACAGCCTGGGCCCTCACCCTTTAATAGCTAAGTGAGAAAATGCCTTAGAGCTTGATCCCATGTAGGCATTTCCTCAAGTGAGGTCCTTAATCTCTGAAGACCCTACTTTGTGTCAAATTAATGCAGAAAAACAGCCAGTAGATGAGAGGGAGAGGGAACTGGGATTGATATGTAAAATAAGATTGTTTCTAATCTAAATACTTTTTTTGATGCAAACTGCATGAGGCTTTATTATAGTTGTTTAACGAGCTAACCCCATGTTAGTTTGGGCCTTCCATCCATCAACCATGGCAGATGGCTAGGAAAGACAGCTCAAAGCATCTGCATAGAGATCTTATAGGGCATCATAAGGGGAGTGTCTAGGGGTACGAACAGGCTCAGGATTGGCCTGCCTCCAGGCTTGGAGGGCTTGCACTGTGTTGATTGGTTGTTATGGCTCATAGGTCCTACCAGGGTGGTTGCTATGCTCTTTGAGTCATTGCTGTGCAATTGTCCATAAAGCACACCCAGAGCCATAAAGCATAGCACCACCAGCTAACTTCGGATTGGTTCCTTGCCATAAGGCAGGCATATGACCTCCTAGTGACTAAAAAAGGAAAATGTACATGCTTCTATCCCAAATCTGTAGTTATTACTAGGACTCAAAATTATAAATATGTTCCAGCTGTTTGAACAGATATACAGATATCTGCTTTTTCTTCACTGTGGGCTTCAGTAAATAAGTTTTAACTTCTGTTCCTTGTTTAAACATGTCTTAAACAGGTTTCTGCTTCTGGCAGACACATCTGAGTATCAGTTGCTGACTATAGGCTGTTCCTAAGTAGATTGCAAACCCTGGACTTGCTGTGGATGTGAACCAGTCCAGCTGATATGGACACCCCCTGTCTGCAACAGAGTCTGCTTACAGCTCCTGATGGAATCCCCATTGCCTAAATTCCCTTTTTTGCTTTTGACTAGGATTTCAACCTTCTTGCGTCCCTAGCTTTGTCCCAAATCAGCAAGAAATAGCATGGGAAAGAATACATCACCCATTTTTCCTGGTTAAAATGCTAAGTCAGAAGGAACTCCTTTGCATGGGGATGCCAATATCTCTCACTCCCTGATGGGGATTCTGGAGAGACTGCAATTCCATGATTGGAATTTCCAAAAAAAAAAAAAATGGAGTGAAGGGACCAGGTCCCCATTTCGGCAGTCATAACAGCCGAACACGTGCTTGTCTGACCTTGTCTAATCTAAATACTTTTTAAAAAGTAATTTGGAATCTAGTTCTGTAAAAAAAGATGTTACAAAATTATGTGAACTCAACAAAGCACATTTAAATGAATTGCTATTAAAAACAAACAAATTATAAACAGTCAGTAGAGATGGATTTAGGAAAGTAACATTTTTGTCACATAACTCTGTTAAAGATTTCTGTAAAGAATCCATTCACTCATTTCTCAACACTTCATATGTTGTTCAATAAATACAGAACACAGTAACTTTATTACAGAAACAGACTTATGCAAAGAATAATACATAGGCAACATGTACAGACAGAAGAGACACAAATGATAGATAGGCCACAGACAGCATTAGCCACAAGCTACAGACTAACAGAAGATACAAGTTAAAAAGTGGTGAATTCAAAATTGGGCCCATTCCTGGTAAACATTAATTCAAGAGAATAATTCTCTCATTCTTAAATGTGGAACTGATGCATTTTAGTGCCTTATCTGTGTTCTCTTTACTACATTATTCAACACATCTATTATAATAGTGATAACAGGGTCTTATGAAGGAATAGGAATGAATGTTTAAGCTTATAAAATTTTGTGAAAGAGGTTATGTTGTCATTCTTATGGACTACTAGAAGTCCACAATAAACACTGCTAATCAGTTCCACTTCAATGTTAAGAAGAAACCAGAAAGGTAATCATCCAAAAAATAACATGAACAACTTTCCTGCATTAACTTCATAGAGTGTCTTTATCCTGCTGTTAAATAGAAACATATGGTACTCACATAGCTAATGTGACACAAATGATTTCACTTCAGAAAACCATTTATGTACCCTAGACCCCATTAGGATCATGACCTAAAAATTTATAGCTTTCACTCCAATGCATAGTTGCTCTCTAGGCTAATATGTGACTCCTTAGAGATGAATAATTTTAAAAGGTTAAGGACATGGTGGCAGAGTCATTAATTTTGAAAGTTGCTTTGACTTAGGGCTTCAAGCTGTATTACAAAGGTGGGTCACTGACTTAAAAAATGTAATACAGTATATTGTATAACATTTGAGTAGGGGAAGTGCTTAACTTTACATTTCAGTGAGGAAGGAAATAAGGGCAGGCGTCCAACATTAGCAATCCATCATTATCAAACAATACTGTTTTTATAAAAATATTGGTGAAGCAATGTGGCACATAAAAGCACAATAGTTTGTGTTCCTGGCAATTACTAAATGTAGCTTTAAATTATGTTATAATTTAATTAAATTTTAGCAAGTAAAATAACAACACATTGATATATTAACCAATTCATATGGTCCCAGGCATTATCTTGGTACCTACATACCAGTTTCTCTGTGAAAAAAAATACAATAATCATATTTTAAAATTAGTTTTGAAAATGTATTATAGAAATGTTAATATTTATTCATTGACAAGGAACTAACTTAGTAAGAAAAATAAACCAATATTTTATAAAGGTTCAGAGGATAAACAATGTGTTTAGTACCATCAGTGTGAAAAGATATTTTGAACAAAAATTTATCATTTTATCAGATGTACATTTATTCCTGGAAAAGTAAACTAATAAATGAATAGGAGGTCAAAGAAAGCGAAAGCCAGATTAGATATAATATTAATCTCTTAAATACAAGATTGGGGAGGGGCATAAATGGGAAGCAGATGGGCTGGACTTGGAGGAGAAGAGGGAGTGAAACTGCTGTCAGTATGTGAAATAAGTGGAAAAATGTTATTTAAATAAAAAAAAAACGAAATCAGAAGTAAATGGTTGAGTATCTGTTCAATTCTTATTCTAACCCAGTGAGAACTATCTAGAGATTAGGACCAGATATAGCTACTGGAAAATATATACATGTTTTAAGTTATCAAGTTTGGAGGATTTGCTACAGAGCTTGGAAGAGTCTTAACATAATTCTGATACAGACATAACAAATATACATTTCAGAGATACAACAATGCTTAACAAGTTTACATCTTAGGGACCAGAATTCACAGAATTAAAGAGTCACTATACAAATATTAGTGGCAGATTTCTAAAATAAGGTGGCAGTGTGATCAGAGGAGCACAGGGAAATGGAGGGGAAAGAGAAGTCTGTCAGAGCATTACATGGATGTGAGCTCACAGATGGGAACACCTTGAAAGGGGAGGGTAGAGCATTTTGAGCTGTGATGTATCTAAACAAACTGAGACTTACAAAGGATCATTGTGCTTTCAAATTAAGAAGAGATAAACACAAGATTAAAGTGACACAAAAAACAATTGCAGAGTCTTACACAGTAAGGAAATTGAAGAAACTAACGTCTATCAAAGTGATACTAAGTCAAAGTAGTAAAACATGCTCCTGCCATGTATTTCTTTTGGAAGCAAAGTTTCTATAAAGTAATGGATTTGTCTTTTAAATTGAAAGAGAGATCAAACAAAAGATAATATTTGGCCACATTTACTGAAGGATAATGGAGTTTCTATCGATCTGTTGAAGGATTAAATAAGATACAGAAATATGGAGGGATTCTGCAGCACTCTATTTGGGAATTATAATTGAGATATTCCCATATGAGGTAGCAGAGAGAAAGAGAGATAATATTTAAATGTAGAGTTTGGAGTTCACAATAAAAATTTGATTAACTTTATTTTGTGAAAACATACATGTATCAGCAAGAAGGTATTAATTACAGAAATAAAGGTAAATGATGCCATTTGTGAACTGAGTATAAAGGACAAAGGACGCATTGAATTCAGAAGCCTGTACTGCAATGTCCAAGCAAAGTGATCAAATTCCACCTGCTTACAGTTGTTCTCATTCGACAATGATTAAGCATTTGATCTTTTCTTGGTCAATAGTCCTAAATACTATGGTCAATTACCAGGCTTTTTGAATAAGTTTCCCAGGTATGGCCATTCAATACTTGTTAATCCATTCCTTCATGGATTTCTTGCATTTGTGATCATGTTTCTCTCTCCCATCTCCAACTTAAGCCTTGTCAGTTCTATTTCAGTTCATAGTCGTAGATCTGACCTGAATTAACAGATCCCAAATAATTAACAATTAAAAAGTCAATTCAGCATAAGTGAAGAGAAGAGCAAAATATGCTTTCACTATGTTCCAGGCAACATACCAATGTAAATTCGATGGAATCTAGTGTCCTCATGAGTGTTCATTGTTAGAGTGCAGGGGACTGCAGCAGACTCATACCTGGACAATTTTCTCATGAACTCATAATGGAAAGCTTCCTTTCATTTTGGTAAACTCTTTCAGAAGGTAGAATACCAACTCCTAGACATGCTTCCATTCCTTAAAGATCTTCAAGGCAATGATTCCTAAAAATTTCTCACCACCGTTTCCCTTAGATACTCCCCCTTCCCTCCCTCCTTCCTTCATTCCTTCCTTTATGTGTGTATGAGTTTGAATAAAATCTATTTGACTTTCCCATTTCTTAACAAATTAATGTTTTATGCTGTGATGTGTACATGTCTCTCAGATTTTCATTATCATTTTCAATTGTTTTCTGATTCTGTGTCCTTTAGAAAATCTAACAAATTGACCCCTTCTCTCACCAGTTTCCTTTGTTTCATTCTTTCCTCATACTTTATCCCCTAGATTATTGAAAGTGTCCCCTCCCCTGAAGCATTAACTGTTTCTCTTATCCCCATGTTAGAGCATTCACGAAAAACTTCAGTAATTTTCAAAACTTTGAAACATTATTTTCCAGATGAAACACGTGAAAATTTCCACAAGATCTACAAGTGAATATTATGTTTTAATTTGTTATCTCTGCTTATGTTTTCATCTTTTAGATGCTCATCATTTCTGCTAAATTAAAACATAAACAGAATAAATTGGTTCTTAAATTGGTAATAATTTAAAACTAATTGTTTCAAACAAGTGTTGTCTATTTGCCTGCCTAGAGTTAAGTGATTTCCTTTCAATTTTAGTTAATTTTAAAAAGCTGATTTTTGATGCTTAAAATGGTAAAATTAACAGAATTTAGAATCAGCTAGAAGAAAAAGAGACTACACAATAGACCATAAACACAGTCTGCTGCTCCATTATGGATTTATAGAGCTCCATGTTAGCATATCACTCATTACTGTGTATATTGTACAGTACCATGTATACTTTGCCGGTCTCTCCATGGTTACATTACTCTCACTGAGGGCAGAACCAAATTTCTATTCACATTGTTCCATAGCATGAAAAATTTTGATTGCCAATAAGTAGTATTTAAAAATAATGTATGATTCAAATTTTCATAAGTAATTCTTTTACTATTGCATGACTAATATCTAAAAAAATATCCTATAACATACAATGCTGTGGTCCATGAGACTCCCAAAATATTCAGTCTATTGCTATTTCTTTTGGTGGCCTCCAAAGATAGACAGAAATTGTCTATTTATGAGAGCATCAGGCACTACAAACACAGACCCCAGAGAGCTTTGAGATAAAACTGACATAAACATTCCCTTGCTGATGGCTAAATTTCTTGGTACCATGTAAGCTTCTAAATAATGGTAACATAACAAGCTTATGCTACCTATGAATCATATCAATAAAAAGCATGGCACCATTACCCTAACTGGCATGACTACAATGGCGGTAACCAATAATTCTCTAATTATATGTAACCTGATCTTAAGATGGAAACCATGTTTGGCACTGGAAACCTAGGCAGCTACTCAGCTTGTCAGCAATAGTTTAGTCTTGGATCTTGGAGGAGAATCTATAAACCACATGTTAATAAAACAGTGGAATGCTGAACTGTATTCTAAATACTTGTTCTTAAATCCACAAGTAAGTGTAGTTCTATCTCATCTTCAAGCAAATTAACTTTTCAACAGATAAAGAAAGATACAGAATACCAAAATCAATCAAAATGCAGGGTTGTAGAGCCTAGTCCTAGTGGATCAATCTAAAAAATGCCAGTTCACCTAAAGCTCAGGGAAAGTTGTGGAAGAGGGAAAAGATAATTATAATAGCAAGAGGATCAGGGAGTGTGTTGAAATTATATCTCCTAGTAATGTCAGAAGCTACACCCATAAAGTCTCACCCTGATGACTTTCGAAACATGAGCTGGGCAGGAACAATAACAAAAAAAAACATGACAAATTGGGAAGCAGGATGTCCACAAGGCCATTACCCTGCACAAAGTACTATCAACAACTGAGGGATACTGAGTGTGGGAGAAATAGTCTTCTCTAAGGAAGAGTAGGCTGACTGGTCACACTTGAAAAGGTACATGTGTGTATCATTATACAGATGAAGAAGGCTATATTTAGAAATAGATGTATATATGTATGTGTGTATATATGTATATGTACATATATATATATATATATATATATATATATTCATGTAGTGAAAATTGATAAAGCAAAGAGGTGATGAATTTGCAAAAGAACAAAAAGGATTGCATGGGAATATTTGGAGGGGACAAAGGGAATGAATAAATTAACTATATTATAATTTCTAAACAAATATAATAAATAATTCAAAAGGATATATACCATGCAAAATAACCCAAAAAAGTTTAAACAAAAAGCTACCAAACTGATAAATGAAACTTGGATGAAACAGGGAGAAATGAAAGAATCTGAAAGTGTTCCTAGTAGATGAACATCCATTCCTGACAATGTACCACTAAAATTTCAGCTGTTCTCATTAAGTATTACTCATGTCTATAAAAACATGACTAATGATGAAGGCAAATGTTAGATGGATATATAAGAAAACTGTACATCACCTAAAATTCACAGTGGAAAAAATTGTAATAAATGATACAATCGAAATTTAAAAGGACCAAACACACAGAGAGACACATTGACCGTGACTGACAGACAGACAGACAGACAGAAAGACACACACACACACACACACACACACACACACACACACACACACACACACCGAACTTGGAATATTTTAGTTAGAGCCTTGACTTTATTTGGGGCTGCATTCCTCACTATCCTGGAGCTGTAGGCAGTGCATATCTGCTGGGTCTCTCATAAGCTTTAGGTGTGGATATACAGTGCTTACACCCTGCCTTTTAGTGATAATACACCTGTTACTGGCATTCCCTTTCTTTTTCCCTGTCTCACCTTCTCACCCCTGTAGATGTCTTTCCTTGGCATCATCTCTGAAATAAAGTGTCTACACTCAAATTCTTATCCCAGGATTTGTGTATTTGACAAAACTCAAGCAATCACAGGAGAGAGGATGTACCATGGAAGGGACATAGAGGAAATTGGGGGTGGCACTCCAATGTTACACAGGGTAAGGAGAAAATAATACCTCAAACAGGAGAAAAAAGAAATTATCTTTCTTGGATGAAAATTGCTAGCGTAGAAACAATATAGATATTTGATAATAAAAAAAATAACCCAGAAAGTGTACACAGTTACAAGTGGGAACCCAATACCAGTGATAATGAATTTATGAAAAAAGTGAGACTGTGCAGAAGAAATATCCAATTAGACCTTAATATTAGAGATTTGAGTGCACATTTATTAATCATTGATTATGCAAATAAATAGTTAGAGGATAAACATAAAAATAGAAGACTCAACAACAACTAAGTAAAATAGTTCTAACAAGTGTTTAGAAAAAAACTCTATCCATTATTTTTCATATGCTTTCTCCAGTGTAAAATATATGTTAGACATTAAGAGCCAGGATTAATGTGCATATGTAATATAGTCTTTGACCAAACTGGAATGGATTTAGAAATCAAGAAGTGAAAGAAATTTAAAATGAATACGAATTTTACAGCACATTCTTAAGTAAGTACTGAGTTAAGAAGAAATAAAAAAGAGTATTATTTGAGATTTCATGCCATATATACATACAATGAGACTCTGAGGATTAATGTACCTATAGAGCAATAGTTAAAGAAAGCAAAAGAAGAATAATCAGCAACTTGATTGCATGTGAAAGACAAATAAAAAAGAAAAATTCAACCACTAAATATTTTGCACTAGAAACGTTACAAATAAATTGAAAAATGAACTGCAGTGTGAATTGCAATAAACAATATATTTGGTATGTTTTCAACTTCTTGAAATTTATAAATAACAACACTCAATAAGGAAATGAAATGAGAGAAAACAATTCAAAATGAACACAGTATTTTATGCACAACTTTCAGAAGAATTTATAAAAATAACAATAAGTACACTAGAATATGTTGTCACCATTAGTCATTAGGAAAATGTTAATTAAACCACAAGAAGTTTCCTTTTAACTAACACCCACTAGGAGACCTAAAATTTAAAAAAGACATAAAGTTAACAAGTGTTGGCAGGTTTGTGGAGAAACTGGATCTCTATACACTGCAGATGGAATTGCAACAATTATAGTCATTTTAAAATTATGATAATTTTTAAAATTGTTACATATATTTACTGTATGCAACAACAACTCTAACTTCAGTTATTAAAGAAAAATGGAAACTTGTGTCACAAAAAACTATAATGTATTTACTAAAGAAGGTGGGTGGGGGATAAATGGGGTTGACTACTAATGAGGAGAAAGGTTAATTTATTTATAGATCTAGAGAGTTTTATGACATCATATTTGAATATATTGAAAATTAGTAAATTATAAACATGCAAATGTAATTGTGGTATTTTAAATTATTCTACTTTAAATTATGCAATACTTTGTATATGTTTATATCTCAGTAAAATCATAAATGCATTAATAATATTATCTAAAGACAGAAATTTTTGTTTTATCAAGTATACATATACTTGTTGTCTGTGTCCATCTCCTTTACATGAATTCATATGTGAAATTAGGAGGATGGAGATGACCTGTAACTCTTTCCATAATCATTGACCAGCATGGCTTGTACTGGGTGTGAGGGTATATATCTATAATTCCAGCTACTTAGTGGGGTCGAAAAGGAGAGTATGACATTCTAAACTGGTGCAGATCACAAAGGGAAATATCTCCTTTAAAAGTAAAAACTGGCTTTTTTGACTCCTCATTGGGAGACCTTACCCTTTCTGAGGAGTGGATTGGTTTGGGTTGAAGAGAGGTGGGAGAATGTGGAGATAGGAGGCAGGCAGAACTGTGATTGGTATGTAAGATGAAGAAAAAATAAATTAAAATATAAAACTAATACATGTATGGTCTCTGAGTATGAATCATATTCAAAAGAGAATGAGACACAAATGGAGTAACAAGTTCCAACAAAAACACATAAAGCAGTAAATCTGAGTGACATTCAGAAAGATCCCAAAGATTGACTCAACCTTCCTGGTGAAAAATTCTTTGTTAGATCATAAGGAAGTCATAACTTGTTACTATTCATAATTGGACCATGTATCTTTTGATTTTTCTTTGTGTTTTTTGTTTTAGTTATTTTTATTTTTTATAAATTTTATTTAAATTAGTAACAATCTTATTTTACATATCAAACCCAGTTCCTCTTCTTTCCATCCTCCCATACCCCCCACCTACCCCCTCATCCCATTCCACATCCTTTCCCCAGGGAGAGTGATACATTCCATGAGGGATCATCATAATCTGTCAAGTTATTTAGGGCAGGGCCTAGGCCCTCCCCTGTGTATCTAGGCTAAAAAGTTATCCCTCCATGGGGAATGGGCTCTTGAAATCTGTCCATGCCCTATGGAGAAATCCTGGTTCTACTGCCAGAGACCCCATAGATTATCTAGTCCTCCTAGCTGAAACCCATGTTCAGAGTTGCCTGGTTTGTTCCTATGCTGGTTCTCTAGCTGTTGGACCACTTATCTTACACATTTAGTGAGACTGATGAAGAAATTCTCAGGAAACAATGCCACACCCAGCACAAACAGAAAAGAATCAAAATTTCTCCTCTTTGAAGAAACAATTAAATACCTTTAAATTCTGAGAACCATGGGAACTTTGTAGCAAGGTGAATACAAAGTCATGGCATTTTGAAAATTTGTTTTTAAAAATATTGCTGTTTATACTATTCATGTACATTTTCCATGCCAGCCTTCATCAATCTCACTGCATCTTATGACTCATTTTAAAGAAAGAGAACTATGTGTTGAAGTCTAAGGATAGGCTGATACAGAATGCAGTGCCTTTACCAACAGCTAAGGAGAGGCTGATACAGAGTGTAATGTCTTGGCCAAAAGCTAGATCAAACTGAAAGCAGACATGAGTTTGAGCATGAAAGAAGATTTTCTGCGAAATTGAACTCTGAGATAACAGCAGTTCTGGTTGCCACCTTATTCCTCGTGTTGTGAGAGACTTGCTATCAAAGCAATCTAGCTAAGGCATGCCTGAATCTCTGAGTCTTGGAAACCAAGATGACAAACAATGCATGTGGAGACAGTCATAACAGGCTCTTAGGGGGTACTTGGGCAAGTTTGATGGATATAGCTAGTCTGAACTAAGGAAAATCCACATCTCAACATACATGGAAGTTTGGTGTTGTGTGTAATTTATTCAGGTGGTTGCTTCTGCATTTAGTAACTAAACGTTTTCCCTTCAATGATAAAAAAAAAAACTGTCTGTCTTAGTTTTTCATGTATTTTCCTTTATTTAATAAAGTGTTTGTTTTAAACCATTGACACTTTGAGGGAGGGGGGACAAATATGTGATCTGTGAGTGACACTCACAGATGTGTTAAAATCTGATGTACATAATAAAGAAACCAGTTCTTACAGAGCATTTGAACCTTGACTTAAAGTACATTAAAAGTACATTAAAGTACATTAAAAGAAGAGATTAAACTAAGTCACTGTTAAAGGATGCAAATCAAATTGGTAGTTGTCAGTTGACAGGATGAAAACTTTGAGCTGCATTGTGGTTTAAGTTTGCCATGTTCTGAGTGTTCAAATCATTATATATATATATATATATATATATATATATATATATATTAGAGGTTCTATATATAATATACATTATATATATTAGAGGTTCTTGAGAGTTGTGTAGGTTAGTGGAAAAATGCAAATTTTATTTATTTTATTGAATATTGGAACACATGTACTTCCCAATGTCCTAATTTCCAGTTATTTTTCCATAGAACTTGAAAGTATGCGTGCTAAAATTCATATTAGAGTACTAAAGGGTATGAGTAACAAAGATAATCCTTAGCGGAAAAGGCAACATTGGAATTTTCAAAGAACAATAACTCATATTACATTATAGGACCCTAGTAACATAAGTAGCATGATACTGACACAATAAGAGAGAAGCAGACAGATGTAATGAAGCTTAGAACTGAGAATTAAATCCACAGAACTATGACCTAACGTTTGACAAGGAGGGTCAAACATATACATTGAAAAAAACATGGCCCATTTAATAAATGGGCATGAGAAAGTTCAGTTTCTCCATGTAGAAGCATAAAACTAGTTCCATATCCCTTACCCTGTGCAGAAAGTAAATTAAAATGTACCGCAGCCTATAATATAAGATGAATCTTTGAAAATTATGAAAAATTCCCAATAAAACACATTAATATAGGCAAGATCTATAAATGATTTTAACAGCAAAATACCTAAAACCAGTAACTAGCAAAAAGAGTTGCATAAATTATGAAGTTATTGTTTGAAAAATGAACAATTGAATGCCCTTTTTAAAGGAAAAAACAATTCTGTCCAGGACACACCCATTCTAACTAATTTCAATGATGAGCTTGTTAAAAGTAATTTCAATTGAAAAATTACATAGACCAGATTGGCATAGGTCCATGTCTGTGTAGATGTGGTTTTCTTTGATATTCATTGATATAGAAAGTTCTAGCCCAAGGTGGGCAGCATGACCTATGTGGGTGTTGACTCTCCAGTGATTCTAAGTAAACCTGAGGCTGTGACTGAGCCAGCACTTAGTATTCTTTCATGGCTCCTATTGTCCTCAAATATGGGCTATGAACTGGAAGTGTTGCTTTAGCTAACTGTTTCATCACAGAAACACACACAAAAACAATACTAGGACAATGTCAGACAGGTTATTTATGTACAGAGAGAGTATATGGACAAATGAAAGAATTAAATGCCTGGGGAAAAATCATCCTTACCAACCAATGGCTTAGTCAATTAAATAGAAAACATTCACATGAAAAATGCAAGCAGCCAGTGAATGGTTGAAATATGTGCTGACCTCTTTAACAACCAGAATAATACAAATTAAAACTGCTTTGTAAAACAGAATAAACAAATTATGTGCAGAATTGAAATATACAAGGATCCAAACAACAACAAAAGATGGCAAAGGGCATAAAGAAACACAAACCACTGTTACCAACTTGTGCCTGTATAAACATTTATAGCAACCAGAGAAGAGAAAAATATTATAAAATTGAATGGCTATATCACCCATCTATGAAACTCACGTGTGTGTACTTGAAGGACAGAAAGTAAGTCAACATACTACATATACATATTCATCTATGATTATTGATTCTCTATTCACTAGAGGAAATTGAGGCAACCTAAACACTCATCAAATGATGAGTGTAGAAAAATATGCAACAAATATATTATTCAACCATAAAGACAAATGAAATAATGAGATTTACATAAAATTTTATTGAAGTGGAATTCATCATATCAGCTTTTTAAAAAGGCACATGTAGAAGGACAAATAGTCCATGTTTATTATCATATGCTGAAAGAATATAGAACTACAATTGTCACCAACCCCTAGCCCCATTTTTGAATTTTGGAGCTTAATACCAAGGATTCTATAGCCTTGGTTGAAACAAAAATATCTGGGTGTCAGGATAGCAATATTGAAGTCTGAAGATTTGTGTCTTTCTCAAATTCATGTTTAAATACTAAAGCCCAGTAATATTGCATTAAAAACTGGATCTGGAGAAAAAAATTAAGGCATGAAGTTAGAGGTTTCGGGAACTGGAAATATTAAAGTGAACCCAGCATGATCACTACCCCTCCTTTCCATGACAGAATAAAAGGTATCTATGGCAAATCAGACTATGTTGACAACATCATCTAAACTTTAAGATTCTAAAAGTAGAAAAAAACTTGTTTATAAACCACCCTGTCTCTGGTAATTTACTGCCAATGTAATAACCAAATCTATTGATGCAGCTTATGAGAACCAGGGCAGGAATGGTAGTGCAAAGAAAAAATATTACAGTTGAAAAGATAGAACCAAATTGAAATAACTGCTCCACCTCCCAGACAAACTCCAGTGAAGATGAGGGGTCTATGTCTGTTCCATCACCACCTGTGAAAAGGAAATCACTCTGTGCTCCCTTACTTTGACAAGCCCCTGTGAAGATGAATAGTGACTATCTGTATTAATTTTCTTCCACAATAATATAGAGAAGAGCTAAAGCAGGGCAGAAATCAGATTTTATCCTGTTACCAGCCAAGACACATTCACATCCACAATGGATGAATACGAGGCTTACATATGAAAAATAAGCATATGTTCACAATAAAACATTATGAAACATGAAAAAGTATGCCTTCAAAAGTGAGATCTACAGACACACATTAAGATTAAGAAATCATTATACTGCACACCAAATGAGAACAGAATAAAGGCTGCAATTACAAAGATGTTCAAACAATAAGGAGCTATCAAGAATGAGGAATCAATTGGGAAAAAAGTACCATCTGGAACAGCACAGTATGAGAATTAAAATTTTAGTGGGAGTCTTCAACAGTGGGTATGACAGAATAAAGGCTATAAGCCTCAGCGGAATGGCTAAAGATCCAATGAATACCATCGTAGAACAGTAAATCCAGAGGTCTGTGCTGTTAAATTTGTGTGTAGGTGTAGTATAGTATATGTCTCTGTGCATCATTGGCCTGTGATCATTTGCATGCAGATATATATGTATGTGTGTGTGTGTGTGTGTGTGTGTGTGTGTGTGTGTGTGTGTGTGTGTGAATGTGGAGATCAGGATCTATATCAAGTATTTTCTTTGATCACTCTTCATACTGTTATATGATCTCTCACTAAACATGTAGCTGATCACATGTTCAGATAAACTTGCTTGCTGATGAGCTACAGGGATCTACCTGTCAACATGCTTTCAGAGGTAGGGTTGCAGGTACATTGGCTGAAATATAAAACATATGTAAATTTGTACTTAAAATTTTACAACTTCTTAATACAATAAATATTGGTACTTATGACAAGTAAATTGCAACAGTTAGTAACAGCCAGACAGCTTAAAAATAGATGGGCCATGCTGGGCATTGGTGGCTCACACCTTTTCCCAGTACTACAGAGGCAGATGCTTGAGGATCTCTGTGAGTTTGAGGCCAGCCTGGTCTCCAGAGCGAGTGCCAGGACAGGCTCCAAAACTACACAGAGAAACCCTGTCTCGAAATACCAAAAATAAACTATATAGGCCAAAAATATGAAGAAGTGCACATGTAAAAGACACTAAAGGGCCAGCTCCTTCATGGTCTTTTCTGCATACATCTTCCCCCACCATGAAGGAAAACAAACTTGTCCTTTTTTATATTGTTTAATGTAAGATATTTAGTCATAGTTGAGGCTCCTCCATGTAACATTGGCTATTTTGATTTGTTTTTAATGCTAAGACATTGGATGTTTTTGAGAAAGATGAATGATCCAACCAGTTTCCCCCCCACCCCTCCTCCAGCTCCCCCTTTACCTAACCCTTAGTACACTCCCCAACAGGTAAGGGCTCACATGGGAAGTCGACAAAGCCTGGAGTATTGAATAGAGATAAGAACAAGCCCCTCACCCCTGCATTATGGTTGAGCATGGCATCCCCTCAGGGAATGGGCTCCTACATGGCATAGATCCTGGTCCTACTGCCAAGACCCCCTCAGATATAACAATCTTCACAACTGTCTCCCACATGCAGAAGGCTTAGTTCAGTCTCATGGAGGCTCCACAGCTGTGAGTCCAGAGTTCATGAGTTTCCACAAGCTTGGTTCAACTGTCTCTGTAGATTTTTCCATCATGAACTTGACTTCCCTTGATCATGCATTCTCTCTTCCCTCTCTTTGACTGGATTCCTGGAGCCCAAAAACCTTTAAATGTCCTATCTCAGGCAATATTCTTATTTTAGGGTAAACATCTGAGAACTTGGTTGTATTGCTATTTCATTCATGTTAACATTTCCACACACAAGAATTTGAGTACTGGACTGCTACTGTTTGAAACTAATGTGGAGGAGGTGGCTAGATCTATGTCTGTATCCATATATAAAACAAAGTAGTCAAGATTCCTTGTCTTCTGTTTCCTTCACCAAGAAATGTTTACAAAGAACACTGTTTCTTTGTAAAGATGCATTTCTTTAATAAAATAAGATGGGGATCTTACAAGAAACTGCAGATGCTGTCTATTTATTGTGAAACTGCAGATATGGGGCAACCAAGGGAGGAAGGTAGATAAGCTAATTATGTCATGCAATACAGAGGAGAGGCAATGAGCCATGTGGCAAAATGCAGAATAGCATATACAGATTATTTTAAGTTTTTAGAGCTAGTTTTGAACAAGCATAAGCTCGGACCAAGCTGTCATAATTAATAAAAACTATATGTCATTATTTAGGAGCTAGTGGTCCAAAGAAATTCTGACAACATCTCCCAATCTCCGTCTCTCATTCCCCCTTGTCTCTATCTATCTCTTTTTCAAACACTATCTGTCTCTAACTGTGTATGTATTTCTCTCTATGCTCAATACTATCTCGGGCTTTGTTTATCCCTAACTCTATTTGAACTCTGTCTATATCTCCATCTCCTTCTCAAACTCTATCTCAATGTCTAACTCTATTTCTACTTCTATGTTCAAGGCTATTCCTACCTCTAACTCTGTCTCTATCTCTACCTGTAACTCTCCTCATGGAAGTGGTGACTTCATCCTCCGACTAGAACCAAAGTCTCCCCTGCATGCACCTACCTTGTTTTGATATTCTTTTTAATTCTCATTCTCCAGAATTGTGGAGAGTGAATTTCTCTTCTCTGTAGATTGATCAATATCTTACTATTATTATTATTATTATTATTATTATTATTATTATTATTATTATTTTATTATTTTACACTACCACAAAACAGACTTCTCAGTTATAAATTGAGAAGTAAAAATTAAAGAGGAAATAGACTCATACCATAATTAGCAATAGCTGAATGTGTGTGTGTGTGTGTGTGTATGTGTATGTGTTCTATCTAAAAGCTTAATTCTGCATGAAGAAACTTCTGACACAAAAGCAAGTTCCTGTGAGATTCCAGAATGATGTAAGAGACAATGCCTTTGACCTATTCCCACTCTGTGTTGGGTCTTTGATATTTTAAATTTTCAATATTCCTATACTAATTTTTAATTTTAGTATAACAATTTTGTATGATTTTAAAGTATATAATATCAATATTTGAAATGATTCAAAACTGTAAACAATACTCAAATATTTACATGTAAAATATCATGGTTTCAATGAACATGTGATTAGATAATTCTTTTCATTTCAAATTGATATCAGCTTGATTTAGCCATGTCAAAAGCAAAAGCTTAGCTACAAATATCTTCTTATATTTAAATAAGAATATCAAATTTATTTTGATGGAAAAATAATTTGCCATTATTTTATTTCAAATGAAGTCTAAGCAATGTATTCCAGAGAAAATATTGGTACACACTTCATATTTGGAACATCATTATCATTTAATTATTATAAATATTTAATTACATTATATAAAAACATTACTATTTATTTCAGAACCTTCCATATGTTTCTGTTTAATCATAATAGTACTATTTTTAAGTAATAATTTTCCCAAGTGACTGAATAATGTCAACCTGTAAAATATAAATAAAATCGTACTACCTCACTAAGAAAGTTGTAGATATTATTTAATGTCTGTGAAGCATTGAAAGTCCCAAACAAAGGTAAGATGTAATAATTGGAATAGTTGTTACTATGAATTCTTTAAAATGAATACCATGCATAAAGACAAAAGTCTTTATGCTTATAAATTCAAATTATCTATGATTTAAAAGAGTTACTTAGGCAGATCACAAACATATTATTTTTTCTTCTCTTTTGATTTTTCAGAAAGGATTTCTCTGTGTAGCCTTGGCTGTCCTAGAACTCACTCTGTAGACAAGGATGGCCTCAAATTCACAGAGATCCACCCGCCTCTGCATCCTGAGAGAGATTAAATTATGTACCACCCCAACCCAGCTGCAAACATTTTAAAGGGTGGAAAATCTAATTCAAACATTTTAACTACTTCTACTTGAGTAAAATAAATAAAAGTATTTGTAGTATACTTTTCAGTATAGGAAAATTTAGACAACAGCTAAGACTATAATCCGATAGAGAATAAGACATACAGATTAATATTCAAATAAATGTATGTGAAAAATTTTATAGCAAAAGTAAAAATTATTAGCCATTTTATCACTAGTATCCCACTAATACACATACAATACATTTACTCAAAATAATTATTAGTAGTAGTTAATAGTAATTTGAATGTATATGAAAACATTTTATATATATATATATATATATATATATTATATATATATATATATATAATTCATGCCATTGTACATAACAAATGAACTACAAATTGTATGTAGTTTTACGTATTATTACAGTGGTATACATCCATACAATATATTCAATTACTTGCCAAAATTGAACATAGAGTTGTGCATAGTTAGCTGTATACAATCACTATTAATGAATATGTGATCATGTGAACATAAGTGAATTTTCAAGATACATATGTTTTCCAGTGTACTTTTTAAATGTTCACTCTACTTCTTGTTCCTCTATGGGCTGAATATACTGTGAATACTCTCATTCTCTCTTGATTCTTTATGCCTTTCAAATCTTTTATGATGTAAAAATCTCTAAATTTAAACTTCTATTTTAGTGTAGTATAAATTTTGAAATGACAAACAATGGAAACCAGAAATTGCTCTGAAGTTGTATTCAGTTTAGTACATATGCAAATTAGAAGACTATCCTCATTCTCTCTTCCTTTCATACCTTCCTCCCTCCCTCTTTTTTACTTGCCTCTTTCTACGTCTTTTTCTTCTCCTTTCCTCTTCCACTCCCTAATCCAAATCTCTCTTTCTCTGTTCTATGATTCTACATCATTGGCTGTGAGTCGTGCTTAGCTATGTGCTGGCTGTAATATGAATGATATATAATACTTGGTGATGAATTGAGATATTAATACAGAAATAAAAGTTTTTGACTTTGTGAGTTTTTCAATGTAAGGAGGCAAAGCCCAAGCATAGATGAACAGACAAACTGGCAGGCAGAACAT
Source organism: Cricetulus griseus (assembly GCF_003668045.3). Lineage (NCBI taxonomy): Eukaryota > Metazoa > Chordata > Mammalia > Rodentia > Cricetidae > Cricetulus > Cricetulus griseus. The sequence continues at coordinate 354,465,818 of NC_048595.1, read as the reverse complement.
GCTGCCCCTCTCAGATAGGCATTCATGTCTAATGGTAATGCTTTTGAGAACAGTGTAAATATTCTTAACACTAGAACTTAATGTCCAGACATGTCTTGTGATTGATTCTGATGCTGAATGAAGTAGTGTGTATAGTTATAAAAGGTGACTATTCATTCCAATTAGGTTGTCACAGCAATCTTTTATTGAAATTAATGAATGAGGAAATTAATATGGTATATAGATCTGGAGCAAACAGAACTAGACATATCTGAGATAGATTCTGGCTGAAGAATTGATAGTACTCACATGCTAGGACTAGAGAAAAGTGAAGGTGAAGAACAAGTCAAGAATAATGGCCAGTACATGGCTTGACCAGATATGTGGAAAGTGGAGTGACTATGGAAAAGAGTCAGCTGGGATTTGGAGGAAGGAGCTCCCTTAAAATTCTTGTTAATATTAAGAAATGGATTAATTCCAGAAGTTTGTGAGTGCTATGCAATCCCTAAGCTACATTTTAAGACTGATTAAGAATGGGTCACTTAATTAATCCAACTGTACTAAGATTAGTGATCTTCCAGCTTCAGTATCACAAACAGCTAGATTATGAATCTATACCTTCAAGCCTGTCCTTGGGTTTCATAATAGCTTTTTAAAGAAATAATTGATTGAATGTACACATGCCCAATAAATCAAGTATGTGACTCACATTCAAATAAAATTAACTTGTCTTAAAAAGGTATGAAGAGGCAGAGTCCACTTTTTTTCCTGTGCTTAATTTTGAGATGGCACCAAATAGTTCAAGGATATATATCAACTTCATATTAGCCAGAGGGGACTGAATATTTATATTTGGGTTACAAATATAAATACACAAATTACCACTAGATAAAACATGGCTAAAGAGACATTTTGCTTATTTTAAAATAAAGGAGACAGTGCATGTGGTAAAGAAAGAAAAAAAATGTGAGAAATTCTGGGCACAAATACTGAGCAGGTTTCCACAGCACAATGTGTAAGCTCTGCAGGGAGCCAGCAATGTGGCAACACTTCCAAATACACCCCCCTCTCTCTGCTCTCTGTCTCTCTCTGTCTCTGTCTCTGTCTCTGTCTCTCTCTCTCTCTCTCTCTCTCTCACATACACACACAAACACACACACACACACACACACACACACACACACACACACACACACACACACTCACACACTCACTATCCATTTAACCAAAGATTTACTGAAATATATCTCTTTTAATAAGCATTGAATAATTGTACTTTGAATTCAAAATCAGAAATGTATTACATTTCTACCTTAGGACATCTTAACTGTACGGAACCATCCTTATTTTAACATTTCTCCATCATGCATATTTGTAGGAGGTAGTTACTTATTCTTACTAGATGGAAAGGTAACGTCTAGCTGCATCCAGTGGCTGCATGTTTCAGAATTTCTGTTTACTAGGATCAGTACCAGCTACCATCCCATCTGGCTTTCAGTTACAGAATTCAGAAAGCAATTATCTGACACAGCAGAAGCCTAACAGTACTTGACTTTTATTTTCTATCTCAGACTTCAAACAAGAATCAAATTCTCACAAGAAATATTACAAATGTAAGAGGAAATAGGTGGACTTATTTATTTACTTTAACCAAAGCACATGTATACTCGGAAGCATTGAGAACTCTTCTACAGCTGCCACTGTCATAATTTAAGAAAAGCAGCACATGAGAGAAAGACAAGATATGACTGGTTCAAGCATAGGGTTTCTTTTTAATTAGGGAGAGGGATCATAAAAAGGGGAAATAGAAGGGGGAGACCAGCCTCTGGAGACAGGAACATCAGGAGAGAGGAGAAAGGAAACAGGAGAGAGAGGGAGAGAGACACACAGAGAAAAACAGAGAGGAGAGAAAGAAAGAGAGAGAAGGATGGGAGGTAGGCAGTGAGATTGATGACTACCTTAAATGCCATCCTAGAGCCTTCATCCAGTAGCTGGTGGAAGTGGAATCAGAGGCCCACAGCTAAGCACTTAGCCTAACTCCTAGAATCCAGTTGTAGAGAGGGAGGAGTAATGAACAAAAGGGTCAAGACCAGGCTGAAACTACCCACAGAAAAAGCTGGCCTGAATAAGGGGTAGTTCATGGACCCCAGACTGATAGATGAGAAACTAGCATAGGACTGATCCACACACCCTGAACGTGGGTGTCAAGGATGAGGCCTGGGCAGTCTATGGGGCCTCTAGTAGAGGAACAGTATTTATGCCAAGTGTACAAATGGACTTTGTTATCCCATTCCCCATAGTAGGATATTATCTCAGCCTAGACACATAGGGGAGGGCCTAGGCCCTTTCCCAAATGATGTGACAGTCTTTGATGATCCACCATGGAAGGCCTCAACCTTCCTGGGGAGGAGAAGGGGTCATGGGATGGGGGATTTGTAGGGGAAATGGGATGATAAGAGGGAGAGGGGACTGGGATTGATATGTAAAATAAGATTGTTTCTAATTTAAAGACAATTTAGAAAAAAGAAGAGAATGTACACAGGTGGTGCTCTTAGTGGCTGCAGCTGAAGGCAGATGCTGTAAGAGCCCAAAGGACAGGCCAGTACATTTGCCTAAATACTAACAGCCACTCTATCCTCACTTATTTTGTACTATTCCACCAAGGTTTTGAACAGTGGTATATTGTGTGAAGATGATATATTTTCTTTGTTTTATATGATGAATATGACATAATATATCTGTTTCCTGTGTTTTGGTAAAATGTTATGTGTCAACTTGTCTGACTTAATGTATGCCCACCCGACTGAAAAACTAATATTGTGTGGCATGTTTGTGAGTGACTCCTGAAGGGGCCAGCATTGCTTTAGTGGGCTGAGTTAGGAATATCACGCTGGATCATATGGGAAGGCCCCGTCCTCTTATCTGACAGCCCACAGAAGAGGAGAGTGGAGTTACTCATCCATAGCTAATATGTCCATCTTCTTCTGGCTTCTGCTGTCACATCTCCCCCAATAGAATACTACCACTGGTCTCAGACTTTAAGAAAAATTTTGATTTACATCATCAGTTTTACTGGTCTCCTGAATTAAAAATTTAGTATGACTTCACAGCCTTTGTATTTATGTAAGTAAATTTCTGTGATTGTGTGTGTGTGTGTGTGTGTGTGTGTGTGTGTGTGTGTGTGTGTGTGTGTGTATTTTTACCCATCTTTATCAATTTTTCTATGCTCTGTTCTTTCTGTTTCTTTGTAAGTCTCTACCTAAATCAATTGCCATGGTTTTATAGTTAATTTTTTGTAACACACTCTTTTATAAATAAATTCATTACATCAATAGCACTTTGAGAACAACTGAATGATAAAAGTCAATATTATTTTTAAAGACTTAAGAAAGTACAAATCTAGACTGCTAGATACAAATTTACAAGTAAGACAAAGATAGATCAGAATGTAAATGTGAACAAATCGCTTCTTCCTACCTCTGTAGGTATCAACTACTAGTGCATAAATTTTTAGAGGAGAATTTATTTAGTATTTTTACCATACTGATGCAATTGCATTCTTGAAACACTTTGCTGAGGGCCCCCACCCTGCCATACTATTACTCAACTGTTCTCACAACTTCTCCGTTACCATTCGGAGATTTATATTTAATACTGAATTCAGTTATCATGTGAATATCACTTACAGAATGCTACCAGTTCAGATGGAAGAGAGATCACATAAATCAAAGCTATATCAGCTTTTGGTTAACCCTAGGGAAACATTTCCTATACAGCTTGTTTGGATGAGCTGGGGACTTCTAGACCTTGTGCCTTCTTGCTTTAAGAAAAGCTCAGTTAATTGAGGCATGAGATTTGCCTTCAGGAAGCTTCCCTATTATTCTAGTTCACTGTAGATGTCATTTCCTCAGTGATTGTGGGCTCAGTAACACTCACAGCTGCTTTGTCAGGACCCTAATGAGCATTCTTATGACCTGAGGTTTCCTTTGCTAAACTGATTAGTTTATTACTAGGATAGACCAGTATGAAGCAGCTTCTATGTCTTTACACAGTGGATGGAAAGGCCCTTTTGCTGAAAATACCATGAACTTCAGTCAGTGTCTAGAGGCTCCTGAGTTGGCACGGAACTGAAAGCCTCATTTCTGAGGACAAACTTTCACAGTAACAGAAAATGTATGCAAGCTACCCAAATGAAAAATAACTAACTATCCTGTCTAGCTGTGATGGCTATAAATATAAGGACCACAAGTTTGTCTCAATAAACCTAAGGCTAAAGTAATGATGCACACACCATTTTGGCAAACAATAAGTCTCTATTTACACTTAAGACCCACACAACACAAGGAAAATCTTGCCTGGTACTGCAAAGTCCTAGGCAACAACCAAGGGCTAATGAAGTCATGGATCTGGGAGGATACAACCACCATAGTAAACCAGAGTAACCCCTAACTATACTCTAAATATGAGTTAATATACCAATATATGCATATAACCCTCAGTATTCTTCACGGAAACTTCTCTCTGCATCAGGCAGAGATAATTATAGAAAAACTACCATCAGTTAAAGTGCAAAGTTGTGGAGACAAATTACAGCATTACAACTATAAAACCCTCCCTCAACTTAGGCTCAGGGAACATTGTGGAAGAGTGGACAGAAAGAATAGCATCCAGAGGATCAGTTTGCTGTGAGTCTGTGTTTTCTAGTAATGATAGAAACCACACCCAGAAAGTCTCATAACATGACTGTGAATAGGAACCAACCAAGGGTAACAGACATAGACATGCTAAAATGTGTGGTAGGTGGAGCACGGGAGACCTCAACCCAATAAAATGCACCACAGGTGACTTAAATAAGGCTGAGGGTGGTCGAAATCATTCTCCCCAGGGAAAAGCACAAACTGATACCCAATAATAAATGGTCAGCCCTAAAGTCATACATATAAGTAACATTACACAGACTTCCATGTTTACGAATATACATTTATATATGAATACATATAGGTATGTAAAAAAATGAATGAAGCATAGAGACCATAAATTTGAAAGAGAACAAAGAGAGGTAAGTAAGCACCTCAGGGTGCGGAAAGAAAGAGAGGAAGAAATGATGTACTATTATAATCTAAAAAAATAATGAAACAATTTAAAAACACAACCTCAATGAAGTGTGGGAAGTGGGAAAATTCATACTGAAGGCAAAATAAAAGGTTGTATAGAGCTGTCTTTTCATTTGTGATATATAGAAAAATGAATATGATAAAGTGAACATAAAATTTGAACAGTTTATAATTAGAAGTAGAAAATATTTGGTGAACTTTAACCTGTTCACTCAAGGTCATCAAATTTTACTACCAGAAGAATATTAAAAAGCCATACAGGTATGTAATATTCCACATAGCAATCACAAAACAGGAAAAGAAAACTCAGGATATAAGCTATGTTGACAGTTCTAGTGTCTCTAATAGCTTGCTGGGAGTCACAAATTCTCTCCCCCTCCCCCTCCCCCTCCCTCACCCCGTCCTCCCTACTCCCTCCTCTCTCCTTTCTCCTCCCTCCTCCCTTCTGTCTCCTCTCTCTTCTCTCCTCCCTCTCCTCCCTCTCCCCTTCCCCGTCCCCGCTCCCCCATTGTATACAGAATATAAAAATAAATAAGCCTATAAAAGAAAGTTGCTAAATCAAATACAAAAGAAAACTCAACATAACAAAAGCAGGTTTTCAATAAAAATCATATTGCCATGTAAGACATTGAATGGCAATAAAAACTAACTAACTGATTAACTAACTTACTCACTAACTAATAATTAACAAAATAAATAAAGGAAATAACTGCTCAACTAGATTAGTATATCCTACAGAGATTTTAAAAAAATAATTGATATAGAATTAAGGACCTTAGCATAGTATAATAAATCATAAATCTAAAAGAGTATTGGGCAAGCAGATAATGGTTAGAAAAAAAAACTTGAACAATAGAAATGCTATATTATAGGGTGAACAAGTGTGTACAGTTTGAAGACTTCACCAAATTTAAAGGTGGTTTTATTCTCCAATGAAAATACTATGGTTAGACCAATGACTAAAAAAATTAGAAGTAACCACAAACCCATAGGAAACTTAGTGCTTTGGCAAAGACATGCACAGACAAAAGCTGAAAGAACAGAAAGTAATATTTTCTTTTCTTTCTTTCTTTCATTTTCTTTTCTTTTTTTTTTTTTTTGGTTTTTCAAGACATGGTTTCTTCTCTGTTTAGCTTTGGAGTCTATCCTGGCACTTGCTCTGGAGACCAGGCTGGCCTCAAACTCACAGATATCAGCCTGCCTCTGCCTCCTGAGTGCTGGGATTAAAGGCAGAAAGTAGTAATTTCAAGTTGATAAAATCCAAAATGAAGAAGGCATGCCTTCATTAATGTCTAATATTATAATTTATGAGAAAATTAATCAAAGTAAGGCTTGTTTTTCTGGTATACATTAACACAGCACAGAGGCATGGACAACATCGTCCTCAGGCACACATTTGTTGGATAGCTTCTGTGAAACATCACAGGCTACTAGTACACAGTTTCATGAAACCAACACCACTGCTTTCAAAGGATCAGTTAGATCCACACACAGTAAGTGGGCCTTCTAACCATTTATTCTCAACAGTAGAGAGGTTATTTAAAAAATATAAGCAAACAAGGAAGACCAGAGTTTAACTACCCTATGGAGCATGTAGTTATAACAAACGATTGCATATTATTCCATCCTACAGATACTGAATACAAGTTATTTTCTGAAGTAAGGTAACTTTATAATATTTTACCTTTAACATAGCTTAGCTCACAAAAAGTGCAAGCAAACTGTAATTAATGGAAAATACTTCGTCTATCTTACCAGATTGTAATGGAATAACTCTGGAAAGGATGAGAAAGAACAATTAACATCAAATTACTTAGAAATACATAGGGAAAAATGATGTTGAAGAAACAGGGGAGCAGCAAAGAAATAAGGGTGTAAACTATATCCACTAGATTTGTTTTTCATGAGATTTGTCTAATAGCACTATACATGACTAAAGCTTCAGTTGCAATATATCACACCTACTTTAACACATCACTGTAATCATAATTCAATATTAGTTATAGAAACTAAGAAAACAACAGCTGTAAAGAAAAGAGTGGAAGATAACCCATCTTCAATTAATGCTTTCTAAAGAGTCTTTGGTATTCCACAGCTAACTTGCCTGTTGAAAGTCCTTTCCCTAGAGACATAAATATCCACTTGACTTTGAATAGATAATTAATGTGAAACAATATATAATGTTATACTCTCTATAAAGATGAATAATTATAAATAATTCAAATAATTCAAGAAAAATCTTCCTGGTAATTTCAATTACAAGGGACAATAATGATGCACAAAGAGCAGGAATAACCCTGGCAACCCTAGGGTAAGAAGAAGGAAAACAGCATCAAAACTTCACATAAGTCACACATAAGAGGGAAATATGACTGCAAAAATAATAGATGTCTTTCCTACAGCACTTTGCAATTTTAAATAAAATACTTTACACTGCCTTGACTACTATAAATGTGTCTGATATGTCTCATAATTTTGATATAAAAGTAGAAAAGAACTCATGCATACAAAGTACCTAATGAACTGAACAAGCAATTACCAAGCAGACAATTATAGAGGAAAAAAAAAATATATATATATATATATATATATATATATATATATATATATATGCATACTTATATATGCATGTATGTACACATACATTAATTATACTAACACACACACACACATATATACACTAAAATCAGTAATACTACGTTACAAAGACCAAGTTATCATTAACCATAGTTTGAATTTCTGTCCCTAAGATATCAAATTGGTAGAATTTGTAGTTATCCGGTCTGCTCTTATTACTTCCTTATTTTAACCTTTACAGCTTGATCTATTGATTATAAAATCCTTGCCATATATGCTTCTACAAGTTCTTAAATTCGTTTGTTACTCCTATATTACTAAGCTTACTTTTTATTACCATCAATAACAGGGTGTCTTGTTTGCTTTACAACATAAGGCCTCAAAGATTATGTCTGTATATACAAATAAGATGAATCACCATGTATGTTTGCTTGAAAATAAGAAAAATGCATCAGACTTGACTTTCCTTTATAATTTAGCTGCACACTTCAAGAAAGTTTTGAGTCTGAGTTTTAACTTATTCTATACATATATGAGACTATATGACTATCATTGCATCATGATTTTTTTAAAGAATAGTATATCAACTTGGTTATGTTTACCCTCTGCTTAGTCTTTTTGTGCACTGTCCAATGTTGTTGGTAACAGCAAGGAGTTGATATATAAATTTAAATTACTTACATGTAATTTTGTGGTATGGAAATTAACAAATTATTCTAGTTACTAAAATAGGTAGGCATAGTTTCTTTAATGGCCCATTAGAAATTATTGAAAAAATAAAAATGATGTGTAAATCGTTAAAGCAGCAGATTTTAGAATATGTAACCTGGTAAAGATTATATAATACATAACCTTACACACACACACACACACACACACACACACACACACACGTATAAATATATAATATATATATATATATATATATATATATATATATATATATCTTTTTATTTTCAATAAGCACTGAGTATATTCAAATATTCAGTAAATATACACACTTGTAAATATCATACAGGACAGTGAGTGAACACAATTACTTGCATGGGTGTATGCCACATGTGTATGAATACCCAAAGAGTCTAGAGGAGGGTGTCTGATCACCTGAAGGTGGAGTTACAGACAATTGGGAGCACCCTGACAAGGGTTTTTTTTAAACATGAACAGAAAGTGTCCAGAACTGCTAAGCCATTTCCTCAGCCTGAAATGTAACTTGTACACAATTACATAAAGTGATGTTAGACTAAAATGGCCTTAACTACAGCTGTAATTGAGTTACCTTGCCAGGTATTAATTCAGCTTTCCAACTTGTTTCTTGTCACTCTGTGGCAAAGGCTTGTTCAGTTACATGTTTGTCTTGCAGAGTAGTTGAATAATATTAGGAATTGATATGCAATTCCTTATATTCCATTAGAAACAGCAACTCCCCTTCCCAAAAATACAACTAGGCAATCTTATTTTCTATCAATGAACATGTCACATTGAACTCAAAGATTTATCTAGTATTTAAACAGTAACTATCTAAAACATAGTCCTGGCAATTGCCTTTTTAATGCACCTTTATTATTGTGCATAATCAATTTTGTTCAATGGAGTCACAAAGTCTAACCTCTTAAGTAGTAGAGAAATCAAAAATACCTACCTATGGTCTTTTTCCAACTTATAAGCGATAACTGAATATGTATCACAAAAAAATGAGAGGGTGTTATCCCAGACAACATTATAACATGCAGTTCATAAAACACTACTCTTGTAAATTAAATTGTTAATGAAATGTCTTTATTACAAGAGACCCAATGTATGTATTCAAATATTGATTTCATCAAAGAGAATAAAGAAACTAGATGTGAGTTTATGTTTGAATTACCACTGTTGGCAGTAGAGGCACTGAACATAATAAGGTTTGCAGGCCATTCTCAACAAAATGGGATGTTTGTGCTACATGAGATTGTGACATTAAAAAAAATGGCAAAAAGAGGGATTACAACTTCTGGGAATATAGGATGTCTATGTAAAAATACTCTGTCAGCTTGATGAGGGGGTCCCTGAAAGCACTCTGGCCTACAGAGGAACAAATCACAGGAGACAAAGAAGGAAAACATGTTTCGGCCCAACTTAGATGGTGCTGGTTCAAACTTCTGGAGAGTCAGGTATTAGGCAGCTTATTGTAAGTATACTTAAACACAGTGGAATTTGGGAGGAAAAAACAACAAAAAAGTGTAAGTAGCTGGGCAGTGGTGGCCCTTGTTTTTAATCCTAGCACTTGGGAGGCAGATCTCTGTGAGTTCCAGATCAGCCTGGTCTACAGAGCAAGTACAGGACAGGCTCCAAAGCAATACAGACAAACCCTGTTTCAAAAAACAAACAAAACAAATAGTGAAATCCTTTTACCCATGAAGATGGGCTCTATACCTTAAGGGTCCTGGGACCTGGTGTTGTCTCTGACCATGACAACACAGAGATCACCAGTCTATAAAGTACATGTGATCTCTCCCCTAAGGATGGGTTCTATTTACTGAGAAACAAAGTTAAAAATAAATGCCTAAGGAAGGAGAGTCTGGAGTAATCATTCCGGGAAAATTGGTGAGGACTGGCACTACACACAACAAAGGTTACCAAGTCATTGATGACATCATTCCCAACCCTCTGGGTGGAAAACAACTATTCATTTCCTCCTATGAGAAATCAATCCTGCATGATTAACCTTTCAGGTTTCCCTGGTCATTTGTGGGTTCAAGCACCTTTGTGCTCCAAACTTTTGGGATAATATCAAATGAAATCCAAGTTTTTTGAATTCAGTTTATAAATCAGGTTGGCCTTGAACTCCTGACTTCCTAACTTCCACATCCCATGTGTTTGATTTAAAGGTAATCATCACCATACTATTTATTATTATTATTATTATTATTATTATTATTATTATTATTATTATTATTTTGGTTTTTCGAGACAGGGTTTCTCTGTTGCTTTGGAGGCTGTGCTGAAACTAGCTCTTGTAGACGAGGTGGTATCAAACTCACAGAGATCCACTTGCCTCTGCCTCCCGAGTGCTGGGATTAAAGATGTGTGCCTCCACCACACCGCACATCACCAAACTCTTTATGAACATAATTTTGGTACGTTTTTGTTAATGTTTGGTGGTAACTTACATTTTCATCTCATATCATTATTAAGGTATTGAATCCCAGTAAAAGATTTTAACTATTTCTACTTATAAAATGTACTTTAACATATATATTGTTCAAAAAAAAGCCAAAAACCTGAGGCCAGATGTGACCATTAAAACAGCAAACAAACCTAATAAAGAATGAAAATGAAACTTTTATCATGAATATTTAAAATGATTAATAATCTAAGAATATCATATGATTTGGCTAAAATTCATAGTAACTGTGTGGTGATTTGAAAGAAAATGGCCTTCAGAGGGAGTGGCACTATTTGTAGCTATGGTCTTCTCAGAGGAACTGTGTGACTGTGGGGGTGGGCTTTGAGGTCTCCTATGCTCAAGCCAAAACCTGTGTCACAGACTCATTGTACCACCTATGGATCAAGATGCAGAATTGCCACCTCCTTTTCCAGTACCATGTCTACCTTAGTTTATTATTATGATAATAAACTAAACCTATTAAATGTAAGCTAGACCCATTTAAAGGTTTTCCCTTAAAACAGTTATATTGGATATGGTGTCTCTTCACAGAAACACAACTCCAAACACAACTCCAAATACTTTCTGTACTTTAAATAAGAATCAAAGATGCTTGTGACCTATTTGTTAATGTTGATGGTAAATAAATATCACATAAAGAAAACAATCTAGACTTTCATCTCTGATGAATATTTATTCATTTTATTTTTCAGCAGTGTTGCTTTTCATATTAAATTTAAAAAATCAGAGCACATGAAATAAAAAAAAATGTTTGCTCACATACATCAGAAAACATGCTAGTTCAGATGAAAAGATGAGACTTTCTTTTCTTTTCTCAGAAAACCAATTCACAAATCATCTTTAAGCTGTATAGCTGTCAAGTCCAGGTAAAGAGAGTGAAGATACACAAGAAATATGGCAATGTGACTGCCAAGCAAGATAAATAAATTTGAAAAATCAAACTTGACAATCAATGTTTGATTGACAATAATTCAATAAAAAGTAGTAAAAAAATTGTAAGTTATTATGGATGAGAGGGGAAAAAGAAACAAATGAAAATTTTAAAATATATTCCCTTGTGTTTAATCCAATAAAATAAATACAACATTTTAACTCTAGATCTCATCATGAAACTAAAGCCTTCTTCCAGTAGTTGATGGAATCAGAGGAAGACATATACAGCTAAATACTGAACTGAACTCTGGAAACTCTGGAACACCATTACAGAGAGGGACTAGTGATGAGCAATGGGGTCAAGAAGGGGCTGGTGAAACCTACACAAACAGTTGACCTGAACAAGGGGGAGCTCAGGCGCCATAGACTGATGGCTGAGAGGCCAGCATGGGACTGATCCAGACCCCATGAAGGTGGGTATCAGTGAGGAGGCCTCGGCAATCTATGGGGCCTCAGGTAGTACACCTGTATTTATCCTTGGCACACAAATGGACTTTGGGAGCCCATTCCACATGGAGGGATATTCTCTCAGTCTGGACACATGGGGGAATACCTAGGCTCTGTCTGGGATGATATGACAGATTTTGGAGATCCCCATGGAGGGCCTCACCCTCCCTGGGGAGCAGAGAGGTCATCCGGTGAGGGCTTGGGGGTTTGTGGGTGGGGGAGGAGGTGAGGGAGAGGGAGCTGGGATTTACATGTGTATCAAGTTTGTTACTAATTTTAAAAAAGTGTAAAAAATTAAAATAAATAAACAAATCTAATTATATTATGCAGCAAAGAACTTTGAGCAGAGTGTAGTAGCACACACCTTCAGTCCCAGCATTTGGGAGATAGAAGCAGATTGTCTTGAAACACAAAAGGGAAAGAAGAGATCTTTCAGAATGTGGAAACAAGCAAATTTAAACCAACCTGAATTAGCAACAAGTGACACTATCTTTATGTAAATGCTAAATTTTATAATATAAATCATTATATAAACCCCATATATAAATGTTAGTGATTCCCAAAATCCATGGCAAAAATGTGCAATAATATGTTGAAGTCTTTTTCCCAGGACTTCTAAATGTGCCCTTCTTCAGAAAACAGATCTTCCCAGCACTAAACTAATCCTTTACTCCATTAGCAGGGATTAGTATTTAATATGACATCATTACAAAAATAAAATGTGTGTGGTGTCATTTTATTTTCTGCCTAGAATTCTTATCACTGTGTTAGCATAAATATATAGATAAAGTGACTCTGAAGAAAAATTTTCCCAGTCATTGTTATGAGGTCAAGTCCTCCAGTGATTAAGACCAGTGGCATACACCTGTACACACATACACACACACACACACACACACACACACACACACACACACACACACACACAGAGGTCACTAGTGCATCTGTATTTAGGAATGTCTTGCAATGTAATGTATTAGTGATAACTTCCATTGTTTTGCACTGGTAATTTTTTAAAAATAAATTTCATCCATAAAAAATTGGGAGTAATTTGTTAATTTAGGCATCATTTAATTATTCAAATAAAATTCTAAATATTCTCTTAAAATATAATTCACCTTCTGTGGTGGTTGAAAGTAAATGGCCTCCAAATGGCGTGGCACTATTAGGAAGTGTGATTTTGTTGGAGAGGTCTTGTTGGAGGAAGTGTGTCACTGTGCATGTAGGCTTGGAGGTCTCATATATGTTCAAGCCATGTGCAGTGTCTCAGTTCACTTCCTGTAGCCTTTGGATGAAGATCTAGAATTTTCAGCTTTCTCTGTAGCTCCATGGCTGTCTGCATACCATCACACTCCCAGCCTCCATGTTCAACCATGATAATAAACAACTAAACATCTGAAATTGTAAGCTGACAATCAATTAAATGTTTCCTTTGTAAAAGCTGAAGTGATCATGGTATCTCTTCACATCAATAGAAACCCCAATGAAGATACCTTCTAAATATGATTTATTCAAAAAATAATTTGAAGTCACTGTGGTAATTTGAATGTAATTGGCCCCATAATCTCATAGGGAGCACACTATTAGGAAGTGTGGCTTTGTTGGAGAAAGTGTGTCGGTGTGAGAGTGAGCTTTGAAAATTCCTATGCCCAGGATCACCCAGTGTCTCAATCTACTTCCTGTTGCCTGCAGGATGCAGGACTCTCAGCTACCTCTCCAGCACCATGTTTACATACACACCACCATGCTCCCTGCCATGATGATAGGGGACTGAACAGCTGAAACCATAAGGAAGTCAGTCCTATTAATTGTTTTTCCTTTGTAAGAGTTGCCATGGTCATGATTTCCCTTCACAGCAATCAAAATCCTAAGACTGGGATATTGCTGTAATAGGTCTGACCATTTGTTGTGTTGTTATTGTTTGGTGTAATGTGGATTTGGGGAATTTAGGTTAGGAAAACAGTGGAATGCTTTAAGCACTGATTACTGGGCCATACTAGTGGGAGAGTTGAAGACAGTGGTGATAAGAATTACTGGAACTGTGATTAGCTCTTTCAAGATGTTTCAAGGTGAAAGGTTTTAGTGTGCCTTAGAGATCATTCTTATGAAGTTTTGGTGACAGAAGTGGCTGCTTTTTTGCCCTGCTCAGAAAAGTTTGCCTGTGCCTGAAATGCAGAGTTTTGGATTAATTCCTTTAGCAGAAGAAATCCCCAAATAGACCAGCATAGATAGTTTGTGTAGTTATTAGTGGTAACTCTAATGAAGATTTAAAATGAAAAGGCTCAAGCTGAGCAGTGTCAATTACAAAATGCAAAATTTAAGGGAAAAGAAATGTTAAACCAAATAAAATCCAAACAGTGGAATGGAATCTAAAGAAAAGTTTAGAGCCAGGTGTGGTGGTGCACAATTTTTAATCCTGACACTCAGAAGGCAGAGGCTGGCAGATGTCTGAATTGAGGCCAGCCTGGTCTAGAGATTCAGATTCAGGACAGCAAAGCATACCCAGGGATGGACAGAAAGTTGAGAAAAATTAATAGAGCAATGGGGCAACAGAACTCGTCAGCTTTGACCACATGGCTGTTGAGTTACAGACAGAAGTAAAGGACTAAGAAATTTGCTTATGAGATTAAGGAAAGCTAATGTATTGGACCATGGGTCAGTGGTTTCCCTGAAGAAGACTTATTAGAGGGGCCATTGTTTGAAGTGGAGAAGTTGAAGCATGGATTGTATTGGAGATCATAGATGTTAGAGATGTCAGAGTCAGTTATGGGATATCTGCTGAGGGAAGCTGCTAACAGGGAGTGGAAACATCCCAAGAGAAAAAAAAATGTGTTTCAGTCAACAAAGCTGAATATATTTGGAGATATGAAGAGCACATTAACATCAAACATGGAGATGCAATGTTTGGAGTTTGCCCAGCTGGTTTGCAGTCTTGCTTTGATCCAATATTTCCACATTATGCTCCCTTCTCTGCATGTTGGAATGGTAATGAATATCCTGTGCTATTATATGTTAGAAGTATGTGATGTGCTTTTGCATTTAGATTTTTCCAGGTGATTACAATGAAAAGATTAAATGTTATACTATATATGACTTTCTTGGAGGAAGTATATCACTGTGGTGGCAGGCTTTGGGGATTTATATGTTCAGAATACCACCAAGTGTCTCTGTTGTAATTTAAGAAAGGCAGTGCTGGAGAGAAAGACGCCAGGTGACAGGGTTCAAGGAGAGGGATTTTTTTTAATTAGAGAAGGGGATCATAAAAAGGGGAAAGGCAAGTGGGGCTGGGGCTGGCCTCCAGAGACAGGAGCAGCAGGATAGAGTAGAGGAGAAAGAGGGGCAGAGGGGGTGAGGGTGAGGGGAGATGAAGTGGGAGAGAAGGAGAAAGAGAGAGAGAGAGAGAGAGAGAGAGAGAGAGAGAGAGAGAGAGAGAGAGAGAGAGAGAGAAGAATGGGAGGTTGGTGAATGTGCACAACAGGTGGTACTCTTAGTGGCTACAGCCAAAGGCATACCCTGTCAGAAACCCAAGGACAGACCAGTATAGATGCCGGAATACTAAGAGTATCAGTTAACTCTTTTTGTCTATAAGAAAGAGAAGTCTTCAGCTACTTCTCCAGCACTATGTCTGCCTGAATGTTGCCACACTCCCAGCCATGATGATAATGGACTGAATCTCTGAAACTATAAGCTACCACACCAACTAAATGTTTTTTCTGTATAAGAGTTGATATGATCAATCATGGTGTCTCTTCACAGCAATAAAAACCCTAACCAGGACAGTCACTTTTATTTAAATGTGAAGCCAATTAAATAAAATTTCCCTTTGTTGTATTTAGTTTATTCTATAATTTTATATAGTTAAGTTTCTAAAGGATTAAATACCTACATAAAATGTGATCCATAACTCTGAATTCACTCATAGGAATTTCCAATGTCATATTCTAATACATGAATTTTTCCATTTCAAAAATTATCGGCTTGATAATAAGAAAGAGTTGCTGGGTCCATTTCTGGCTATTCATTTACATTTTCATTCAGAGTTCTTTCATATTAATGCTGCTGAATTTTTTTCTCTGTAAAACCTGAAAGACCCAATTTTGTATGATTTATTCTTTCTTTCGTCTTAAATTCAAATATTTGATATGAAAATTTGGCATTTGATAACAAAATCTATTTAGTAGTTTTTTTCTCTGTAAACAAAAGTGCAGAATAAAATGGAAGTCATCATGAAAAGCACTCAATAAATTCACTTTACAAACTGGAAAATATTTTAATTAGAGTATTGGATATGGTAATTATTCTGAAACTGCCATAACAAATCTCACAAACATCAAGAAGTTACTTGGTTGTTGCAAGCTTTCTTCCTATCACTTCTGAAATGTTAACAAAATGTTGATTTTATTTCTATTAGACTCTTAAAATTCCCTTTTATCATATACATGTTTATTAAATCTAGGTAAGAGTGATTCTCTTGAATTTAGAGTGTTGTTTGAAAGGCTAGAGTAACCAAATTAATAATCAAGTTCTTAGAAGGTATTTGTTATATCATCACTGTATTATGACTTAAATCTAATGAAATTATTACAGTAAAATGAAATACTGTACAATTTCAAAAATATAGTTTATTTCATCAGTAAAGTGTATGCATTTATTAACTTTTGTTATCATAACTATTCATTGTTTATATCACCAAACCTGAAGGAAAATTTAATGAATTGTCTCTATTATACTAGCCTAAAATATATAAAGTATTTTATTCCTCATCATTGTATTATGTGCAATGTAGACAGTACTCATATACAAATATTCTGAAATAAATATGTTTTCCTTTCTTTCATTGAAACAAAATATAAAGAGATATAATAACACTTCATGGTCTCTTTCACATTGATATAGTAACTTCAAAAATTTTGTGTTTATCCTGGGCCACAAGTGGAAATAAGGCTCTGTTAAAAGTTGGGATAATAGATTATAGTAAAGATGAAAGCAGGTAGGTGAAACCCTGGAGGTGGCCTGAAGGGGTGTTTAAAAATTAGTGTCAATAAGGAGGTGAGGGCAGCCTAAAGGAAAGGTGCATAGAAAGTTATGCTGAAGGTTCTTATTGTCAAACATGATAAAAATACTATAGGAAATAGAAAAGAGTACATGTGATGTCAATGAAGCGGCAAAATTACTGCTAGTTCATGAATTAAAGAGGGAAGGTGGAAAAGAAGAAAGAAGACTGGGTCTTAACCCAAATTAAGAGTGCTATGGAAACTTACAAATTAGTAAGATAACGTAAGAATACATCTTAAAAAGAGTTCAAAAACAACTTCCCTGTGAAGGTGGACAATTTTCCTCCCAGACTGCATGGATTGTCCAAATACAGTGCAATGAGTTCTTGGTAAGGTATTCCTTAGATGTCTCCAAACAATACAAGCTATTGACATTGCCCTTGATTTTCAGCAATAGCATCATTGTAAGACCTTATTGCTAAAGATATAACATCTTTTGGGCATATGGCTTAGAGACATTAATTTCAATGGAAGAGGAAAATCTACTTTGAGAGCTATCTCTCAAGCTCCTCTATGGGCTGCTAGGAAAGAAAAAAAAAATCAAACACACCAACAAAGGTCTAATCCCAAACTAGATCATCCATGGTACAAAACTGACCAGTCTGGCAAGATCTGGCTCATTTATGCCACAGTGACAGGATTGTTATGGAGAAACAAGCAGTTTTCTAATTGTATTTGAAGTCTGTTCCACAGGAAACAATTTTAAGCCTGGCACTCTAATAACAGCTAAAATGTATGACAGGAGGTCATAGGCTCTAGGATAGTCTTTGCTATTATTATTTTGCTAAATGGTGATGTTCTCAAGTTTTTTTTTTTTAATTTACTATGCTCATACCATTGACCTGGGCTTCCCTGAACTCAAGTCAGATGAGCTTTTTTTGCAGTGGTCAGGGATCAAGGGAGAGGTGTTTAAATAGCTAAAATTCTGAGAATGAAAGTGTGATTGTACAGTATTAAATTATATATGTTTATCATATCTGTAAGGCAAAGGAACAATTTGGAGTGTAAGATCAAGGGTAGAATGAGGAGTCCTATGTAATGTCTCTGGATGTGACATGGATATCACAGTCATGAACCCATAGCCTCTATGGTAACCTGTATAAGACCTATACAAGATCAAGACAATAAAATTCCATCTAGAATATTTGCAAGTCCCCATCCATAACTTGAATTTAAAATTATCCACTGGCAGGTATGTGCTGCTCATGGAGGTATACTCATTCTTTTTTTATGGGGTGCCTGTGTTTCCCATATTCATATGGATGGCCCCAGACCTATGTATATACCAACTCTAATTACCCCCACCTGTTAGCATTGCCAATTTGTGACACACCTCACACATGGGGAGCAGTAGTTGGACGCAGAGGGTCATGAAGCAGAAGATGAGTTTGAAAAGGAGAAATGAAGTTGCAGGAAGACTTGTTGAGGGTAATGTATAAGTGAGTGAGGTGAAAGGGAAGGTGGACACAAATATATTTCAATGTAAATATATATGAAATTTTAAAGAAATGTTTTAGAGTATAAGGCATCATTATATGTTTTATATATGGGATAACATATGTGAATGAGATCAATGTATTAGCTTTTGTTTTATCTTATTGTAACCTATTTTATTATTATTATTATTATTATTATTATTATTATTATTATTATTATTATTCCTTAGAAGTCTGATTGTTTTCAAATAAGTGACAGAAAGTGAGTGGATCTGGATGAGCGAAGTAAGGAGGAACTTGAAGGAGTAGAGGGGTAAAACATAATCATATAACATTGTGCTAAAAATAATCCATTTTCCATAAAAGGTAGAATAATGGAAACACCAAAAAGAAAACAATCAAGTAGCTACAAATGATATTATCGTCTTAACATAATAAAATATTTTCTACTTTGTCCCCATTAAACAAAATGCTTTTTAAAGGTATATAGAGGTCTCCATTTAAAATCCTAATGTACTTTTAAAATTCCAAACCCTGTGACTTTATCTGTGGCATGTCTGTCCAGACAGCCACTGTAGCCTCTAAGCAGGAAGATCAAGAGAGATATACCAAATTTCAATAATTTGTGGATATGAATCCTACTTCATAAAGATATTTGTGTGCACATATATTAAAATGTGTCTACATATAATAGTCATCACATAATTTCACACACCAATGCAAAACATAGACAACATCAGCTACTTAGTACTTCTCAAAATCATATGAGAGTTTCAGAGACAGCAGTGAAAAAGGCAATGACCTCTCAGAGTCTCTTTTGTTGAATAATACAGTATCACTAGAGATATTGCTGTTTTCATCATTTCCTAACTGTTAACATTACTACAATGCTGTGGGATAGATCCCTCATATAAAGATAAATATCTAAGGACCCTTTTGCTTGCATTCCTTGCATCCAAAGACTGATTCAGAGGTTAGTAATGTTTTCTGTAAATAACAATATTGAACATTTTCAAGTTTGCTCCCTTTAAATGTGCAGCTATTCAATTCTGCCATCATTGCTTCTAAATAGCTATAGATAGTATGCAACTGAATAAGTGCTGTTGGGTATATAATTGGCCGCATCCTTTGTGATCATCCTTTACCCACGGAATTTTTCCATTAAAACACTAACAATTGGTACGCAGCACCATGAGCCTTCAGCCCTCCTTACCACTTAGAAGATTTCAACCATAAGTCAATGGGCACCAAGTCCAAGAAAGTAGCTTAAAATATCCTTTGAATAAGGCATCATCTTTGTTCACTATACATATGCACACGGCAAAGTAAATATTTGTCCAAGTCTTTCCTTCCCTCTTCTAGATAATTTTACTATTTTCACATTTATTTAAACTAACAACAAATATGCATTGAATATATAATAAAGCAGAAGTTAAACATACAATGTATCTATGTTGTTTTAACATCAAAGAATCAATTTTTCTGTTTCTTTTGTTTTGCCTCCATTTCAGAAACTAAATGATTATTTAAAATAATTAGGAGCTTATAACAAATAAATTATGTCTAATCTACTATGCTATATTTTGATGTTCATGCATTTTTTTCATTTCACAGAAGCCATTGAAGGATGCAAACACACAATGAAGATGGAGCATTTGCTTCATTTTGTATGTGTATGTGAATACTGTAGATTTGCTTCAGATTGTCTTCTGCATTCTGTATACTGACCCCTCAGTTTCTTTCAAATACAGATAGCACAGCTATCTGCAACTCAGTCCCTCATAGGCCATAGCATTGCTTGTGATTCTGCACAGCCTTCATGCAAGGAAGGTAACATGGTCTGGATCAAGAACTTTTTTTTTAATCAGTAGTGATAAAACAAAAATAAATAGTCACTCAGGGAAAAGGAAGGAGCTGAGCCTGCAGCCAGTGATTCAGCTTCTATGTTAGCAGTTTGTCTGATGGGTGTTGACCAGACAGAAGTGCAGCTGCTCAAAATAAAATCAGCAATTAATCAGAATTAAGCTTTCCCACTGAATTTTTTGCTCTAGACCTAGGTGATGCATAGTTAGTCCACACCCATATAATAAACTCCTGGTTTCCTCAAAATGCCACTTTTTTCAGATAAGGGAAGTTGATCTTACATTATTAATAATTTGATGACTACATTCTTTTGTGATTTTTATCATAATTTCAAGCATGTTTAAGCTATATAGAAAATAAATGTATATATATTTTAAAATTATTGATAGATATTAGAAAATAAGTTCATGCAACTTAAAATCCTGGTAGAACAATATATTTTAGCAAATGAAACAGATATTAAATGTTAGGAGAAAAAGTATTATTTTAATACCATGTCCATGAACCAGAAACAAATAAAGTACCAGTCAATAGCAATAGACCAATTAGAACAATTGTAGATTTTAATATACCATAATGATAGCAAAGACAAAGGTACTTAATTACATGCCCAATAAAATCTATTTTTATTAGAGAGAAAATGGCAACATTGTTGGGAAAGCAGATTTCTGTATTATGAATCATGTTTTAAACAGGTGTAACCTGAAGGATAGTTTCTGTTTTTCACAATTATTTTGAGTTTTCTAGCCTAGCTATAATGCATGCAGCATGCTTCTTGCTCTTCATTTTCCAGTTTCACTTTCATCTCACCAAAGGATTTCTTAAAACAAGAAAAACTAACAGACCATCCCAAATGAATCAAAAACAACAACAACAACAACTTACTTTTCCAACATACTGTGGATCTGGTCCCATATGTTCTTCTAAAACAAAGAACTGGTTCCATACCCATCCCCTCTTGGGACGATGATGGACTTCAGTCTCCCCTTCAGTGTGCTTGGTTTGGTTTCTGGTCACCTTGATGGAGCTGTGGTGAGCAGTTCCATAACACCTCTGCACAAAACAGAGACACACCAGGACTGGGCAGATGCAAGATGTGCTCGTAATTTTCATTGTAAGATCACTTCTTGTTCACACTCTTTCTTGTCTTCGTGGCCTACAAGGGCTCAGTGTGCCTTCAAGAGGAAAACCGGAACATCTTTTGGAAGGACAGTCCAGAGTAGGCCATTTAGTCTGTCCATGATTTAACTGTCCATCAACAAAGTCAGATCATATTTCCATCCTTATTCATGGCTGGAATCACA
Source organism: Cricetulus griseus (assembly GCF_003668045.3). Classification (NCBI taxonomy): domain Eukaryota; kingdom Metazoa; phylum Chordata; class Mammalia; order Rodentia; family Cricetidae; genus Cricetulus; species Cricetulus griseus. Next base: position 354,443,945 of record NC_048595.1, on the reverse strand, counting down.
GGGGCAGCCATTACATCCCAAGTTGTTACTGCAGGTGGACACAGCTCATCATTTTCTACCTGATGGGAAGAGATAATTTGTACACATTACTAAGCATGTGAATTTTAATTAATTTTTCTGAATATGTTACATATATTTTATTGTTTTAAATTTCATTTTACATTCCAACCAAAGTTATGTTCCTTTAAAGCATATAGCTAATGTTATGCTTTGCTCTGTGCTTTGCCCTGGAGATATTTTGGAGAGATGTGAGTGAGGGAAGAACAATCCTGAATGCAGATCTCCACACCCCTGGGACAGCCATCTGGACAGAAGGAAAGGAGGAAGAGGATAAAAAGAGCTTAGTTCAGATATGCCTCTTACTGCTCACTGTCTGTAGATACAATGGGAGCACACACTTCCCACTCCTGTAGCTTGCCTTCCTTGCCAGGACAAACTTCAGTCATGCAAACAAACCCTAAGTCAAAACAAATCTTTCCACCCTCCTGTTACTTCTTCTATGGTGTTTGGTTCCAGCAATGAGAAAAGTAACTGATGTAATAGTAAAAGGATAATGGGCAAATGTTTTCAAAAATACATATAAACTCAGGTGCTTGAATAAATTTTACAAGTAATTTACCACCTTTAACACTCAGCATTAATTACATATCTACTTATATATGTAATGATGCACTTATACTTTTTTGGTAGTTATAACAAAATTAATGTGTATACTAGAAATTATTCCTGAAGGAAAATCTACAACCATTAATTTACTAATAACAGTCTCTAAACATTGGATATTATACACAGATAAGTATGCCCTTCATACCCAACAGGAAAACTCCTTGTAGCAGACAGAGATCACTTCAGAAAACCATAACCATTCAAAATCCAGAGTTATGAGGACAGTCCCAATGGAAGTATTATAAAACAGTCCGCCACTCAATGAACAGGAATCATTGTGGAAGACAGGGTGGAAACACTGTAAGAGCCAGAGTAACATAGTTTTATGGAAGAATGTCTTCTCATAACAAAAGGAACTATAGCCATACATTCTGACCAACACGACCACAAAATAAATAAATAAATAAATAAATAAAATAAAAAACTCAGCTGAACAAGGAAAATACCAGTGAAAATGTCATACTTAAGTCCCTATTCATTAGTAAAATAAAATGGAGTAGAACAGATGAAGCTTATTGGGAAAATATTTGCAGCTGAAAAAGACACCAGGCAGAGGATAACAGAGTCAAGCATGAGTGACAGACAATGCCAGCTTGCTAATCCTTAGCTTCATACACATTCTCAGGTACTTTTCAATGCTCTAAGTTATGGACTTTATGTCCAGGCAAGACAGATACACAACCTGGGGGATGACTTCCATAAAGATTTGATTTTACTACACAATTTTAGCAGCTGTATCAAGAAAAGATAGAAGGAAAAACAGTGATAAAGCCACCAACAGTAAAATATTTTTATTGGTCTGTATAAGAAATATCCAGGATCTCAACTTAGAAAATGTTATAGTTAAAGAAAATATGACTTGTTTACTTTATAAGAAACATGAAATGTTTTATATTCTTCCTTATTAAATTTCCACCCAACATATAAACATAATGTAGAGTTAAATGAATTATACTGTGCTGGGTATAACATTAATTATTTTTAAAACACCCTAAATCATCATTCATAGCCAGGCTTTTATGTATAGTTGGAAAAATGACATTATGTAGTTAGGGATGAAAATATTGCAGAAGATCAGTATTCCTTTTTACCTATCGGAAACTTTTCTGACAAATTAGAGTTAATGATTATGGCATTTTACTGGTGGTAAAAGAATTGTGTAGGAGTGAAACTGGAATTATATTTCAAACATCTGACAAATGTGCTATTCAAATTTCACACTGCCTTGGGATAGCAAAGATAGATACACATTTCATAGATTTTATTTCAAATTATTCAATTTTTCCTGTAGTTTATAAGAAAAAAGAGTATTATTCTATGTACAAAGGTGTACAGGCATTGGAAAGAACATCAAAACTTACAGAATTTATTATGATTTAAAAAAATAATTCTCCAATATTTCTATTTGCATAATCTAAATTCTTCAAGTCCCACTAGTCACATCCACTAAAACTTTAGGTGTAGTAATTGTGTTCAATGTTCGTTCCATTTTACTTAATACATATTTGGTGAATATTTGAAATTTGTCAAAGATTTTTGTCAACTCATGAATTTAAAGGAGATATTTTAGTAACTCTTCTTAGAATCCAATGTGACAAAAATACAGAAGGTATTATTATCTTAATACTTTCTCACCACTTGGTGTGATATTTCAAAAGAAATTAACATCTTTGCCCTTTTTGTTAAGTTATTTAACAAAGCGTAATTCATCAGTACAATGTGAAGAAAGTAAATTTTTAAATGCATTACAAATATGTTGAATGGGTGATTTTCTTTACAATCCTGAACTTGTGTATCACTGCAAAAATACACAAGTGCTCTTTCAACTGCATGCACATAATAAAATTTCAAGCTCTTATGGTAGTTATTAAGAATGATAAATATATTACTGCAATAAGAGAAACAAACATGTCTATTGCACTTTTGAACATAATTTCATGGCTCAGCTGCTATGCCATAGTCCAACAGTGTCTGTACACATTGAAGCCACCAGCTGTTCCCCTTCAATGGAAAATACATGATCGTTTCTCTGTCTTACCCACATTATTTCATACTTTTCTCTAGGCATGTTTCTTAAGGATTCTCATCACTTTCTATAGTAATAAAATATTCTTTCAGTGATTGTATTTCTTGCCTCCCAAAGAAAAACTGGCTTTGTGTTTGAAAAACAGAATTTCTGATGTGAGTGTGACTGTAATAATATCCCAAAAATGTAAAATCTGAAGAATAGAATATATGAACTAGTATAAGAGAGCGTCCTCTAACCCATGTTCTGTGTTCTGCGCGACTTGTCTGAATTTGCTTGTAGAGTTTCATGCCTGGCACTTGGAATAAATCACTTTTCAGAAATGGAATTAATAATACCAGTAACATTAGGAGATCTGGCTTGTAATGTTCATTTTAAAGAATAATATGCAATTTATATTGATACTTTTTTCTGAGATATATTTCTTGCTTACACTCCAAATATCATTTCTTGTAAATAAGACTTTGACTTAAACCACTTCTTAATTGAAATGTACCAATATTAGATTTTTTAAAAAAACTTGAGAGCATTTTCTATTTTTTTAAAAAAAAATATTTCTTCAAGTACAAAGGGATAGCTCAAGCTAGTCTTGAATTCATGGTCCTTCTGATGCTGCTTCTTCAGTATATCAGCGCAGTGTGTACCTTCACAAATGATAATTAAAGATAGCATATGGCATTGAACAGTTATTTCTCATAGGAAGAAATATAAGTGAATAAAACAATTTTTAAAGGTGTTCAGCATCCTTAGCTATTAGGAAATACAAATTCAAAATGTTCCTCCAATCAGAACTCCAAACTATTAGGAAAACAAATGACAATGAATTCTGGAAGTGATGTGGAGCAAAGGGCCCACACACTTCTGCTGAGGTGCTAATTGCAGCAGCTCTGGTGGACATCAATGTAGTGTTTTCACAAATATTCTATTTAGATATATCATATGAGCTACTGCACCTCTCTATTTCCCAGTACAGAGACACATGTCCTTTCATGTGTCTTATCTATTCATAATGTCCATGCAAAGTGACAGTCTATTTCCATTAGTTGATGATAATGAAAATGTGTGCAACCTGCACAGGGCAATTTTATTTAGCTGCAAAGATGTATGAAATTTGCCAGCAAATACATAGAAGTAGAGAAATATGTGTTGTATGCGGTTCAGAAATAGCAATGTCAAATGATCTAGTTCACATATGTATCTTAAGAGAAAAACTTTAGTTTTTGTGCTTAATGTAGGCCACATGGTCACAGAAAGCAGGAAAAAAGGAACAGGCTAATGTGGGGGGACCTAGTGAGGGGTGGATTCATATAGAGCAAGCGATAGGAAGGGGCAATGTATGGATCACAAAAAGGGGGTTTAAAGAGGGGAGAGGAGTGAGAGGAGATTGTAGGGCACACAGGGCATAAGATGAGGAGGAGCTAATACCACGGACGTTTGAAAAGAAGCAAAGGAAAACTTCCTATTATGTACTATATAAGTGGGTCTATTGGAGTTACCCTACAGAGAAGATAGCAATGCTCCCTGAGAAGCCATGGGCTATCAAATGTAAAACCCAATGCCAGGTATGGGATGCCTTCCCTGGGTTGTTGGCCGGGGCCATTCCAGAACTCACTACTAAAAATAACAAAATCTTAGAAACAGAAAATTGAGAAATCAAGTTGGTACCAACTAAGAAATTTCTTCTGTTCCTTCTAGATTTCATGTCACTGGAGGGTGCTAATGGTTTACCAAGGTGAAAGTACTGGAGACATTATAAATTGCAATTACCCAGAGTTGTACTTAATTATAAAAAAAATCCCATAGGAAAAGTTTCAGAGTATTTACTAATTGTAAATATGTAAATATGCATCCACTCTGAGACATTTCTAATTTATAATAAACAGTGTTCTCAAGATCCTGAAGAAATAAGACTGTCTTGTAATAGTTACATTGCAATTTCAATGTAGATATCAGACCTAGACTGGAGTGGACAAGTGAAGCTGCATTCTTCCGTTCAGCCTGTCTGATGAACAGGCTCCCTTTTGATAATTACACATCCTAAAAAGCAAATGACTTTACTCTTTCCTTGGCAGGTTCTTTAAAAGGACTGAGGCTGTCAGGCATACTAAATATGAAATGGTTGTATTTGCATATGTTAATTTCAATAATTAATTATGAAAATTACAGATTTGAATAAAAGATCATTATTTTCCCAAGTTTTGATCTATTACATATGCTGCATTATAATATGCTAAACTAAGACACATGGTATATATATGATTTTAGTCACAAAGCCCAGAGTTTTTCACTGGCCTGGGGTATGTAGGCATATCTTCGTTTATTGGTAGACATATCTTCAGATACTTGACTGAACCTGGAATTACAACTTCCCCTGTATCATGGATCCAATCATTACTATGTATGTACAATTCTTACTTCAAGTCTGTTTCTTAGCTCAATGATGGTACCTGCTTCCTTGTTTTTAATTTTAAGGCTTTTCTCTATAACTTTGTGAAGGCTTTTATATCAAAGGATACAATTTGTGAGTTGAGTAATTAAACTCACCCCTCCATCTGCCAATTGGTATAAATAGTTTTTGCTTAAAGTCCAAATGCAAATTTGAGTACACTACATCGAATCATTTAGAGCCTTACTTAAACAATTGTCTCTGACTCATAATCTCACTTTCTGTCATAATTACAACAACTGTGCCAGGTCAAGTTGCTTGCTTGCAGGAGGGGTAAAATAAGATTATTTTGCTTCACACAGCAGCATATTCATGGGATCATACTATTGGAAAGACTAAAACAAGATGACCATGGTATGAAGCATATTTGAGTTATACAGTGAGATCTAGGTTAGCCTGTATTATATAAAAGACCTTAATCTGAAAACTAACAAATGGAAAGTAAAACTATTTATAATTTCCTTACTCTTCCCTTGGAAATCTACATATCACAGTTCATTGTTACAGCCTTTGTCTCTGCATTTCCATAATCTTGATCTGATTTTTACTAGAGAAGTCTGCTATGTGATCACTATTTGTCTGGTTGTTTTGTGGATATAGCTGCCACAAGCATTGTGAGGAATTTAGGGTGGATTTGGCTTACACTTTGGAGATAAGTCTTCCCCTGGAGGGTTAGGAGATGTGTGAAGCTGACCCCAGTCTATAATCAGTCACAAAGCAGAAAGTAACCCATGATCGTGCTGTGTTCAGTTTATGCCTTAATTTATTGTATGGGTCGAAAGCATGAACAGTGCTGTGCATAATTAAGGAGACTCTTTCTAACTTATATGACATCATCTGTCATATCTCTATTAGTGTTTTCTAGAATCTTATCCCTTATCTAGATCTTGTGAAAATGGACAGTATTGGCCATCACACCTTTGTATTGGAGTTGTATTAGTGTCTTCATATTTAATGTATTTCCCATTTCTATACTAACTGGTTGAGTTTATTTCATTATTATATACAGTAAAGAAACACTTGTAGAGTGAGGAAGAAAATACATTGAAAGTGAACAAATTAATCCTGGCTCTGGCAGTATTTATATTACTAAGATAGCTTAAATTTGTGACATTTAAAACTGTACTGTAGAATCAAAGTAATTTAAAACAAAAGTTGACTCAGTTAAGATACCCTGCCTTTGACTTAAAGTTGCATTACAATCAAGTTTCAAGTTCCCAGAAAATAAAACTACACTTTATTTATTAAATATTGCTTTCAATAAATTCTTTTGCATATAGGGAAAATTAAGCAATCCAAAGATAAAGGCAAAATCAATCTTGCATTCATGCTTTCCTTGTCTCTAGAACTCATATTATCTACATGGGCATTGGTTAATGGTGTCTTGATAGCATGTGTTCCAGTTGCACTCCAGCAGACATATCCCTGAAAGCACCCCTTCATTGGCCTAAGAAGCCACATGACCAGTATGTAAATCTTCTAAGGACATGCTGCTTTTGGAAGATTTACCAAAGTTAAGATATTCCTCCCTAACATAAGATTCTCAATCCCAAGGATTGGCAGAAGTAGTTTTGAGTATGTTTCTGGAAGTTGCCCATCCCTATTTTAGGATGCTGAATTCCCTGCAGATTTTAAAGTTAATCTGAGAGGCACATGAAAATGGAATGCAATCACTAGTGATGAGTGTTAGGGGGTCATCCGGAACACAACCTGAATATCTGAAGAACAAAATTTCTGTGTAGGATTTTCTCTCAAATATTTTGAATAAAGTGGGCAAAATTGAATGAATTTCTGAAGCATTTGAATGAAAATGAACATAATAAAGAAATGAATGTTTTCAGCACAGGCTAAGCATTCTAAGCCTTAACTGAGGCTTGGGAGGTCACTTTGATATTGTTTAATTACTTGAACAACATCAAATAATACTACACAACCTACCATTGGACATCCAATACCACAGCAGTTTAATGCATCTCTTCTTTTTTTATTTAGAATTATTGTGAGATGTATGTGTAACATAAAGCTTGAGAAAGATAAACAACGTATTTGAAAGAGATAAGAAACTTAAAAATGTTGGTTCATTTGCATTTCAGAAGTTTCCAGTATAGATGTAAATTTCACAGACTGGTAAACCCACAGATCAGTTCTTTTCTCCTCATTCTGGCAGGCATCTTGGACACTCATAAGCTTTTGTTACTTCTCTTAAGCCAGAGATTACTAATTAACTACATATTGGATATCCTTGTTACTGTTAGGTTTAAGTAGAATGTGCATAAATAAACATATTCTAATACTTGATATTGCAATGCATGCCATGAGAAACAAGCAAAAAAAAAAACCAAAAAACTACACACACAGTTTAAACAGGAGTGAATTTGGAGCTCAACAAAATGAATTGTCAAAGACAAGTCCTAGGTCTTAATGATTAATCATGCTGGGCATGTCTTCAGGTCCCTATGAAACATTGGCATGTTGTTTTTCAGTTGAAAAGTGTCTCTTTAGGTACATGGTCTATTTTTAATCTCTTTGTTTGTTTTCCTCTTGAGTTGTAGGGATTTCATATACTTTAGAAAATAACTCAATAATATAATAATATCTCTCCTAGCCTGTAAAAGACTCTGTCCTAATTTCTTTAAATAAACTCCTTGCCCTTTCCTTTTTTTCTTTTTTTCAGACAGGGTTTCTCTGTATTGTTTTGGAGGCTGTCCTGGAACTTGCTCTGTATAACAGGCTGGCCTCGAAATCATAGAAATCTGCCTGCCTCTGCCTCCCAAGTGCTGGGACTAAAAGCGTTCACCACCAATGTCCGGCTCTCCTTGTCCTTTCTTAATCACTTTTCCATATGAGACCATATAATGGATATATTGGTTTGTTCAATGGTGCCCATAAATTCCTTCAAATTTCTGCAGAGGCAGCAGAGACAGTATCCAATGAACTGTGGTTATATTCCCTGGTTCTTTTTCAGCTTGACAAAGGCTGCTCAAGTACTCTTAAAGTAAATTAGTCCCAGTTCAATGATTGCACAGCTCATTTATGAGATCTATGAAGTTTAAAAATCCAGTTCACTATTGAAACTCTTGTATATGTCAGATATTATTTTTCTGAGCTCACTGAGCATGTTTTTAGAAACTTTTAATTCGTTTAGTCTCATTTACATTTTACTTTTAAGGTGGTATGGATTAAATAAACATGAATTTGATTCATAATGATTCTGTTTGCTTGCCCTTTGTTTTTGAGCTATGAGTTAACACCTAATTGTTTCAGAGCACTGAAGGTTATACAGACATGCCTCCGTATAGGTTGTACTTAATTATGTGAATGAATTGACGGTATAACTATGAACTCTTCCTGTTTCATGGTCTGAATGCTAGTGAACAATGTGGTAAGGTTTTCAGAAAAAAGCAAGCTTCTGAGAAATAACAATCAAATATGACAAAACAACATACAATAAAACTAGCTAAAAGGCTCTCATATCCTAACTTGACAAAGCAACCCAGTAAGAGGAAAAGAGTTTGACAGATGGAATGGATAGGGGAAAATAGGTGTGTGTCGGGGGCGAGCTGGGAGGAGTGAAGGGAGTGGAGTCTGTGCTCTGAGTGTATTGTATGAGAGAAGAATCTAGTTTCAATAAAATATTTTAAAAATAAAACAGCCTTCCAAAGTAAACTCATATTTTTTCTCTTTCTTACTTGTTACTTACTTGTTTACCTTTTGCATCTGCTCATGTGTATGGGTAGAGGAACATGTGTACATCTTTGTGTGCCGGTCTATGTGAGTGTGTGGCAGCCTGAGAGCAAGCCTAAGTGTTTCTCATGATTGTAGATGGGTGATTCAGATTGCTTCAGGTACTTATGTTTACTTGGGGAAAAATGGGTAATTCTGTAAGTGACCACATTCTTATCAGATAATAGATTTACAAAAATAGTTTTGTGTTTTCATTATATATTCATATATATGTAGGTATGTGCATGAATGAGTGCAAGTTCCCTCAGAATCTAGAAGATTGTAATATATCATTGGAGCTACACTTCAGGTCGGTCAAGAGTTGTGTTATGTGGGTGCTATGATACAAAATTATGTCTTCTCCAACACAGTAGTGTGTGAGTTTAAGCAGCTGAACATCTCTGAAATCTACATTTTTTTTAAAGTTATACACATAGATTTAGGATTATATATACATGTCTACTGTTATGCAGGCTATTCTATCATTAATTTTAAAAAAGAATGTGTAATTATGATCAACTACAAATAGTGTGGAAGGGAGATGTGATTTTTTCTCAAAGTATTGCCTCTTCACCAGTTTAGGGAAGTCAGCCATGCCTACTTAAAAAGAATATAAATGAGATAAGAATCTTGCACCTTATAAATGGTCAAGATTTACTGTCTCTGCAAACTAATGTAGATTAAAAGACTGTCTCTGCATCGGTTGAGTTACATCAAGTGGTAGGGATGATTTGCCTGTGTGGATTAGTGACAGACTACACATAAGCAGACAGCAGAATATTGCCACCTCTTTGATGCAGTCACTCTGCCCTATTAAAGGAAATTAACCAAATGTTTTCAAGTAGTTACTAAATTCTGATATGCTAATAGTACAATATCCATTGAATACCTAATTTTTTTAGAATAAGCACTGAGAGGCAAAGATTTTTGCTTTTACTACCAAGAACTCATTGAGATTTTATTTGCAATTTGGTGTGCACATCTCCAGCTTTTGTATTATCCTGTTTATATAGCTTTATAGCTTATGGCAATTAGGAAATAAAGCAGGGGAAATACTGCATACCAATATCATTCAAAAGAATGAATATAAGGAAGGTACTCCTGGTTGTATTAATATCCCTGTAGATATTACAGTTAACTTTTCTTGGCTACTGAATTATAATTTTTGAGTCTCAAAGAAAAAACTTGAACAATAAAAATGAAACTGCATCAGAATTGGGTACTATCTTTCTCTAATGTGTTACTAGATACATTGCAGATGGAATTTCTTGGGGAATTTGCAACATTAAATGTATAATTGCTGCAACGTAGTCTTATAAAATAAAGGCTTTTCAGTTGATATCTTCATGTTCCCATTTATATTTAAGAGCCATTTACATAACAAAAGTTACTCCCATAATTATAACTATAATCTCTGTGTATTAATTATTATCATGAAAATATTTATTGTTTTTATGGTCCTTTTACTTGATCTTACAAACATTTTGTATATTAAGTAAGAAAAATCAATAAATAACAAAACTGTCTATAAATTGGATCAGAAAAATTTTCCTTGGATCTAACATATATATATATATATGATTATATATATATATATTATATATATATATATATATATATATATATATATATATCTTGTTTTGGCTCTGGTAAGGATACAGGTTGAACAAGCAATGAAAAGTAATTCAGTAAGTGTTTTTCTGTCTCCATAGCCTCTACTTAACTTCCTGCCTCCAGGTTCCTTGCTCTGACTCGTCATCAAATAGGACTGTATACTGTAAGATGAAGTAAACCATTCCCTCTAAATTACTTTTGCTCATGGTATTCAGAAGAACAAGCACCACAGTGATATTGTACTCACTGAAAGTATTATGATAAGCACAACTTTGCACGCTAATGTTGAACTATAAGTAACTGTTTTAAAGGAAGATGCCATGCAGAATAGATAAAGGTATGATCTCTGAGCTACAGCATTAAAAGGAATTAACATGTTTCAGAATAATGCAGTCACTATCAAATTATTTTAAAATTTGATGAAAATAGCAAACATTTATATGATAATGTTTTGTTATATAAATATTTGTTTAAGGATGTCTATCTTTAGAAAAGTAGAAAACTGTCAGAGAAACATGGTCCAAGTAGGAAGTGTCCCAGTAGTCTCAGTCACTTGAAAGCATAGTTCCCAGCTGGTCATGCTATTGGGGAAGATTTAGTAGGTATGGTTTGGACAAGGGATTTGTTACTGACAATGAGCTTTGAGAATAAAAAGCCTCACCTACTTTCAGTTGTTCGCTGTGTGATGACTAGAATTAAAGAAGCAAACTCCTAGCTTTCTGTTCCTTATACCAAGTCTGCTGGTTATTGAAAGCCTGTGTTCTCTCACCAGGCTTATGAAGCCATAAATCTCAGAGAACTTACACTCCCCACTTTAATAAACCAGCATTGTCCTTAACTACAATTTCTTCTTTACCACACATAAGTGAAGTCCTCATTCTTCATCAAGGGACCTTTTCTATGTAAGAGATGGAGATCATAGCAGGCCACAACCGATCAAAATGAATAGCTGTGGAGCTCAAATCAGTGACAATATTTAAAATAAACTCCTGTACCTAAGGTTCAGTGACATGAAAGAAGGGAAAAGAGGTATAAAATCAAAGGATAGGGGTGGGGTGGGGAGAGGATGTTGTGAGTTGGAGGATGGAAGGGAGAGGAAACTGGGATTGGTATGTAAAATAAGATTGTTTTAAAAATAAAGGAAAAAAAGTATTATAACATCAGGAAGTTTGCTGTGAGATTGTATCATCTAATATTTTCAGGAGCTACAAAAATGTCTCACTAGCATGACTGCCTAAACATGACCTGGACAAGGCCAACAACAAGAGTCATCCAAAGTAGACAGGGAGAAATATCACGAGGGCTCAACCCTACAAACAGAACAACAGGCATGTAAGGAATTCTCAGAATAGAAGAAATAGTCTTCCTCAGAAAAGAGTATGCTAACTGGTTATGCAATACTTAGTAGAAAGACCTGAAGACACATATACAAGTATCATTATACAAATTGAGAAGGGGATATTTTGAAATATATATTCATATATATATATGAATATAACAACAATTAGTGATAAAGAAAACTATGAATTTGAAAGAAAGCAAGAAGTATATGGGAGGTTGTAGAGTGAGAAATGAAAAGAAAGAGATTACAGAATTATATTATAATTTCCAAAATAAAAATATGAAAAAAGTAAATAAGAAGTGTTTAATAAAAGAAAAAAGTTATGAGCTTTGCAATAAAAAGACTGCTTGGTACCTCCTCATCTTTCTGCTCATTCATGTATATGTTTAAATAATTCTAAACAAATGACAAAAATGGAGCATCTGGTGCTTGAGGTAGAGTGCATCTTCCAGCTGTGCTAAATGCTCAAAACACAGTATGTTTTTTTCAGTAGTAATGATTTCATAATTACAATCCTTTTAAGTTAAAACAGACAAATAGCGTGTTGATTTAGTACTACTAAAACAAATAAGATCATGTCATTCCTTATGGAGATTAAGAAGGTATTGTATTTGAAGAGTTATACTTGGGAAAAATGGCAAACATCTCTTTTGAACTGATAATATGTTTTTGATATTTTCAAGCTGCTTTTTAGGGAAAAATGGATGTATTGTGTAATGACAGAACAAGAAACATTATGTTCTTTATAGAGGAATTGTATTTATTTAATGTCAAGTGTACATTTGTAGCAAGTCTTATCCAACAATTGTGGAAACCTCCCTTTTATTTGTATGAGAATGTTAAATTAAATTATGATGTTTTGTAGAAGAAAAGGCAATAAAGCACGGTTTGCATTGGCATGCATGCTTTTGAACTCTGCTACTGAACATTACGTGCTGTAATGCAGCAGCTTCAGCTTCAACTGAAGCTCATTTTAGAGAAAAACTCCCAGATCAACCGCAGAGAATTAGCCTCTTCCCATCTTGTTTGGTTTGAGTATATTACTAAAGCTCTGTCTGATTGTATATTCACTATTGCTTATAGTATAGTGTCCTATAATATGTATCTGAGATACTTTTTCAGAGGGGTCTTGCTATATTGCCTCAGCTATCCTGAAACTCGCTATGTAGCACAGGTTGAACCTTGCCTCATAAAGATCTACCCACATCTCCCAACAAGTTCCTGAATTACAGGTGTAGGCATAGGAAGCATTTTTTTGCAGTGTCAGCCAGAGGAGCCTAAGAGATACCCCAAAATGTTATGGACTATTGCTGCTGTCAGTTGCCTCTCAGAAATTGAAAGTAAGACACATTTGTTGGACAGATGTATATGAATCAACCTGGAACTGACCTGACTTCCTTATTCCTGAGGATTAATTTCATAATATCTGATGGAGCTGTGCAAAGTGACAAGGGAGAAAAGTAGTCAATAGTTCTTTCCAGCAAATATTTATGAACCACAAAATATACCAAAACCAGTAAGATATTCTGAAGGATGCAATGGTGGTGTTTACATTCTAGAAGTAACCAACTTCACTCACTTGGAGGTTAGGCCTACAAAATATGTGTGAATTCATTATTTTTGCCATAAATTTAACTCAATTTCCTGTGGCAGCTCATGCCGTAGAATATACAGGAAAAATACTATTGCCATTTTCCAACTGATATTATTTCCAACTGCATCTAAAAATGTATCCTGATACATACAGATGGATGTAGTTCTCACCCCTCATGAAAGAGCCTTCATTCTTTGGCAGAAAATGGGATCATAACGGAAAACAACAACAATTCAAAATATAGGGGAAAGGTGTCTGTGGCAAGGACCTATACCCAATTCATAAATGTGTGTCCCAACCCATAAACCTCAATTCTCAAGGAGAATTGCAGAAAAGAGGACAAAGATTTTAAGAAGCACAGGACCAGGATGTCAGCTGTAAGATAGTCTCTTCTAAAACAGAATTAAAAAATTTAAAATGAGGACAACATGGATAAGGGAAAGAGAGGTAAACATGGATCTGGGTGGCATTGCAGAAAATATTTTTTAAATGTACTCTATTAATTTTTCAAAGTATGAACAAAGTCTTATATTAATTAGATCATGTTTATAAATATCTCAGAAATTGGCTACTGTTAAAGAAATCAAACATTTCTTTGCGTCAGATGCCATAACAATGTGGGTGGAAGAAATTAAATAATAAATAATATCATTACTTCATGATACTGAAAATAACTATCAAGCACTATTTCACACAGTCTTAGCAAACTTCCAGGAAAACAGCTAGATTTTTTGCAAATACATATCATTGTCCTCTGTAGTTCTTCACAAACTCAAATGTTAAAGAAATCAGTTTTCATCCATCACAGTTGTTACTCACAAACATTAAACATTAGGCTTTTATTAGCTGATTTCTTTTCACAGAAAGACTGTTGAACAGTGTCTTGTGCAATTGCCCTGCTCATGTGCAGCTGAAGGCAGGCCTTGACACATGGGGCAATTTTCGCCCCAAATCTTACGACCTCTGAGCCTGAATTTTATAACCTTTGTATGCTAATAAGCTGTGGGCTGATGTAACTTATTCAGTACATTGCTTAGATGATCAGAACAATCTAATTTATAACTTTTGACATTCTGTACCAAGCACAAATTCAGAAATGTAATGGGGGAAGAAACCAGGATGGACAAGTGTGTGGGATTCACTCTACAATCAATCATATCTACTGCTAGATGAAGCAATAGCTTTCCACAAGGACCACTAGCACAGTCCACCACTTAGCGGCTTTCCTCTGTGTCCTGGGTCTTTCTAATTATCACCCTTGGTTATTCCTTAGGATTATTTTACAGAAAAAAATGTATCTTCTGGGGATTATGAATCAACATACCCTTTTCCATGAATTTCAAATACTCCTCTAAGTTTGTCATTTTGGAGGCTGCATGAAATAATACATACAAGCAGCTACTAAAGATCCTGTAGATATGAGTGAGTAGGTGCATGCGTGTGTGTGTTTGTGGGTTCATTTTTATCAGTTTTCATTAAAGTCAGATACATACAAGTATGACTTTTATTATGACAAAGAAGTCAAATAGTATTCTCAATACTGAGTTCAAACAAATACAGGTATAGTTTACCTGAAAGCTATGGCATGTAGTGAGATAAAACAACACTGGATATCTGACACACAGGGATTCATTTTTTTCTCAGTGCAGAGGAAACCATTCCTGCTTATTTACACCGGAAATCCCCTAGGCCCAGCCAATTGTTGTGCATGTGTCTTTGAAGGGCATTCTGTATGCCTGTGTGTCTACTCATCATCATTGAGATTCCTCTTTATCTCTTTCAGGGAAGGAGTGGTTTTATTGATATCTGTCTGCTCTCATCTATAAGAAATTTAAGGGCAGAACAGTTTGGCTCTACCCTTGTGGTTGTTTAGGTAATGTGATTATTATCATTTTCCTGCCACCATGGGGTGATAGGACATCATGGAGTGAACTTGTTTACCCAGGGTATGACTAGAACATTCATTGAATCTCTCCACATTTGGTTCTCTGAACATATTATGTATTTCAGATTTATTCTCAACATTTATATTTATGATAAAAGAAATGAGGACGATATTTACAGAAGTTCTCCTGACTTCAAACTTTGCTTCCTTTACTATTTTGATTTTCAGTTAGTGACATTTTTGTGAAATCTGCAATGCAATAAAAATGCAGCAAAACAAATAAACAAAAAATCAAACAAAAATCTCATTGAAAAATTAAATCTTTATTATTTAAAGCATAAGCTTGTGGTTAGCTCTTCGGTTCTACATTTGAACACAGAAACCAAGTCTCTTAAAGCACACAAACTATTTCTCTCTACAAAACTAACCATGCCTTGAGGCGTTTCTATAATAAAACGGAGAGCAATCAGCCTGGGATGGAAATTGTGCCTGGAGAACACATAATCAGTATAATCAAATTATTATCCTGTCAAGAAAGAAATGT
Source organism: Cricetulus griseus (assembly GCF_003668045.3). Lineage (NCBI taxonomy): Eukaryota > Metazoa > Chordata > Mammalia > Rodentia > Cricetidae > Cricetulus > Cricetulus griseus. The sequence goes on along the minus strand of NC_048595.1, from coordinate 354,428,105 downwards.
GTCCTTACAAAACCCAGCATCTAGGATAACCAGCAGGCTCACAGTGACTGTTCCACTTAGTGTCAGTACAGAATGAAAGTCTTACAGACTTGGACATAGGAAAGGGAAGATGGAAGGAAGGGATCCAGTGATAGAAAACATTCATTATTCAGGGGTAAGAAAGAAAGGAGATATTCTATGTCCAAAAGTGCAAGACACATAATGAACAAAAGGCACTGGAATTCAGGCAGAATTTCTCTGGAGGAACTAATACACTGTTTTTCAGCATTCTCATTTACCATGTCTGTAGATTATGATTAACCTATACCTGTTACATCTTTATAACAATGTAGATTTGGTCAATGAGTTTCTACACAAAGTCAGCCAAAGTTAGTTCTTAGTGGGTGAAACGATTAACTACTCATTCCCCAGTGACAACATTTTAACAATATATACTGATATTTAATGATTATAAAAACTTGGGCTTGAGGGATGACTCAGTAGCTTAGAGCAGTTGCTACTCTTGCAGAAGACCTGAGTTATTTCTCAGCCTCCACATGATATGTCACAACCACAATTTCAGAGGATCTGGTTCCATTGTATGGTTTCCTTAGGCACCAGTCATGCACATGATGCACATATATAAGTGCAAGTAAAACACTCATATAGAAATCTACTATATGAGTAAATAAATTTGAAATAATTATAAAGGATGTGAACCTTGATATCCTAAGAAAATATTATCTAACTTCTTGTCACATTGTACATTTCTTTCAAAATACCACATGGATTTAGTGAAGAGAAATGCAATTTTTGTGATTTTGTAATCACAGGAATCTCAATCATCTTTCCTTTCCATATTTTTAATCCCCTTGAATAAAGACAGAATATGTAGCTTGTTTTGTCTAACATTAATGGAATATTTATTTATATAGTAATAATAAAAATATTTGTAAGTTCAAATCATAAGACATTGAATTTTCCTTCATTGACCTCACTTACCAGATTAAAATCTCTCTCCATTTCATACAAAACATATCTGATGAGCCCTACAGCCAGAAGAAAATTTGGTCAGTAAACCTAATGAGCTTCATAATGATTTTTCTTAAGCTCCCTGAAGAGAGAGAAAAAAAGGTATATGGGTTGAGAGTTTGAACATAGCCTTTAGAGACCCTGATTAGAGACCCAGTCAAGCCAATGTTACCTCCTAATGCACAAGAAGTGAGAAATCAATGGTGTTCAAATAAATATAGAGGTTTGTTTAAGTATCTTTTAAACAATGTTTTCAAGGACAAACAAAAATGGAAGGGAGTGTTTGACTGGAATTAAAATCAGAACACACACACATACACACACACACACACACACACACACACACATTGATTTAAATAAGTATTTATCATGTTTGTACAGATAGTAAATACCTGATGATCTATCTAGTTATCATTCATAACCTTTATTAATATCAGGACAAAATTGCATGGTGTTTCAGAACATCCCACTAAATGACTCAGTCTACACTAAGCCTATAAACCTGACATCAAAAGTAGTACTTTTCGGAAATATAACCCATAAGAAAATATTATTTTTGGGCAAGAAAGAATTTCTATACAGGCACTAGGAACACAGGTTGCCTTGGTGTCACTATAAAGTTCTTCAACTTTGTTCATTACCTTTCATGTTCAGCACAGAACTATGGAGAAACTTACAAATATCTATACTTTCATTCTCCTTGAAATCTAAAAATGATTTTGAAGGTAGATCTTGAGCTTTTATAATTGTTGCTAATTATATACATAATCCCAAATTTTAGATGATGGAGAAATATTTAGGTTTAATCTACCATATGGAGTGATTTGATATAATTATCAGGCACTGATTTAGGAAAGCAAGTGTAGAATATATAGAAGATTGAAAACCAATGGTCACATGAAATGGAATCTTTGATGCCTTACTTATCATTTCTTAGTTGTTCAAAAATCAAAGCCCAGGGTTTAAAGCTTTTCAGTGTTAAAATTTGGACTTGTGTTTCATAGTATCTAACTATAAAAATCAGACTTGGTTGGCAAATAAAGACATAGTTTTTGCTTGCATAAACACAATGAAAAAATAAGGATTTGAAGACTAGAAATTGGATAACACAAAACATCTTATCCTGTGAGTCTTTATCCAATACAGAGTCATGTATTTAAATTTGGAGCTTGTGAAAGACTTGGCAATAGTAATGGATGTGGGAATGGACAGTGACCAAAGAAATATTCAAAAACCAAATGATTAATGCATCTAGGTGGATCGTTCCGGCAGCCTTCCTAGAGTTGGTTTGCTAAGCTTCACTGTATATAGCTTTGATACAGAACATATACCACTCCTACTTTATATTACTAATTCCATATATGATGCAAAAGCAAATGCTTACTGAAACACATCAAATTAGATCCAACAATTTAATTTTTCACTAAGAATCAAAGAGTTACCACTGAGTATGCAGCATTTTTTTTTTACATTTACCAACATAATATTATAATGACAAAAACAAAATTTTCAGTGTTTTCCTCCATAGTTTCTCAGATTGTATATCCTTGGATTGTATTGTTTTAGAATATTGGATTAATTTAAACAATGCTGTTTGAGCTAATGGCTGAATTTGTATTTGAACAGTTTGTTAAATGAAATTTGGATTCAGATAGGTTAGAATTTTTAATAATTTCTGAAATGAAATTGGATGTACTTCTGCCATGTTGTACTCTGCCATGCTGTACTACAGTGTATTTGTGGATGTAGTCTTAGCATGAAAAATTACATGCCCAAAATGTTTATTATGACAATATTGAAAATATTCTATATCCAACAATATTAAATGTAGAGTGATGATTTAATACTTTATGTTTATTCAAATAATGACACCAGTCTCAGTTTAAAATTTACTTTAATCTGCAATAAATGTTAAAATAACAAGTACTCTAAATACTTTTATTTCTTCTTTATTATCAATAAATACCTTACATGCATGCCTAGTTCATACACTTAGACACCAACAGTCATATAAACTTTTTTTCCAGTGAGGGTCTTGACCAGAAAAACAAATTAAGCAGCCCCATTCCATCAGCATATTCTCATTTAAAGTATGATATTTATACACACAAACTTATAAAATGGAAATTATCCTTTTATAATAAAGTACTTGGTGATAAAAGGTTTCTTATTCCTGAGCTTATAAGCATTGTCAACTTCACATCTAGTATCACATTCCAGACAAGCCCATTTATTTGACTAAATATTTTGGAGAGAAATCCCACATTAACAATGTGGCACCATTCCAAGGGATGAGTATAAGCATTCAAAGACATGGCCAGATGCCTTCAGCTCCTGCTAGCCTGATATCCTTGTCATCATGGATCATGACAGCAACATGTGAACAAAATAGAAATATGATTTCCATATGCTGGATTTGTAAGGCTTTGCTACAGCAACAAGAAACATGACTAATACATTCCCCTTAATCCATTTGAAGACCTGGTCTCCAGTCAGTTTATCGATGCCTTCCATGTACTGAGAATTTCAAAGTCTGTTTGCTGTGAACTGTTCTCCTAGTCACAGATAGTCAGTCCTCCACAGTTTATTTCACATAGGCCTAAGAGTTTAAGTAGTTTACCAGCATCCTCCAGGTACTTGAATTTGAAATCTTTAAATAGATATTTTAAGAGAATTATGCTATTTTGCTTTATGTATATAGATGTTTGCCTTGCATGTGTATATATATATATATATATATATATATATATATATATATATATATATATATATATGTGTGTGTATGTGTGTGTGTGAATGTGTGACTGCTGCCTGTGGATTCTAGAAAAGGGTGACAGATCATGAAGTACCAATGTTACACAAGGTTATAATTTATGTGGCTGGGTAGTGGAAACTGCAAAAGGTTTTTAGCAAGAACAAGTGTTCTTGATCACTGAGCCACCTCATTACCTCTCTGAGTTAAGGTTTTTATTGCTATGAAGAGACACCATGAGCATGGCAACTCTTATAAAGAAAATTTTGCATTGGAGTCGCTAGCTAACAATTTCAGAGGTTCAGTCCATTATCATCATGGTTGGGAGCATGGACATTTGCAGGCAGATGTGGTACTGGACGTGAGACTCCTATGTCTTAACATAGAGGAAGCAGGGATTCAACCAACTATCAATCAAGTGTAATTTGAGTAAAGAGACCTCAAAGCCTTTCCCCCACAGTAACACACTTCCTCACAAATGTTCATACATACTCCAACAAGGCCACAACTTCTAACAATGCCACTCCTTTGGGGACCATTTTCTTACAAACTACCACACTACACCTGTAATGTCTGTAAATATTGTTTTCTGTTTTAGTTTTTCTTTTGTTTTCCATTTTTCATTTAAATTAGAAACAAGATTGTTTTACATGTCAATCCCAGTTCCCTCACCTGCCCCTCATCCCCTGCTCTCCACTAACACAGTACCTATCCCATACCCTTTCTGCTCCCCAGGGAGGGTGGAGCCTTCCATTGGAGATCTTCAGAGTCTGTAAACATTTTTATTAATATCTTCCAAAAGCATTACACATGTTTCTATAGCAACAATCTTAACATCACTAAGAAAACTAATTACCTATCATATGTGTTTTTAATCACATATTACAGAGTTCTTTCTATCTTTAAGTATGCTTTTACTTTAAATTTGTTAGTTTTTAAATATTGAATAATTTTTATATAATATGCGTCTAATTTACTTTGGGCATATATATATATATATATATATATATATATATGCATATATATATAAATAAAATCAAAATTGCTGTGGCTCATTTACAATATAATTAAATATTGTCATTGTGATTTAAATAGTGCTTATGATAGGGAAGTATAGAGGTAGACACATCCTTTCACATGTACCTGCTCCTAGACATGATCTGTAGCCAAGTGGTCATTAACTTTCCTTGCCTGAAATTACCAAGGATATTTTAAAAAATACATCTCCTAAACTTTTGCATGCTTAATGAGTTCAAAGGTGATAGTAACTGTTCATTAGAAGCAGCAATTATTCCTCATTCTTTTCAACTTTAATCTGTTTTATTTATTTGGAATCCTCATTATATTTCACTGACTCACAAAGGACAGACGCTTAACACATAACTATTGAGAGGTCAGTCAAGAGCCTCACATTTTCACATATCAGAGTTTAATGAACTCTTTAATGAGGTCCAAATTAATAAAAAGGTCTAGAACAGAAGTGAAGTGCTTAATTATATATTCGATTTGGGCCTTATATAATTGGGGAACCCAAATTGTCCCTAAAAATATTTCTTATACTCCATGGAGGATGGAATTTATTTACTTATATTAACCTAGATGAACATATGACTCTTCATTTGTGAAATACATGTGACCTAAATTCAGTTATATGTCTTTTTTTAATTGTTATATTGATAAGTTTTTCTTTCATCTGAATTAATATGCTTTCTATAATTTGATGTTTATTTTCTTATACTTTTAAATATTTTCAATCATCTAATAACTATTTTGAATAAACATAATTCATGAAGATATAATTTTCCATGGACTCATTAATAAAATATACTTTTTAAAAGAATAAAACATTACCTTTGTCTCTTCCTGCATATAAGCATAAAACATTAATAGGGATGACAAATTTCATCAAAAGAAATACCCTCATGTATAGTTTATTTTTCTTGCATAAATATAGCCACACAGGAACAGGGGTTGCTAGAATTTTTCTATTCAATCATGATGATGATTCAACTATTATAGGACTTGTTTCTTCTTGTAGATTTGACATTTCACATGGTTGAAATGGAAAAAATATTACTTGCACTGTTATGTATAAAAGACTCCCAATTCTTGTCTCTAATTTTCCCATTTACAGGGAATTTTCATAAGACATCTAAGCCTTTGATCTGGACAAACACACAAGAGAAGAAGAGACTTACTTTTGCCCAAGGACAGGGATCAGAATTCCCAGCACTTCCAAATAAGCTCTAATTATTAAATAAAATAAAATTATGCTGTTTTAGTGTCAAGTACATCCAACTCAGTTCTAAGTAACAGCCTTTAAATAGAAACTTACTTTCATGTTCTATGATCTTGAATCTTGGAGAAATGATCATCACTTGCAGTCCTTTAGAAGACATATAAGGCATATGACTTGCTACTGACACTGGGGATCAGAAGGTCTCAGTCACAGAGTCTACTTGCTGCAACAGCTATTTGTGTAGCTATCATGACAGTCTCTAGATAATAAGTTTTCTCTGTGACTGTCTACTGACATTAAACTGGAGATCAAAATAATGGAGTTAGTGAGTATTCTTTATAAAACCAATCTGTATTGTAAAGTGCAAAAAGGGAAAGGAAAACATCGTTTACTAAAATTTCAGAAAAAAGATGTATTACAGTATGTCAATAGAACACAGTGGATTGCCAACAAAAACAATCAAAATGTTTCAGGAGCTGTAGAGATGGCTCAGGAGTTAAAATCACTGGCTGGTCTTAATTTTACTTTGACAATATTTCCAGAGCCCACCTGGCATCTCAGAACCATCTGTAAATGCTGTACTAGGGGGAGCATTGTTTTTTTATAGCTTGCCCAAAATCACAATGGGGAAAACATCAATACGCAGTTTTTTTTAAATGTTGAGTTGTACCCACATTTGGTTCTAGATCTAGAACAGCTGAACACCCAATATCCCTCAGAGAACAAAAATGGGCATAGATATAAAGTATGAGAACACATATAGGAGTAGACTTAGTCTCTAGGATTGGATTAGGTGACATTATTGCCATATTGAATTTTTAAAAGTAAATAAGAATCTTTTGGCTTCTAGGAGAACCTGCCTTAGTTTCATCCACTCTTAGTAACTTTAGCATCACTCCCACAACCTAACTCTATACCTAGAATTCTCATTGCTCTTGTCCATGTTCTAGCTTAATGATGAGTAGAGTTCTCACCACTTATCATAATAACGTCTAGTTTCAATAGATGGAGACCTCTACAGAAAAACACTTTAATCTAAAAAGTGGTGGAGTCCTGTCTAGTGCATACATCTACAAAACACTCCTGCACCTAAGGCTCTTTGCAGAAGAGTGGAAAGATTTTAAGAGCCAGAGGATCAGGGCATTTGTTGTAAGAATGTGTCTGCTAGTACTGTTAGAAGCTACACCCATAAATCTCACCAGAATGGCTCATCAAAAGTGAACTGAATAAAAATGCAAACAGAGAACATGCCATACTGCATAGAAAATGATCATGTTGCCTTAAGGTTACACAGAGCGCTGTAGTCAACTGAACAAAGCTTAGAATGGCAGAGGTATCATGGGGAAGTGTGTACCAACTGATTGGCCAGTGAAGAAAATTAACTGTGAAAATATACATACAAGGAATTCTATAAGTACACAACAGATCATGATTATATTAAAAATGTATATCTATATGCAAATACATATAAACATGCAATAACATTTAATGAATACAAAAGGTCATTAATTTGTAGGAGAGCAAGCGGCGTATATTGGAGAGTATGGAGGGAGGAAAAGAAGGGGGAATAATGTAATAAAATTGAACTCCCAATAACAAACAATGAGGAAATATTATGAAAAAATAAACAATGATGTGAAACTAAGAATGTGTTGAAACTTTTGTGATTCAAGTCAACTTTGGCTACCTAATGTACAACTATGGAGAAAATGCAGAAGTTGACTCTCAGTAGGTTTTGAGAGGAAAGACCCCATGAAGAAAACTGCAAGTTTCTCAAATGATTTGTAATGAGAATTAGAATTGGGTCAAAGGAAAGATCAGAAGTTGAAATGATGAAGGCTGGAGCAATGAGGAAGATGAGTAAGAGACTTTTAGTGGGGGTGAGGTAACCCAATGACCAGACAGGAGGAGGGGTCAGGAGCACAGTAACAGCAGCCAAACTAACTCCCCTTTCCTCTTTGAAGTTATAAAGCAGTGGTTTGCAACCTATGGATCACAGTCTCATTGTGTTTGAAAAAGTAACCATGAACAAAAAGTTTCATCAGTTGTGAAAAGCTAATTATTCCTATGCCATAGAAGCCAGTCACCATCTGCTTACAATAGATACAACTCAGGTAAGAAATGAGTGCTGAGTATTAAATACTGAGATCTGTAATATCATGTCAGTTATGCATTCATCTGTGCATTAATATTGCCCTGCTATGAAGTAAATGTGTTAGTATTTGATAGAGTTTCATTTTATAGCTAATATTTTTGTTCATATATAATTCCACATTGTGTTAAAAGGGAGACACTTGTTAATTTTAATCTCCACTATGAAAAAATCTGGAGACATTTTAATTTTTAACCCTGCTTCCACATGTGTGATAGGAGTGTATGTGCAATGCGTGTGTGTGAGTATTGCTGTATATATGCCATGATACGTGTAGAAATCAGAGGGCGATCTCAGGTACCAGAGCTTGCCTTTCACCTTGTTTGAGAAGTGTTTTATCTCTTTGTTAATTTCTGCTGCCATTGCCAGGTTATCTGGACCCTGAGCATCCAGGATTCGGTTATCCTCAAATCCTCTTGTATAAGTACTGGGATGACAGACATGATCTACCACAACCAGTTGTTTCATATGGGATCTGCTAATTCAAACAATGGTCCTCATTCTTGTATGACAAATTCTTTATCAATACAATGATGGTCCCAACTCCCTGGGAAAAGTATTCCAAGTGATAGCACTATACCGGAATATGCTTCCAGATATTGGTTATATATTTTAATTTAGCAATATCACACGGAAATGTAAGATAATGAAAGAATAACAAGATTCTAATGGAATTTATGAAGGTGAACAGCATGAATTAAAGCAGACATACCTGCATGTTTTACAGCAGGTGCACATGTGGAAAAGCAATGCACCCATCCAAGGACTGTACTACTTTAACTGCTTATGAAGCTATGTATGATGCACTTTTGTTTGGAATAACAATGATGGCAAGGAAGAACATGGCATTAGTTCCCTCCTAAACAAGAAAACTAATGCAAATATAATAGACGTGGATTGCCTTCCTGTTACATCACGTGTAAAATGTGCTAGATAATTGATTTCCATTCTGGCCGTTAGGCCTTTTAGTTGTCTAAAGAGAGGCGAGAGTTCATTAAATCCAAGTAAAAAAGTCAGGGCAGACAAAATTAATGAAACTTAACCAAAATCATCATATTTTTAAGTAATGTAACCAAGTTGACAAAGTAAATAAAAGCTTAGTTATTAGGTTGATCTCTGGATTAATGTAGTTTTCTATGTGAAAGAAGATTGTATGTTGTAAATTAAACTTCCTGTTATTTGTTTTAATTTACTGAGAGCTAGTAAAATATTCAAATATTCCAGGTTTTTGTACAATAAAAATTATCCAGTTCGACATTACTCCAAAAGTGTGTTTTGGTATTATTATAGATCTCCAATTGCTTGTTTCTTAAAACACCTATCATTGTTTTTATTTCCCTATTTGTTCAACTGAAGAAATGTGTATTTGCACATACTATTGGATTTCCCTATAGGTCCATTGTGTGGTGGTTTGAAGAAGAATGTCCCTCTGTAGGCTCATAGATTTGAATGATTGTTCAGCAGGCCATGGCTCTATTAGGCATGGCTCTTTTGGAGTAAAAGAATCCTTGGTGAAGGAAGTCTGTAATGGGGGGGTAAATTTATGGGGGTTCCAACCTCAGGGCAGGCCAATGTCTCTCTCTTGCTCTGCCTAGAGATCTGGGTGTTGAACACTCAGCTCCCATGTCTTCCTGGGTGCTGCTATGATCCCTCCCCTCTTTAAGGATAATGGACTATACCTAGGAAACTATAAGCAAGCCCCAATTAAAGGCTTTTCTTTATGAGAGTTGCCATGGTCATGATGTTTCTTCACAGCAATAAAACACTGGCAAAGATAGATGATATTCTCCTCTAATTGTTACTTAAAAGTAATTTGCTCCATATAGTAAGTGATTTAATCTAAGCAGGATTAAGTAGAAAAATCAGATTCAAAGGATGGTAAGAATAGTCTAAGTGAATAGGAAATTTGTGTTAAAATCTAATGAAGTAGTAAGGGATATAATTGTCTACAAAGTAACTGTTGATTGGTTTTAAAGCCAGAGTTGACAAGATGAATATAGACTGAACTTACATTCTTTTTTTTTTATTTGTAAGGAAATATGAAAATGGCTGGGAAATGGGGCAAAGATATTGAATGAATAGCAAACATTCAATATGCTATTTTAACAATTCATTCTGACATTGACCACATAGAGCACAGGTTAAATTTCCTAAAATGTCTTTGTAATTACTTTGATGGCTATGAAGTAAACATAAATATGTAAATGGGGTTATTATGGGTCTAATGAAAATAACATATACAAAACAGTCACTGAAATGCAATGAATAAAGTTGAGTTCTAGCAAACATGTGAATCATTAGGAAAACATGGAAATACTAAAACACTAAACCCCAATAAAGAGAAGTTGAAAGATTCAAAACTATTTGATGTTGCCATTTGAGTTGTTTGATTAGTTTACCTTTAAAGACAGAGACAAATTTTCCCATATTGGATCTAATAATTTTAAATTATTCTACTATGGCTTCTTTTCAGTGTTCTGTCTCATGTTTGCCTATTTATAGATTACAAAATGATTTAATATCCTTTAAAAGTGTTAGTAGAGTGTTTTCTTGAGAACATATGTCTCAATTGGATGAGTGAAAGAACACAATTTCTATGATACTGAGTTCTCTTACATTGCTGTGAAAAGCATTAAATGACTAGGAGTTCATATATTGAAATAGTAAACTATATATTTTCCAAGTGTAGCATGAGCCATGGTACTGTTGTGAGAATATGATCACAGAAATTTGCATTTTAAAGTTGACCATTATATGTATTTCCTCTTTTCTTTTGCATCCTCCAAGTGAACCCATGCAGAACATAGTCAAATACAATGAGGTAGAAACAAGAGATGAAATAACTGAAGTCACAAGAATGTCATAGTACCACCTAAAAGTCCTGGCTCTATTAGACACTAAAGTATATTAAATTATGTTTTATTTAAATCAGGCTCCCTAACAACAAATGCCATTCACACACACTGAGGTGAATGCAAATTGAGTAATTTAAAACAAGAAGGAGCATTTTTAGAAGCCCTAAAATGAAGAGTAATTATACTCATTTAGATTACCATCAAATCTATAGGATTCAAATTTCAAGTGAATTAAGCATTAAAGGAGGATGGATTTATCTGACAGTTTTGTGAAGAGCTCCTCTGATTTGCAATATTTTTGGTTGATATGCATGTGTACAAGACCAACTACTTTGAAAATGAAGTGCAGGGAATAATGTCAAGAGATCAATTTGCTGTAATCACTGCTCTGGACTTGGCATTGCGCAACAAGCTACAGTAAATTACTGAAGTGTCTCATTTTGAAGGGCACATTAAATAGCATTTAATTATGTCTGTTCAAAACATGAAGAGATTTTAATGCAACACCCAAAATATCTAAAATTAGATTGAAGAATATGTTTGAAACATTTGCATGCTTCCAGAGAATCACTAAAATCTTCCCTATAAAGCTAAAGATGCAATTTACTTTCAAAAAGAATATCTGGGTGGGTGTTATTAGCTTATCTATTGCTAATCTTACTCTGAACTCCTATTGACTCTATCTGCTCTAATTGTTGACATCTCAAACAATTTCTATTTACTCTTGCTTAGCGTGATGCCTATAGCCCTGCAGGGAGCCCCTTTGAATTCACACACTTAATTACTTACATCTCTCTAGGGAAGTGTTAACTCTGGCAGAAGGCTAGGGGAAAGAGTTTATTAAATAGTGCCATAAAATAGACAGTAATATTGCAGAAGAGCTATGTAGGAAAGCAAAAGGCAGAGTGGCTATCCTTTAAAAAGACTCTGAAGGTGAAGATAGAATGTCCACTTAATGCCTTTTCTTCACACCAGAGCTGAAGATTATCTAAATATGTAGAGAAATACCACATCATTTTATTTCTTATTTATTATTGATTAAAGTTCAATATACAACTTGTACTTTTATTTTATTTTAAAGGTCAGGCCAGGTATGAACAGTTCTAATATGAACAAGAGACAACCTCAGATGTCTGATCACAATAGTTCGGTTTGACCCAATAATTGTACTAAAATCAAATCTGACTCTTCACATTTTCTCTGAATTGCTTTTGTACCTCTACCATGCCTTTGTCTGATTAATACTACTTATCAAACACACTTATTTTCTGTGGTATTAAGGTCACATTAGATTTCACCCTGACAAGCAGAGGTAGAGGCTATAAACACATAGAATTGTTTTCTTAAGAACATATCATCATTACAGATGGTATACATATGTGAGTCCACCAATTACACTTATGTGATCAAAAATCATTTGTCTACCACATCACACTATATGTCTTAAAGTATCAGTTCATTCTGCTTTGAGAAAAACATTTCACACACAAAAGCCTGACCTTGCTAACAATTTTCTATAATTTTTTGCTCTTTTTGAAACTATATCTTATTATTTCTCCAACAAAGCTTTCTGAGGAGACATATATTGTTATTTTCAGTTCTTATAGGTTTAAAGTTAGTTATAGGATAAGTGTGTGTTTGTGTGTATCTGTGTGTGTTTGTGTTCATTATTTGTGTACCCACATTCTTTTGGCACTGATATTTTCTGCATTTAGTGCTTTAAATATAAACACATGCTTTGACCTTTTTGGTGGGAACATTTAACCTTTTAATAAAGAAATAAACTGCAAAAGACACTCTCTGCATACTGAACTGCAGATGGCACAAGATAAAATTATATGGCAATCCCCCAAATTAAAAAAAAAATTGACATGGTTTGAAAAACATCTTTGGAAACTTTTCCATGATCTTCAGGGTTGTAATGTGATAGCCGGAATCTTATATTAAATTATTTGTCTAGGGTCATCAAAATAAGACTGAGGACAAACTGAAAGCCCCACTCCCCAATTCCCTGAAGTTAAATGCGCCATAAAGACATGGAAAACAAGTGTCTGTTATCATAAAATTGAATCACAGTTATGCAAGTCCCAACCAATGTCTACCAATTGATGGCATCCTACAGGATTTAATTTAAACATTTCTGATTTGGCCATTAGTCAAGGCTTTGTTTCATTTCAAATAATTAAGAAGAGAAAGAATTATGTTTTTTTCTACCTAGTACATAGTGAATGTTGTTTCTTATTTCATAGTCATATACGTGTGATAACTATAATGAGAAAAGGAGTGTGTACTTGTGAGAACAATCCATTTATTTTTCAGTATGGCTTTGGAACTGGTTGTTTTGTGCCTTTCAGAATTTTCAATGGTTGAAAGATTATGTTTCTTGTATTCAGTAGCATGTCTTAAATATAAAGATTGTACTTTTGACATTAACTATGGTTCTAAAATTTCATATAAGCTGGAGAGCTGAAAAAAAGAAAAGGTTTACTCTTCTGTTTTTAGTGTCAAATATGTAATCTTGTTGAGCTGTTTCTCACATGCAAAAATAGATTTCAGCCTGTAAGGACATAAGAATAGAATGGGGCTTACTGAAGGAAAATGTTTATTTTTTAGAATATTAAATGAATCTTCTGATCCGTAGTCAGACGCGTTATCCATTGCGCCACTGGCCCGGTGCTTGCTATGTCACATAATTATATAATTTCAGCTACTATTCAGGGCATCTTTGTTTAAATTTCATTTGACTTTTTAAAACATTACTTAGGGAACAAAATATGTCCTATGTGTTTTATGCCCCTAATGTGTTTATTTCCTTTTGATGTGTGATTATATTTATGTGAGGTAAAGCAAGGGTTGTCAGCTGAATATGTTGGAATGTATAATCTTTAAAACCTTTCATGGAGAGCTCCGCAAATAGCACACCTTTTCCTATATATTTTCAACTGACAGTCAAGGGGAATCTAAAATTACTGCTCCTGATGGAAACTGTGTTCTGCTAAAACATCTAAAAGTAAATTCTTCATCAAGGCTTTAGACCATCCACTGCTCTAAAAGACTGTTAAGAGAATCATTTTGACAATTCTGAAAACTGAACCTCTGAGGTAAGCTTAAGCCCTCTTAATGCAATGGGATGTGAAGAATGAGAGGCGAGCTAAACAATCCTGAATAAAACTAGACATGAAAAAGTCAAGAAATACTGCCTAACATGACAGAATTTTCCCCTGGAGGTAAGCCCTTATGTTAACTTGAAAGTTATCATTGAGTTTCATGCTAACATAATCTCAATAAAAACAGTTACCTTATTTAAAACAATCATCTAAGGATTGAAAAGGATAGTTGGCATCAATACTCTTAGTATATAAAATATAAAAGCAAAAGAGGTCAAAATTGAAAAGCCTAACCCTGGTATATAGTTTTGGAAGCAGCAATAAAACATGTGTTTCAAAATCAAAATATCTAGTGCTTGTTATAGTTCATTTTGTTGCTTTAATAAAGCCAAGTTCAGAAAAAAATGATTTGGTCTCATGGTTCTAGAGGGATAGTCTATAATGACTGGGTGCAGGGATCATCAATTCGGCAGCCAGAGCTCCTGAGAGCTAGACCCATCTTTTGGCAAGAAGCAGAGAGAGTAATCTGGAAGTGGGTCAAGTCTATAGATTCTCAAATCTCAATGCCCACAAATACATACTTCCCTCTACAAGACTCATGTCTTAAAACTCCATAATGTCTCCAAGCTGCACCACCAAGTTCTTGAATACATGAGTTGATTAGGGACATTTCTCACTCAGGGCACTTAGGGGCTTGAGAAGTGGCTTGGTGATCAAAATCACTTGCCTTTCTACATAGAAGATGGGTCCCTTCCCCAGGAGCTCACAATTGACTGAAACAGTAATATATCTGATACTCACTGGGGCTCATGGTGTTAGGCAGACACATGGTATTCATGCACATATTATATACAGGGAAATGACAGACACAAATAAAATATCTTTCAAACATAGTATTTGAATAATCTTTTATGTAATTTGTCATTTTATTTATTTTTAATTTGTTGTGTGTATCAGAGTTATTGTATGCTATAGATTGTGTATAGTGATCAGATAACAACTTGTGGGGTTCTCATATGAGTTATGAGGAATGAACCCAAGTTATCAAGCATGGCAGAAAAGGCTTTTACCCACTGAGATAACTCACTCTTGCAGTTGTTGTGCATTTATATTTATTTGTTTGTGAAGGGTATGCTGCTTTGTGTGTGCATCTGTGTAGTATGTGTCTGTGTGCATTGTCTGCCTAGGTGGATGGTGTGTGTGCACCTGTGTTGCATGCCTTCATGTGTTTACACTCACTTGTACTGGTGTGTGTAGAGCCCAGAGTTTGACTTTAGATATATGGGTATCTTTATCCATTACTCTCCACAGTGAGACAAGGTCCTTTTCAGATTCTGAAGCTCTCCATATTGCCTGTGTTGACTGACCAACAAGCCTCTAGTATCTTTTTGTCTCTACCCATTTAGTGCTGGAGTTTTAGCTCTTGCTGTTATGTGGTACAAGGGATTTGAACTGAGTTCCTTATGTTTACCCAGCAAGAACTTTATCATTGAGCCCTCTCCCCAGCCCCCTTCTCATGATACTTTATTGTCAATTAAAAGGAGATGATTATTCCTAATAATTTTTAACATTTCAAGACTTTTATCTTTATTAAAAACTCAATCTTGCTCATACCATTCCCCTAAGTATTTGCAGCAAATCAAATCCATATGATCAAAGTACTCCACCATAGCTATTTTTAAAAAGTCACTGAAAATTAAGTGACTATTGAAATCAGAAATTGGACATTATAATTTATTAGCAAATAATAATTAGTATTTAAGAGTATTAAGAGATGACATATTTTAGGCTATTTTGACAGTTTGCGATGAAATAGTAGATTAAATAGCAAAACACCACTGTACAGCTCTAAATTAATACAATCTGCTTCATATTATTCTCTGGTGCATTACATATAAACACATAATATTTCAGAATCATGCCTTTTTTCCTAAGGGAATATATCTCAGTCCTTGAATACCTAGCCTCTGGCCCAGATCTATTCTCTAAGACCTCTCTGTATCTGGAAATATGGACTGATCTCTGCTTCCTTCACTTTCACTAGAGATATGTGTATTGAACACCCTGGGATTGGAAGGTTGTTGAGAAGGGTTACTGCATTTAAAACTCACCCTAGTTTCTTTGGTGAAGAGGATTATAGGCTGGTAATCCTTTGCTCTATGTCTAAAGTTCATATATGCGTGAGTACATACCATGTTTGTCTTTTTGTGACTGGGTTAGCTCACTCAGGATGGTTTCTTCTAGTTCCATCCATTTGCCTGTACATGGATGTCAATAAGGACGCCTCTGCACTCCAAAGCCTCTGATAGTGGATTAGTATTTTTCCCTGGTGTAAGAAGGGACTTTGAGAGCACATCCCACATGAAGAGATACACTCTGGCTCTGGACACATGGGGAAGGGCCCAGGCCCGTCACAGGGAGATTTGGTGGACTTTGCAGAGCCCCCGTTGAGGGCCATACCCTGCCTGGGGAGTGGTGGGTGGGATGGGGTGTGGGGTAGGTTGGGGGTTGGGGAGGAGGGATGGGGGTAAAGGAAGGGAGAGGGAGAAGGGACTTACATGTAAAACAAGCTTGTTCCCTAACTTAAACAAAACAAAACAAAACAAAACAAAAAAATCACCCTGCCGCAAAAATCAGTGTCTTATACTGACAATATAAAAGAAAGCAATTTTAATGTTTTTAATTGAATTAGAAACAGGATTGTTTTACATGTAAGTTTCCTTCTCCCTGCCATCCTCCCCTACCACCCCCCAACTAAAACCCTACCTATCACATATCCTTTCTGCTGCCCCTGAATGGTGAGGACTGCCATAGGGTGTCATCAGAATCTATCGTATCCTTTGGAATAGGATCTAGGCCCACCCCCGTGTGTCTTGGCTCAGGGAATATTCCTCTATGTGGAATGGGCTCCCAAAATCCACACCTATGCTAGGGATAAGTACTGAGCTACTACAGGAGGTCCCGTAGATTTCCAAGCTTTCCTCACTGAAACCCATGTTCCTGGGTACTGGATCAGTCCCATGCTGGTATCCTAGCTATCAATCTGGAGAACAAGAGTCCCCCAATGATCAGGTCAGCTGTTTCTGTGGGTTTCAACAGCCTGGTCTGTACCCCTTTGCTCTTCACTTGTCCTTCTCTGCATTGGGGTTCCAGTTCAGTTCAGTGATTAGTTGTGGGTGTCTGCTTCTACTTCCACCTGCTGCTGGATGAGGGCTATCTGGTGGCATATAAGTCAGTAATCAATCTCATTATCTAGGGAGGGCATTTAAGGTAACCTCTCCTCTGTTGCTTAGGTTGTTAGCTGGTGTCATCTTTGTAGCTCTCCAGACATTTCCCTAGTGCCTGATTTCTCTGTAAACCTAATTATTATGAGTGGGTACTTTTGAATTGTTTGTGAATCTCCAACCATACCTTCAATAATATTTTTTCTTTAGTAGTCTTCCAAGTCAATTTATTTTACTTTGTTCTAGAAGAATTATTTTAAATATCAGTAACTTGCAGTTTTTACATCTTTATTTCTAGATACAGTTGTATTTTATTCATCAAATATCTTATTTGAATATTCAATTGTTGAAATTGTTGTTTCGTATCTATTTGGCGAAATTAGTGTTAGATATCTATTTGACTACACATACTATTAATAAATGCTAACTTTTATGATATTTTCCTCACTCATTGAGAAACCACTCAATTTTCATTTTTTTTTCTGTTATGTTTTAAGCATTTCAAAATTTTATTGCTACAAAAATTCTTCTGAAATTATGTCAATTTTTTGAGTTATGGTGAATGGCAATGCTGGATCCTTCCCTTTTTACTATCTGTCTCTCTATCTATGAGCAGTTTAAAAGAATCCTTGATAAACCTTGAAACATACAGCATTTCAGGCATGTAGAAAACGTGGAAGGAAACAGCTACGATGACACTTTTTATTTATTTTCAATGAGCAGTAGACACTAAGGCAAATTATTGGTATAAGAAAGATTTATTGAAGTTACCGGAATTATTTAAAGCATGATAGTGCTTTTCTGGCTTAGATAAACTCTTGGCCTGAGCTGATGCTGTTACAAAATCAAGAGATGACTCTAGAGTTAAACAAAGTTAGCCTCTTTATATGTTACACTCCATACTCATTGCTTTATTTTGGAGATTTTTTATTGCAAAAGCTAAGAAAAAAACAGTAACAAACAAGCATTATTTATTCATTTTAAGTAAAGAATTGTATTGATTATATTTAAGGATGCAGCTCAGATATGATATCCATTATTCCGTATGATACACACATTCTTTTTTTATTTAAATTAGAAACAAGCTTCTTTTACATGTCAATCTCAGTTCCCTCTCCCTCCTCTCCTCCCCAGCCCCCAAAGAATACCCTGCCTATCCCATACCCTTTCTGCTCCCCAGGGAGGGTGAGGCCTTCCATGGGGGATCTTCAAGGTCTGTCATATCATTTGGAGCAGGGTTTAGGCACTCCCCAGTGTGTTCAGGCTGAGGGAGTATCCCTCCTTGTGGAGAGGGCACCCAAAGTTCATGTGTGTGCTATGAGAAAATACTGATCCACTATCATTGGCCCCATAGATTGTCCAGACCTCCAAACTGACATCCTCACTCAGGAGGTTTGGGGAGTCCTATACTAGTTCCCCATCTATCAATCTGTGGTTCATGAGCAACACATTGTTCAAGTCAGCTGTTTCTGTGGGTCTCTCCAGCCTGGTCTTGACCCCTTTGCTCATCACTCCTCCCTCTCTGCAACTGGATTCCAGAATTCAGCTCAGTGTTTAGCTGTGGGTGTCTGGGTCTGCTTCATCAGCTACTGGATGAAGGCACTAGGATGGCAAATAAGGCAGTCATCAATCTCATTATCAGAGAAGGGCATTTAAGGTAGCCTATTTAATATTGCTTAGATTGTTACTTGGGGTCAAACTTGTAAATATGTGGATATTTCCCTAGTGCCAGAATTCTCTTTAAACCTATAAAGGCTCCCTCTATTTTGGTATCTCTTTTCTTTCTCCCCTCTATTATTCCACCAACAAAATATTCCTGCTCTCTCATGTCCCCTCCTCTTCTCCCCTTCTCTTTCTTCTAGCTCCCTCTCCCCCCCATGCTCCCAATTAGCTTAGGAGATCTTGTCCCTTTCCCCTTCTCTAGGGGACCATGTATATCTCTCTTAGACTATTCCTTGCTTCCTAGCTTCTCTGTCAGTATGCATACATTTTTAATGCTACTCATTAAGAAGTATGACCATCTAGTGTCATATAATATAATAACTATACATATTAAATAAGGTCATGGTAATGGACAAAGTTTTAGGTAACTATGATTGTACACATGACTGGGGAAGCCAATTAAACTGAATTTGAAATTTATAATGATTTTAATTACAAATGTACTCATGATTCCATAATGCTCACGTATTGTTGCACTCTATGGAGATTTCATTTGTTTTCAAGGAACCTTAAGAACTATTTATGTTTTGGGACTTGATGAAAACCATGATTGACATTTTTTTGTTGTGCTATCACTTTTTTCCAAGGCAATCCTCATTTATCTTCACAATTGTTTTTATAGCATTTGCAGGCTTGAACGTTAGCAACATTTGACCCTGGAACATTTCTATCTTCTCTCAGACTTGTCCAATATTAGTGAACAACAAAGGGTCATCTATCACAGTGTCACACTTGCTGGGAGAATTTCTTAAGGGCTTAAAAAGAATGATGAGGTTAGTCTTAAATCCCTGAGATTCCTGAAGATGAATTTTCTGCTTTTTTTTTTTTTAACAGAGACTGTTCTGTCACTTCTGAAAGTGTGCTCTGTACCTGAGTCATCCACGTAATTTTCTTCTTTAAGGGAACATGAACAATAATCTGATTGGAAAATACTTCTGAATAAGTCTAGATTCTGATTACTGCTAGGTAGAATTATGTGGGCTGGAACTGTATGATATATCCAATGGTAACATGATATTGTAGTGGTGGGGGGAAGCAATTGTATCTTTTTTGTGAAGGAATTGGAACTGCAATGTGTAGATATTTTAAGAAATATCTTTAAATCTAGATGGTCTCTATGAAGTGTGCTTTCCAAGAGTTTGGAAAGAAGCCAGGAGCTCAGCTGGATCTCATGTCAAGGCATATATATATA
The DNA here is from genome assembly GCF_003668045.3 of Cricetulus griseus. Taxonomy (NCBI): domain Eukaryota; kingdom Metazoa; phylum Chordata; class Mammalia; order Rodentia; family Cricetidae; genus Cricetulus; species Cricetulus griseus. The sequence goes on along the minus strand of NC_048595.1, from coordinate 354,407,851 downwards.
TATATATTATATATATATATAATATATATATTAGATTTCCTCAGTAAAGCATTAGACATACTATAATTTGTCTTTGCTCTTTGCTCTGAAATCCTGAGTTTTAAAGAACAAGGAGTTCTGGATTTAGAAATGACAGAGTTCTAAACCTTCCAGCACTCCCAAATTACCCAGCAACTGCACTCCTGGCACTGATCCCAGAGAAATGAAAACTTATGTTCACAGCAATACCTGTACATATCTGTTGATTACATGGTTATCTGCTACAGCCTAGATGTGGAAGTAAATCATATATTTTTCCATGGTATATAGTGGTGGTAGGTTCCTACCATAGAACACTGCTCAATAATGGGAATTTGAACTATTCACTAATAGAAAATTTTAATAAATCTCAAGGGAAATACACCAAATAAAAAAGGCCAGACTAAGAAACATGCATATTATTTAATTACTATCACATTGCTGAGGAAAAAGTAAAATGAAAAAATTGACCGAGAAGGTGTGAGATGATAAATATGAACCTAAATATTAGGTAGAGACATATGGGAGGCTGCTCATACAAGAGCAGGAAATGTGAATATGGAGGTAGTGTGGCATGGGATAACTGTACATAAAGGAATGAAGAATCACCTCACATTGTCCCCTGTGACTATGTAAAAAATAATTTGGTTAGTGTTCAAGTTTATATTAGTATAAGCCTTAATGTGAAGCCTTGACCAGAAAAGTTGTCACTAAAGACAACAATGGCAGTTATTTGATTATGTAACCTAAATTGTCTTGCATATGCTTTAATTTAAAGTTATTCATGTTTGAAAAAAATGTTTGCATTTGAAAATTATTTTGCCATGTATAACCATTATAGTTATTCCCATACCTTATGGTTAAATTACAATATTCAAAATTCTATATCAAAGACAAATCCTATGTATGTGTTTGGAAGCTCAATATTTATAATTCTAAGTAAGAGAAACTCAAATGATGTACTCAAATGGTTAAATATTTAAATGCAATGATAATATCTAGAACAGTGTTAATAAAGTAATCATATTCGTATGTACCATAATAGACAAATAACTCAAATATGATTTGAAATTAATAGATGTCAAGAATCATTCACAGTGAATATTCAATTATTTGCAGTCCATAAGATCTTTAATTAGTTTGTGGAGGTGGAGTTTATTCATAATGTTGTATAATAGACACAGATTTCTAGACTCAGTACAAATGTAATTCTGTTTGTTCATCTAGGTGAAGAGAATATGAGTGACCAATTAAAATTTCATCAGTTTCATGTTTAAGGGTTGTGTTGCCCATGTGTGGTACACATCTGTTAATTTATGCTTTGTGTGCTAATATTCTGAATACTTACTAATTACAGGGAAAATAAAATAGGGATTTTACTCAACTTCTAGACTCAGGAATTATGTTACACTTGCTAATTTTCATTTCAATAACCAGGCATTCTTCATCATTATAATATTTACTCACATGCAAAGAGTTTTTACTATTTTCTTTTGTCATAATAGTTCATAAAAGGTAGGCAAGAGAGATGATTCAGTAGTTCAAAATACTGATACATTTCTAGATAATCTGAGTTTGATTCACAGCACCCATGTCAGGGGGCTCCCAGCCATCTATAATTATTGGTCCAGGGCTGGGAAACACACATGCACATAACCACATATAGGCAAACATATATGCATATAATTAAAACAAATGAAATAAATATTTAAATAATTTCAAAGACCACATGAAAACAGAATTTTAATAGATCATAAAAAATTTATGAAAGCATATTTTTGCTTGAGCCACAGTTGTCATGTAAAGAGAAACTTATCAAATTTACTAATTAATTAATAAATAGAGAATCAATTTTAAAATTCAGAGAATACATGCTAGTCAGATAATACTGGATATGTAAAAACATATAGCTCTACAGGAATGAAGCTTTTTCTCCCTACTGGGAATCAATGGAAACCATCCAAAAAATGATTAGATAATATGGCTCTATTCATGTAAAGAAATAACATAGAGTTCATAAGTAAGTTAACGACACTTCAACTAAATAGAAAATGAAGATAACACATTGCAATTGAAGTGATAGGTTATAATAAACTAGAAAAATAACCAAAGGAAAAATTTAGTTAGTACTTTGGCAAAGATTCCTTGGATATGACACTAATATCAAAACTAGAAAACCAAAATTAGACAAGCAGAACCATAGCCAATATAAGATCTGCATATGAAGGAATGACTCATACTGAAAACACTCCCTCTGAACATGAAAGAAATACTTACAAACCATAAAACTTATAAGGATTACTTTCTGAAGTTTGTTAGAAACTCTTACAATTCTGTAGCAAACTCCCAAATTTCTTTCTAAAAAAATCAATGGGCAAATGACTTAAATATGCACTTTTAAAAAACTTTCTCTCCTTAAAAATTCCATTGATATATATAACATATTAACCTTTATAAAGCTCCTTACTCTAGGGGTAAATACTGGTTCCACTGCCAGAAGCCCCCAGAGACTGCTCAAGATCCCACTGACCCCTAAGTTCAGGAGGCCTGGTTCATTCTTATGTTGGTTGGTATGCCAACTTTCAGACTGGGGTTCATGAGCTCCCACTTGCTCAGGTCAGCTGTTTCAGTAGGCTTCCTCAGCATGGTCATGATCCCTTTGCTCATCATTTCTTCCTGTCTACAACTGGATTCCAAGAGTTCCACTCAGTGTTTATTGTGAATCTCTCCTTCTGCTTCCATAATCTACTGGATGAAGGACCTATAATGGCATTTAAGGTGGAATGGGATTTCGGAGCCTATTCACTATGGAGGGTTACATTCTCATCCTAGATACACAGGGGAAGGCCTAGGTCCTGCCACAAAAGTTGTGTTAGACTTTGATGATCCCTCATGGGATCTCCCTGAGGAGTGGATAGGAAGTGGGATGTGGGGTTGTGGGGAAATGGGAGGACAGGAGGGAGAGGGAGTTGGGATTGGTGTGTTAAATAAGATTTTTTTAAATTTAAACAAAAATGAATTAAAAAAATAAAACTCCTTACTCCCTACAGCTCCTCTGAGTTCCTCCCAATTATACCTCCCTTCCAGATTCAAGTCAGTTTTTGCTTTTCTTAGTATTTATTCTTTTCCCATTGAGTCCAGTCAGCCCATAGGAATGTACATATGGACATTGTGTTACCCACTTGGACACTGAATAGGACTTTTTTAAAAAAGATAAAATATGTCACCTTGTATAAGGTGACACAAAATTGCTTGTCTAATTTTGGTTTTCTAGTTTTGATATTAGTGTCATATCCAAGGAATCTTATGTCCTGCCATCACTAACCATTAGTGAGATAAAAAGGAATATGCATGTAATATCATCTAATATAGTGCCCTGTTAGCTTTGTTCCACAATAAAGACATATCTAAATTAGATTTTTTAAAAAAGAAAGTTCCATGCATCTGAGCACTTCCTGACAATCCTGAAGACCTGAGTTCAATCCCAGGACTCAGTACAGTAGAAAGATAGAATCAACTCCAGCAACAAGTGCTCTCACCTCAGATGTGTGCTGTAGCCCACACAGACTCATACAATCACCAAATAAATATAATTTCTCAATCATGGGAAGATTTTTTACAGTGCTTTACAGTTACAATGTCACCAAACAAAGATTAGAGAGACCATTTTCTTTTAGAGCAGAATGGATAAAGTGAGGCCTATATATATCATTTTAGTATAATCAGGGCCCGGAAAAAGAGTATTTGCTGTATGTAACAACATGAGCTTGAAAATGTTAAACAAAATAAGGCAATAATGAAAAGGCACATGATTTTAAATATTACACATATGTATATATGGTTATTAAAATAAAACACATGGAACTGCAAAGAATAGTTTGTCAAGCATTTGGGAAAATCACACAAGGCTACTGGTTAATGACTATGAAACCTCAGTTATATAATGAGAATTAAACTTCCAGGTCAATGATACAATACAGTGTCAGCAATTATAATCTTGTAATGAGTAGACAAATCTTATCCGAGCACTCTTTCAATTTCTAGAATAAGAATTGATAAATCAAATAGAGCTAAGCTTCAAACATTGTTTGATCATCTGAGTCCATTACACATGATTGAAAAATGCTAATGCACGTTATTTTTTCTAACAAATTTTAAACTTTAGTGTTTTATCTGTGGTTATATTTGCTTTATTCTTCTCTATTGCCTGTTGTCTTGAGTTTTAGAAAGAAATTGTAGTAAGAGTATTTCTATACTAGAAATCAGTACTACTCTTTTTCAGAAAAATACATAAAAAACATAAAAAAATCATTGACTTTTAAGAGGATCCTTCTGAAAAATAATGTATACATATTTAAATCAACAACATACAGAGTGGGTGAAAATACTTGTTTGGGTGTTACAGTCTCCTTACTTCAAAAATCTACTTAAAAATCTGTGAGATGCCATTGACTCTAAAGATTGAAAAAAAATAGCTTTATAGAGTAGAATTTGGTGCATATACTGTTTACTGTTCTTGAAAAACAATGGTACTTCATTTTGATGCTATTTTCATTTCCATTTTCAGTAAAAAATGCTTTAGGGATATTTCATATAGTTATAACTATCTTCTATAAATGCAAATCAGTGATTTGCATTTTAAAAGTGAGTCTTTTAGATTTGTTTTAAATATTGTTGATCATTTTAACAAGAAATGTGTGCTTCAATTAATTTTTGAATTTTAATAGCAATAACTAAATGGAATATATAATTACATATTTTCAATTTTATTACTTTATTGTTTTTTGTTCACTCTAAGACATTTTCTTTGCTTTAAAATGAGTCAAGAAAAATAACATTCAATTCGTCCTATAATATTTGAATCTCCTACACTAATTGTATTGGAAATAAAATATGCTTTGAAAAATAAGTCTGAAAGCTCTGTTGGAGATAATTTCCAGTTTCTGAATGCCTAAACTTCTCACAATATTATCATCTGATGACACAATATTATCATCTGATATGGTCTCTTTTATATAACTTATAATTCTATCTCCACTATATCCTTCTAACTTCTCCCATTATCCCATCTCTTTTATAAATTCATAATACATTTTCTTATTTTTTAATCTTTACTTAATGTTTATAAATTTATTTTTGGATTTTTGAAGCAGGGTTTCTCTGTACAGCTCTGGCTGTCCTAGAACTCACTTTGTAGACCAAGCTGGCCTTGAACTGACAATTTCTGGGATTAAAGGCCCATGCCACCACCTCCTGACTCAACGTCGTTTCTTATAATTGCCATTGTGAACATTTGTGTGTTATCACACACACACCACTTAGTGAGTACATTTAGCATTCTTCTTATGTGAATGTGTTTAGGGTTTGAGGCTGGATCAGCTATCAGGTGCCTCATGCTGGAGAACGATGTTTTCCCTTCACTCACTGTCATTGGTCTCCTGACTAATCATGTAGGGGTGGGCTTTGTGAGATTTCTACTACACTTGCTGCAATGTCTTCTGGTGCCGTCATTATGCTGATCTTGCTATGGGAACCATAATTGTTAGATTAAATTTTAATATCAATATATCATTTGAGATCTAATTAAGGATTATGTACAATGAAAATTAATTTAATGAGATGAATACTTAAGTATACCATCTTAGAGTAGTTTTATGATACTCAACTTTTCTGTCATATGGATAGTTGCCTAACGAGAACTAAATGTTTTACAGTGAGAAACAAGCCCTGATACTCTTATGGTGGAAGGAGAGAACAGATTCCCACAAAGAGATCTGTATCTGATCAATACATGGGAATCTTATGGTAGACAGAAAGAATAGATTTCCACATGAGATCTGTAAATAATCTCCACATGTTGAATGAACACATCTCCAAACTCAGAAACACACCAAAAGAAAAAAATAAATTTCATATGTAAAATTCAAAAAGTTATAAAGAATTTCTATCTTGAAAGTTAAAGGAGGCATTTCTAAATCATGATGTACTTAGATCATGGTGTGCTTATATTCAGGACTTCAAATATCAGGTTAAAAATTTAGCTTTGAGGGTAATTTCTCCTTTACCAACAGGAATAGCACTGTTTCCCTAACTTATCCAAATAATGCTGTGAAGTGTTTGTGTTTTGGTATTCCCTCAATTCTAAGTGAATTTGAAAAAAATGTGAGAAACAAGATATGCTTAACTACTAGTAAAGTGTGAGGCAACACTTTTGTAATCAACACTCTCATAATATCATCAGATAGAAATATTTGTGAGCAGCCCATGCTCTAGCCTTCATAGTCTCTATCTCAAAACTCAGTGTCCTTTGAGTCTCATTATACAGTATGCAGACAGAACTCCACCAAGTATCTGAAAGGAAAAATGCAATAGCTCCCATCATTCTCAGTGTCAAGGGCACAGTGGGTGCCTGCCTGAGTCTGTGCTGACAAAATAGACTATGCTTTAAATAGTTTGCATCTCCTCAAGCTTCTTTTTTGGGTCTCTGCTGAATATGACAATTGAAACTGATGACACTGGAATTCTGCTTGTGCTTGATGATTTAATGCGTCTACCTTATAAGAAGAGAAAGCCAAGAAAAGCATGAGATATGACAGTGTAAGAAAGTAGAGAATACACACACACACACACACACACACACACACACACACACACACAAAATGTGAAACATGAATTGTGAAAATCCACAAGGGCTCAGAACCAGTGTACAATGTTGAGCACCATAATATGTAAGAAAAGTATATGCCACTACACTGGTAAAATATCTCAGAAAAATCAGGACTTCATAAATTTTTTCAATGTAATTATTTCAAAATTTGGAAGAACTCACTACTTTGGTTTTATTTAAGGTGTTATAATATTTTCCATAATTTTTTAAAAAATTAATTTAGAATCAACCTTATTCCCTCATCAACCCCTCCATTCCGCCACTTCATCTACTCCTAGGAAAAGTTAAGACTTCCATGCGGGTTCATCAAAGTCTGTCACATCATTTGGGTTGGGTCTTAGACTCTCCTCCTTGTATCTGGGTTGAGAGAGTATCCTTCCAAGGGGAATAGGATACCAAAGTCCATTTGTTCAATAGGGATACATACTGGTTCCATTGTCAGAGTTCCCATAGACTGCCCAAGCCTCCTAACTGGCACCCCCATTCAGAGGTATTGGTTAGGTCCCATGCTGGTTCTCGAGCTTTATGATGGGGGTCCGTGTGCTCTCACTACTTTGATTTTAAAGCCAGAGTTATAAATTAACTACATATGTACCTTGGATAAATGATATTAATCCAGATGTAGCTGTTCACATCTGATAAAATGTATACATTTGATTTTCATATTGATAATGATATTATTATCCATTATGATAACACTATCATATCAACATTTTGAGGGGAGAACAATGCCTTTAATTATAATGAGAAATTAAGGGTAACTGAGGATTTATTTCTTGAAAAGATGAAGATATCACCAAACAACCACATGATTTAGTTCACTATAAAAAATGAACTGAGGGAAGCCATTACATTTTGGAAAGCCTACATTTGTAAAGCTTTCTACTTCTTGTTTTTGCTGGGAGATGTTTTAAATATTGATGAAGATTCTCAGTTCACATTATTATAGAACAAGTTTCCAAATGTGAAACCTGGACAACACTGAAGAATTTGATACTGGAGAAGAAAACAAATAAAAAACAATTTTCAAATTTGAAATTGGGAGCTGTTCTACAAATACATAGTTGGATAAAATAACAGGTTTGCAGGGGAGTGATGGCTCACACCTTTAATTCCAGCACTCTGGAGGCAGAGGCAGATGGATCTCTGAGTTTGAGGCCAGACTGGTCTACTGAGAGAGTTCTAGGACAGCCCCCAAAGCTACAAAGAAACCTTTTCTCAAAAAACCAAATAAATAAATAAAGTAGGCAGGTTCTCAAATGATCATGAACATGATGCTTCATTTTAATTAGATTTCATATGGATAAAATGTCACAGCTTGGCTTAGTTTCCTAAAAAATACTAATCACAATGGTTCTAAAGAGAACTAAGTTGCAGATCCTAACAGAGGCTTACAAATGAATTTGCAAAACACAATCTATGTGTAAAGGTAGAATGCTTTCATTTCTTATTTTCATGTATGTTTTACTACATTATTAAAAAAGTGATTAGGTGGCTGCAGTTTCTTTAGAATTCATCAAATTTATAGAAATACACCTGATTTTCTAAGCCTATTTATGATTTGTAGTTACAGCCTTTGTTGTATTTACCTTTCTCATGTTCATTCATGACAAATAAAAGATGAACAATAGGTATATCAAAAGGTGATTGTGCCTAGAATTTCATTCTAATTGTTCCCTTTTGTGCTAATATTTGTAGACAAAGGGTAATGTCACTTGGGAATAACAGCATAGAACCATTGAATCACAGGCCATGAAATATTCTGTTTAAATTAAATTCTACAATCCCAGGGAATTTTCTGAAATGCTGACTAGATGGGAATAGATGTAAAACTGACAATCTGAAGCTATATTTTCAACATACCATTTTAACTGGTGATAGTCAGAAATGTTTGGTGAATGTAAATCATCTCTTCTAAGAATTCATACTCCTTCAGACAATGGCATTCTCCATATACTACTATATAAGAATTAGTGAACTGCATCTTCTGGGATTAACATACTCTTCAACCTTGTGTGTTTTAGTAATCTAATCTCTAAGCAAGCTATCCTTAGAGATGATGTGAGAGAGAAATTATCCACTAATGATCAGTTAACCACATGAAAACTAGATGCTGGTAATTCTTGTGTTTAGTGACAAGCCTTATAAAAATTCATGAAGTCTTGGTGTAAACTTGCTGAGAGCAAAGAGATCATGGGATTTGTAAATGTAATTTGTAGGCATTAACAACATAATTCTCATATTTTTAAAGCATTTAAATATATTTTCAATCCTTTGATCATCCCATTAATACTGATTTAAAATGTATAATAAGCTAAAAATTTCCATGTCAAAATTAATTTCAGTTTATAATTTATTATGGTAAATAACATTTGCATCAGGAATCATAATTTCTTCAAATGCAGAAAATAATGTGTTATGATGCTAAAAATTTGTCTCATTAACCTGAACAGGATCAAAATGCCAGAGTTGAGACCATGATGGAATATTCATTTCAGCCCTATAACAAAGGTCTGTCAATTGCACACATCAATACAAAAGTGAAGTGGCCACAGTGTAAAGACTCCAAATTTTCCTGTAAGATAGGTGGAAGTACTAATGCATCAATCCTTACAAATGTTTAAAAAGTAAATCAGTTTATCTCCTCTTTAAGACCTCATAGGAAGTCCTTATAAAATAGAAACACCATTTCTCTAGATGACTTGTTAACAATATTTCTGGAAGAAAAAATAAGTCTAGTTATGGATCTAGATAACTAAAAACAAAACCTGACCACAACAAATTAAAGAGACTTCAGTTAGCTACCCAGTTTTGTGTAATACTCTTTCTATGTAAGATTTCACAAATACCTGACCTTAGAGGGGCTACAGGAAATGTGGTGTTACAGAGGTTGATCAATGGTGATATCCACTAAGCCCAACTCCATTGAATGGTAAATAATATATTTTTCAATTTGGGTTTAAATTGAACTACCAAAATACTTTAAATTATATCACAAATCTTAAGAAAATCATTTGATATACATACATATATATATATATATATGAATATATATCATATAAATATATACTTTTTGAATTTTAGTTTCAAATAATTTTCTTGATTTTTTTTTACTTTCCTTATCTTTTGATTTTGGTTTGGAGACAGGTTCTCTCCATTGAGTCCTAGTTATCCTCAAACTCAATCTCTCTGTAGATCACACTGGCCTTAAACCTTCAAAAATTTGACTGCTTCTGCCTCCACAGATGGAGGACTAAAGTTGTCTTCCTTTTATTCAATTCTAAGTTACAAAATGAGAAAAAAAATATAGGAAAAGTGTATTCATCAGTTAATTTCTGATAAGGTATAATATTTTACACAATAGTGTGTTTACTTTGTGCATATAGTAAATTCCAATTTGAATAAATTGAATACTACCATAGTTTTAAAACAACCATTAATCTAATATTAATAAGCAATACACAATTTATTTATATTATTGCTCTTTGATACCCCTACTAACATTAAAAAAGAAATTTTTATAAATCACTCTATTCTTCTTTGAAAAGAAAAAAATGCCTATTTCAGAATATTTACTTATCCTCATCAAAATTGTCTGAGTATCTGACTATGCTTTTAACATATTTGATATTGTGGGAAGGCCAATAGAATTAATATACCTGAATCAAAGTTTTTCTCTGAGATTTCAAACAATGCTATTTTTATGGAACTGTACCTCTGACAATGACTGTTTTAATATTTAAGTACACAGACCTGAAAAATCTCATTCAATTAAAACTAATTTAGGGAGCAAATATCTTAGCTAATTTGTTTTGTATAGAATATGAATAAAATAAAAATAAGAATTTAAAAATGTATAGGACATGAAAATTTATCACCAAAATTATTGTTATGTGAATATTTTCCATATGCTTAATAATTTGATTTCAATAACTTTTAAAATGTTAGAATGCTTAAGGGATTGTAGAACTAAGTTCCACTTCTGTTTTGATAGTGCTTTTTTGCAGAGTGTACTATCCATGAAAACAAAAGATATTGACGAGCAATGATCAGCCATATGGCCTATCTTTATCTGAGCCCTGGTTTCTATTTCTTCCAAGTACATAGTTGTAAAGGATGATCATTTGAAATGATGAATTTTAATGTATTTTACCAGACATTAATGCTAACACAAAATCAAATATTGAAACCTGGTTGTTAAAGTTCATAATTTCAAAAATCCACATTCAACAAAAATATTGTCTGAGTAAGAGCTTGACCATTTGCGCAGGGCATCACTCCAGTGCAGGAGAAGAAGGCCAAGCACTGGGGTCAAGTTGTCTGGAACATACCAAACCTGGTTCAATCTCATATTAGCTGCACAATTATTTGCAGAATATCCTGCACCCTCAGACGCACCAACATTATCAACAAAATGGAAAGGATAATGGAAGAGTGCTTTTTCTACATTCTTTGAGGAAGGCAATAGATTCATTGCAGGAAAAGTCACACTAAAAGGAAAAAAGGATGAAGTTTTTTGATCTAATGTTTTTGTTTGACATTAAAATTTTTGTGTGCATACTACTTATACATTAATGTGCACTAAATATATATTTCAGTCTATAAGTGAGATAAATTACATGTGTAAGTAGTATAGTTTTAACTTCTAGATATGCCTTCTGGATTCCATGCTCTTTCTGCAGCCTCAAATATGAGCATGAGGTGATTTCAGTCTTTTTCTGTGTGCTTCTTCTTGTTTGGTCATGACAAATATTCTTCAGAGTCAAGCTAAGTAGATTTTCTCTCTGCTAATATATCAAATAACCTTCAGAATATGGATAGGTTTTTTTTTCTACTCAGTATCATTCAAAAATGTGGCCAAAAAAGGATCTAAAGGGGGGGAATGTAAAAACAGTCACTTGAGTACTGGTATTATTTACAATTGGTAAAGAATTATGACATGCTATGAAATCCATCCTAGTGAACTGAAACATGGATTAGTCAGCAATGCCACAGTTATTCTTGTTAAGTGCCTCTGCTACCTAAATAAACACAGTGGTATACAGTTTTAGGCCATCCTAGGATACATACAAGCACATTTTCCTTAAGGACATGGGAGAAGTGCCCTGTATACCATTAAGCCCTGCATTATTAATTCCTGGGGGGATTATATGCTTTCTATCTTCAGAGCTTGATTCTTCAGTTATACCCTTTATATGAGTGTCCTTTTGATGGATTCACAAATGGATATGGCCAGAGATATTTCTAGGCAATCAAATCAATATTTCTTTCTTGTATTAATAATGAATGAAGTTTATAGGCACTATGTGAGAGGAACTGAGACAAAATGAATACTCCAAGAAAATATTTTACGATAACAATCAAACATGAACGCTATGATATCTAAAAGTAATATGTGAAATAAGTAGATATGCACAGGTATTTTTTCAAGGCTGAGTTTTCTCTTAGATATTTGTGATGAATGCTGTGCCTACTAGGTAAAGACTTGTCTCCCTTGCATCATGTCATCTAAACATTCAACACGGATAAATAGTAATTGAATATCCATTTAATTATTTTTAAATAGTCTAATTGTATATAAGTATGTTGACTTTTAAAGAGAGGATTTGTTCCTCCTATTAGGAGACAGCCATCCCAAACTAATGTCAGATCTGAAATGTGAATGAAAAGTATGCCATGCTGGACTGACTAAGAACCTGTTAAAATCCCACACAGACAGCAAAGCACCCTCAGACACCCATGAGAAATGGCTAACAGCACTTTTAAAAAAGTAGCAAGATACAGGCAGGTGGTCACTTAAACATAAGGTCAAGATCTAAGTGTGTGCCTGCACATGGCCCTGAATTGTATTGTGTAGCAGTATAAGGTGGTGGTATATGGTGCCTAAGGTTGTTATTTGATCCCCTGATCTAAGTTAAACTCACTCTTGTTCCTGTGTAACAAGCTAGAGGGGAGGTTTAATGAATGGTGCTGAAAAACAAGTGATTGAAAGAGGATGCTGATACTGGGTATACATAGAGAGGGGGAAATTCACAATGTAGGAACTTAGGTTAAAGTATTTGGTATGGAGTGATTTCTCATAAAGTCCACTCACTAATGTAGATTTTAAAGCTATGAATCATTCATTCATGACATTTGTGGTTGAGGCCTTTAGAAGGAAATACAGTTTTGATGAGTCTTCTTGGGGGTTGCTTAATGATATTAGCCCTATAAAAAGAGATATTCTGCTGGACAGTGGTGGCACACATCTTAAACCCCAAAACACAGGGGACAGAGAGAAGGATCTCTGTGAGTTTGGAAGAGGAGAGAGAGAGAGGGAGAGAGAGAGAGAGAGATCTCCAGCACCCAGGGAACCAGATCTGCTAGCACTGTTTATATAGTTTACAGCCCAGAAGACCACAGAGAAATAAATGTCTATACTCTGTCTAAGCGAGAGCTGACTCAGTTATATCAACAGATGAGGGGAACTGAATACAGGAGCAGGGAGGGAGGTGCCAAGGTTTATGCTGAAGATCTTTCCTGAGCCTTGGATGTCACAGGGAAAAGGAGTCAGGCTTGAAGATTCTGCCCTTGGTCTGGTGGGTGGGGTGTCTAATCACATATCCATGTGTGGTCAAGTGGAACTGGAGAGATTGTACGGGAGGGTGTCAGCAAAGTGGCTGGATTTACAGCTCTGGAAATCAGAGCAGGCATCTGAGCTAAAACTGTTTGCTGAGAGTGATCGATTCTAGATGATAATTAACCATGTGTGAGCACACCGAGAGAGAAAGCAGAGAAGGAGGGAAAAACAGCCCAAGGTTCTCTAGCTATTACTGGCTAATAGCTCACAATTTAACAAGCTTTGCTGAAACAATGGGGATTGAAACAGAGCAGCCCCAGGAGGGAGGGAGAGATGGTCAAAGAGAGCTTCTTTTTACATATGTCAGGGCTAGCTTTCTAGAAAAAAACAAAGGTATATGAATATCTCAGTGCTTGAAGCTCTGTGAGAGTCAGAGAGATCACTATGAAAGAGTATGGATTTTATGATCCCGGAAGCATTGTTATCACAAATAAATGGCTGTGTTTCAGCAATGCAGCCTAACTAGAGAGCAGAAACATTGTCATGCAGGAAACCATATTATTTTATGACACTAAGTATATTTAGACATAAACAGTTGTTATTTTCTACAAATTGAATCTATCCTTTTTTGTTTCTTATTAATTATTTTTATTATTTAATGTTTTATTTTTCTTGTTTTTTTTTCTTTTTTTATTAGAAAGAGAATTATTTTACATGTCAATCCTAGGTTCCTCTCGCTCCCCTCATCCCCTCCCCCCTACTAACACTACCTATCCCATACCCTTTCTGCTCCCCAGGGAGGGTGAGGCCTTCAATAGGGGGCTTTAAAAGTCTGTCATAGTCTTTGGAATAGGGCCTAGGCCAAACCCCTTGCGTCCAGGCTCAGGGAGTATCCCTCCATTTGGGATGGGATACCAAATTTCATTCCTAAGCTAGGGATAAGTACTGATGCACTACAAGAGGCCCCATAGATTTCCAAGGTCTCCTCACTGACACCCACATTCAGGGGGTCTGGATCAGTCCCATGAAGGTTTCTCAGGTATCAGTCTGGGGACCAAGAGCTCTCCCTTGTTCAGGACAGCTGTTTCTATGGGTTTCACCAGCGTGGTATGGACTGCTTTGCTCATCAGTCCTCCTTCTCTGCAACTGGATTTCAGTTCAGTTCAAGGTTTAGCTGTGGGTGTCTGTTTCTACTTCCACCAGCTGCTGGATGAAGGCTATACTATTTCATATGAATTAGTTATCAATCTCATTATCAGGAGAGGGCATTTAAGGTAGCCTCTCCTCTGTTACTTAGATTGTTAGTTGGTGTCATCTTTGTAGCTCTCCAGACATTTCCCTAGTGACTGATTTCTTTTTAAACCCACAATGTCTCCCTCTATTATATTATCTATCTTGCTCTCTTCTGCTCTTCCCCCAACTCAACCTCCCTGTCCCATCATGTCTTCTATCCTTTTAATCAATAAATGTGATTTGACCTCCACATGAATTAAGAAGAGGTGAATTATTTTACTATTAGTAAATTACAGTTTATGTATTGGTTGGCAGCAGACGCCATGAGACAATGGCATGTGTGAAGAAAAAAACTGCCAAGGAAGAAAATATCTGTGGTAGGTTTGAAAGTCAAATAGATTGTGTGAATCATAAGATGTTGGATGGAAGCTCCCTGTGCCCTTGGGTGACAATAAGGCAGAATGGAAGCTGTAGGTAATAAGAAGATACTGAAACGTAAAAAAATCCAGGAAGAATTAGGATATTGACATTGGCAGTCAGCAGGCTCTAGAAGATTCGCTGGGATGGTGATAGCCAACTAAAGGAAGAAGACATCTCTGGAAGAACATGAACCTGTGTGTTATTTAGTCACACAGGAATAATCAAAGAAGCCCAAGCCCTTTAACCATGCACTGTGAGAAATAAGAAAGTTGTAAGAAAATTTATCATTCTTTTCTTTCTTTTTTTAAATATAGTAATGATAATAATAAGTGTGAAAGGTAATTTTGTTTTGTTTTGTATATCCAGGGAAGAACTGGGTCCCCATAAAACTGGTACTTACAAATGATTTAAGTGAGATACTAATACTTAAATCAATTTTATTATAACAATTCTAGTGTAAGACTCAAAACGATACACAAATAAAATATATCTGTGGGTTGTGTGGCTGTTTCTGTGCAGTTTAGAATTTCCAGGATAGTAGGAGGACAAAAAGATATAAAACACAAAAGCAGAAATAATTAGAAACTTTTAAACATCTTATTTCATTACATATAATGATGAATTACTGGGAATCAAAATTGTCTGCGACTTTCTATTTCATGAACCCATTTAGCAAAAAAAATGAAACCGAACAAAATGTATTAGACTACCACATTTATAATGCAGGGATGAAATCAAACAACTGATATCTTCTTGTGATTTTATGCAACAGGTTAAAGGACCATCATTTTCAACATCTTTTACTGCCTCCACAAAAAAAATGAAATAAAGCTATGTCATTATATCTGTTTTATAGTGACATAAAATTCTTGGATATAAATAATTTATATAAAATTATGTACTGCCTTGAAATACATGTAATCCCCTAACATAAGCATTGCAAATATCATTATATTAATAAGTAATCAAATGTCTGTTAATTATGTTATGTGGACTGATGTACATACACATGTAGATACATGAGGATATAAATAAATATACATGGTTGAATACTAAGTTCTGCATATATATCCTCATGTCTAACAGGTGTTTCCAGTTATATTGTTCTGTATATGTTTTATAAACATATGCTGTTCATTTAGTATGCATATATTGATAACTGTTGAACATACATGCATATAATTAATGTTATAGTTTATCTTTTATTGTATAATTATTCTAGAAAAAAGATAGTTCCAGCAATGTATAGATAGATATAAATGCAATGTCAGTAACTATAAAACAATTGAAATTTTTTTGACTATTTGAACACTAGGAATCTGAGCCATTTTCTGACCAAATTAGCCATCAGACAAATGGAGTCTATATTATCACAACAGCTGGAAGAAAAACACCTGGAAATTTACAGGCTAAATAATGTTATAAAGTATTAGATGATTATATGTAATAACTGATACTATTACATACATCATAAACACATTCACATACATGTGCATACACAGACAATTAATAATTTTCCTATGAATAATGACTTATAGTGGTAGCAATAGGATCTTATGTTAGTTCTTCATGGTTATATCAGTAAGACTTCAGTTTGTTCCCAGCCTTTATTTCACACTGAGGCATCATTTTGTACTAGACAAGGACTGGGGATGTAGCTCCTCAGTAGGAAATATTACTAAGACTCTCAAGGCCTTAAGTTTAAATCCCACCACAAAAAAAACCGTAAAAGAGCCACTACTACTAATTTTCTACCTGAAGGAACAAAGGGAAACCTCAGTATGGTAGCATCCTATGGGTAAAGATGCGTCCTTAGTAGAGGAGCTGAGAATACTTTTAGAAAAGCAGTGGTGTGAGGAAGCTTTCATGTATGAAAGCACACTGTTTGCTTGTAAGGGGCATATAAAAGTGGCATTTTTTGCCTGAGTCCGCCTTTGATTCTCTATCCCTTTCACAAACTCCTCTGGTCATTTTCTTTTTCCAAGACACCATGTCTTGAGATGATTTCCCTGGGTCATTTATCAGTTATCTTCTCTTCAGGTCTTTTCCTCATTGGTATTTTCAATTCACCTTTCTGCTGGCAGATCTGAGATTTCAGATTTTTCCTTTAGTTTTCTGTAGCCATGATCAATCCCTTTATCCTATTACCTTTTTAATCTGTTATATAAAATTATGTACTGCCTTGAAATACATGTAATCCCCTAACATAAGCATTGCAAATATCATTACATTAATAAGTAATCAAATGTCTGTTAATTATGTTATGTGGACTGATGTACATACACATGTAGATACATGAGGATATAAATAAATATACATGGTTGAATACTAAGTTCTGCATATATATCCTCATGTCTAACAGGTGTTTCCAGTTATATTGTTCTGTATATGTTTTATAAACATATGCTGTTCATTTAGTATGCATATATTGATAACTGTTGAACATACATGCATATAATTAATGTTATAGTTTATCTTTTATTGTATAATTATTCTAGAAAAAAGATAGTTCCAGCAATGTATAGATAGATATAAATGCAATTTCAATGTCACTTGCTCAAAACAGTGAATATAGAGTGAAAGAGGTCTTCTGAAGGGATATCCACCATAAATGTTTACACAACATGTAAATATTGCTTGACAAACACTGTTTATGGTAATGTTTTTATCTGCATTAGTTGGGTTTAATGGCTTAGTTTCTTTGTAAATGTTAATTACACCTGGCAGTTCAATGAAAGAGTTAAGTTAGGGATACACGAAGACACAGACACAGGTCCAGACAGACTCACAAGACTCATGCAGGCAAGCACAAATTTAGACTCATATAATACACAGAAAACAGTGGAAGACACAGGAAAAGAGAAGTAGAAAATACAACTTTGAGGTCATTCTTGACAAAACTACACCAAGGCCAAGTGCTTTAATTCCTTATCCTAATGTGGCTCCTTCACTTGTTAGTGACTTTGAAATTTCTATAAATGCTTTCATCTTGACACACCATATAAGCTATTGAATATCAATGGCGGAAAAAATCCTTAGAAATATAGTAAAAATTTATAAGTTCGTTTTCAAACAAAATCACTGTGAAACACTCCAGAGAGTGACCTTATATATGATGGGGCAACACATATTTTTATCACCTCAAAATGAAGCCCTGGCCTTTCTCTTGGAACTGCATTCTTGCCAAATCTCTGTGATCTGCTCTTTTATAACAAATAGTCCTGGAGAGAAAAATACCACAATTTCCAACAGATTAAACTAATGGTAGTTTTTACATGATTATGTGACTTCTTTCCTTGTACACAGAAGCTAAATGGAGAAAGAGAAAGAGAGAGGGAGAGAGGGGGAGAGGGAGAGAGGGAGAGGGAGAGAGAGAGAGAGAGAGAGAGAGAGAGAGAGAGAGAGAGAGAGAGAGAGAGAGAGAGAGAGCAGTATCCACAATGCTATCTTCTCCTTCCAGGTCCTGCTGCCTCCACTTCCCCCACAGACAGACTGGAATTGTGCTGTGTACTAAAATTAACTGCTCCCTCTTAGGTTGCTTTGTCAGGAAATGGGGGTACAACTCAAGATTGTAACCCTCCAATGTCAGGGATGTGGTCCAGGTTCTTACATCAGTTCTGATCACAAGGGAGCTTATTGTTTAAACATGACTTTGTATTGATTTGGGGTGTTTTTGGTTAAGTTTTGGCAATCATCATTAGTTTGTGAAGGTGCTTTATCTTTTAAGATTGCCATCTAACCTATAATATAAATCTAGTGAGTAACATTTTTGGTGTTTATTTAATTGTTTTTGATTCTCTAATGTAATTGCATCCTTTTTTTCCCTCTCTGCTTCCTTCTTTCAAGCCTCCACTAAAATACTCCCTTGTGACAGGTTCTGCAGACCTAAAGCTGCAGGATTTCCAAAATACAGGGCAACAGCACGATAACCAATAGTCGTTCCAGTGAGTGCCCATCACTGATAGTGTAGTAGAAACCAGAGGTCTTGATCCAGACCAATGACTCTCTGCAATGACCATTTGAAAGTAAAGATATATGGTCAGAAGATTTTACTGCATGACACACCTAGTCACACTAAGGATTCCACAATGAGTTTTATTTTCCTTTTCCTTTCCCTTTTTCTCATAAATTTTATTTTATTTTGGGGGAAGGTGAAGGTTAGAAGATATTTTAAATTACACTTGTACATTATTTTAAAATTAAGAGCCTGAAGACTTATGTTGTTTTTTTGGCATCTCAAGGCTTTAGTTTCCTGAGGCTGTAATTTTTAGAAGAGGCATTAGCTTAAGAATAAAAAGTCCTGATTGTGCATTTGCATGCTCTCATTTAATGGCCTTGAGTCTTGGTGGATACATGAATACTGCTTCTTCTTTTTGAGTTCCAAATTATATCTATTCATTTAACATCTCCTGGGTCACAAGAGCTAATGGATGGATACACAGCCACATCAATATATGTTGTGTTCAGGCATGACGTTGCAAGCCTTTGAAAGGAAGAATACTGCATTATTTATTGTCATATTTCCTATGAACCTAAAGCAGCGTTTCACCAGTTAATACTCTGGAAATAAGTGCTGAATTGGATTTTACCACATAATGTAGTCCATTATATTATATTATATCATATTATATTATATTATCCATAATGTTATTTTACTATATTATTTAGCCCTTTGAGGTAACTCAACTGTTTTAAATTGAGCCTCTATAATGGGCCCATTCTAACAAATTCACTATTGACACTTAACATCAATAGTCTACATAGTTGAAAAGCAAAGCAGAAAAGTGGGGCAAAGATCCATAAGGCAGTCCCATTATTCAGGAGTCCAAGGTTCTCAAGGAAACTGAACAATGTTATAATATTCTAAAATGATGTGTATTTTTAAAGTTATATCATTTTCAAGTAAATTCCGTTTTACATGCTGGTGAAAATTTCTACATGTGTGAAGGCAGAGCCATACTCTGTCAAGTTGGGTCAGCATCACCCTTAATATCTGCCTTTAAATGAGACATTTCTGAAAATGAATTAATTCCCAGTATGACAGCCATTTTGTTTTTGCACACTAATGTTCTTCAGGACAGAATGAATATATTTTTTTGTAAAGGATTGTTGCCAAATAGATTTTATTGTATTTTGTCATTATTAATAATTTTTTCATGTAGAAGACTTCAGACTTTAAATAAGTCTGCACTATATCAAATAGATTTGGGAGAAATTTAGCAATATATAAATAACATGCTGCAATGATTTCTCTGAAAATCATGGAATAAAATTTGTTATGACAATGTGACATGGCTTGTATTAGAGTTACATATAATATATCAAGACTAGCAAATGCAAGCTAATGCGGAGAAAACATTACCTGAGTCACACAATAATTGGTGCACTATTTAATTCCTACAGGTAAAAATAACTGTATATTTTTAAATATCTTATACACACATTATTATCTTTTAACAACCTTTATAAGGACCTTATCAGAATTAAGAAATTCCTTTATAAAGTGTGAGGATCCCCAAAGCATATAGTAAATAAAGGCATAGCAGAGGTTATGCATGACAATAATGATATGGTAATAGTATATATTCTGTCTCCATTTGTGGTTCACGACTGGAACTTCCATAACCCTTAAGTTTCCTGAGTAACATAAGATCTAATAGTGTCTCTTGCTATTCACAACCAACTATTGTACCACACCTGAATTTGAGTTAATTAAATGATGGGCAGGTGGAAGTACCATATCTTAGTTACTTTTCTATTGCTGTATTAAGACACCCTGACCAAAACAATTTAGAAGACAGCTTACTAAGGGCTTGTAGTTTCAGAGAGTGGCCATAATGATCACTGTGGGGATCATGGCAGCAGGCTGGCAGGCATAGTGCTGGAGCAGTACCTGAGAGATTGTATACTGAGAAAAACAAACAGCTAACTGGAAACAGTAGGCACCCTTGAAACATCAAAGCCCAGTCCCTAGTGACACTCACCTCCTCCATAAATGACATCTCCTAATATTTCCCCAACAGTTTTATCTACCAGGGACCAAATATATGAGCATATGATGAAAATTGCCCGTAAACCCACCAAACTCTACAGTAGTTCCAGGATGTAGGTTGTCCAAAGGGAGAAAGCCCTATTGGTAGAGATTTTCCTCTCTTTTTCACCTTTTCAAATCACCCAGAATTTGATCATCAGATACAAAAATCCAAAGAAATGGTACAGGATGAAGAAACTTGTATTAACAGCACTCAATGATTTAATTAATCCCATCTACAAGGCAGATTCACCATTGAAGCTTCAAACAAAGATTTTGGGAGGATGTGCTGTTTTTGTGTTGAGTGCAGCAGTGTGGCAGGAGCATGTAGTTTGCTTCAAATATATGGTCAGGGGAGGTTTTTGAACTCCTACGTCTTCCAAACTCTAAGTCTCCATCTAGCTGTATATCTGTTTCCCTTGTCATATCTTTTACAATGAACAAGTGAAATATTCACTTGACATTTGAGACCCTTAAAGCAAGTTACTGACCTTGAGGAATAGATTGTCGAAGACTGTCATTTGTAGCTCTGGGAGAGAAACACAAGAATACTAGGGTTATTCAAAATTTGTAATCCATGTCTTAAGTGTGGATTAATTTGGGAGGAGATAAGCATTTTTTTCATTTTCTGCTTTTATTGAAAATATTCTTTTTTCATTTAATATATCCTGATTACAGTTTCCCCTATTTCTGCTTGTCTAAATTCCTCCCAACATACCCTATTCTCCTTATCCACTCCTTTCTGTCACCAGGTAAGAGAACAGAAATGAGGTACAGACCTATACAGATAATCCTCAATAGACAAACTATGCATTTTAAATTATGGGGTATATTCTAACTTTGGAAAATCACTTTATTAAAATAGTTTATAAGAAAAAATATACACAGAGTTGCTTAGAATGCAAAATAGATATTTGACATTACAAGTGTTGTGACTAGAAACAGATCATAGGTTCTTACAGGGGAAAATTAGATCTTACTAAGTATTTTCCCCATGTTAATTCGTTTACTGCATTGTGTATAGCTCATTCCGAGTATAAAGATATGCAGCAGAAAATAGTCATAAAAGTTTTTATTCTGTGAGAACTGAAAACTTCTCAGTTATACTTTTCAATCTAAGAGTGGAAATAGATAAGTATGAAAGGAGAAATGGGAATGTAAATATGGACAAAATTACACTGGCTCCATGTTAATTTCCTTTGTGTTTTAAGATGAAATTGATTGTTCTTATAGTATGACAAAATCACATGACATATAGTATGTCAAGAGTGACATATAGTATGACAAACCAGTAGCTGTTGAAATTTGTATAAACAGACTGACATTCTAGTCTTAATTCTTCAAAAACTTTAAAGGTAATTGCAGACACATTAGAAAATACTATTTTTAGAACTGACATATTTTCAGTACCACAAAATCAGTTTTAAAACACTTTAGTTAAAATATTTCTCTGTTCAATTTTAGAAAAAGATAATTGATGATATCATGCAAGATATTTATTTTTTTCTTTTATCATTATTACATAAGTTAAATTAAAAGTTATTATTTGAGTGAGGTTACTCATGCAGGTAATGCAGGTATTTTTTTCCTACCATTCAGAATCTCTCTGGAAGAAACAAAGCAAATAGAAACCAAATTTATTTTACCTAGGAGAAGCTATTCCCATACATATATATGTGTGTGTGTGTGTGTGTGTGTGTGTGTGTGTGTGTGTGTGTGTAATTTTAAGGTGGTAAATTTTAGTATAAACATTATAGTATGGCAATTTATGAACTATACGGATATATTTTTTAATTCTTTAATTACTACTTATATTTACATATCCATCCACTCATTCCCTCACCCTCTCATCCTCTCATGTTATCATTTGTTTTTCCTATTGCACCAAAGTTAATGGACGCAGCACATCACTAAGACACCTGATTTCTTTCCTTTACCCAAGTCCTATTAGCAACACCTAAAATACAGGGTCAACACAGATATTCTTTACAAAAGGAAGGGATTAAACACCAATGTTATAGGTAAGTTGGTGGGCAAAAATATAGTGCCAACTTGAAAGTAAAATATTGATCACTAGAGATTGAGAAGCAGGGGGATTAGTTTGAAAAGGAAGTAGTATATTAGATCAATGCATGCAATGTATACATTTGAAAATATCACACAGGTTTGCATACATAAAAATTAAATGTGAAAAATAATGGTTAAAATGTATTTCAAAGAAAATGATTACGTATTTGTTCAAAAGTGTGTACTTCTGGTTTCTTTACCAAATATTAGGTGTCCATATGTTTGTTAATTAATGTTTGTGTCATTTGTATAATATAATGTTATATTCCACTGATCATTGCAAAATGTCTGTTCTTGTGCTAATCCCACGATGATTTTATTGCTGTAGCTTTAGAGATGCTCCATTCACAATAGCTAAAGAATTGGAGACAAACTACAAATCAATGAATTGATGTAAGGATAGAGAAATGTGATTTATTTATATAGTAGAATATTTCCAGATGGATAAAAGGTAAACTCAATAAATTCATAGGTAACTGGATGGATCTAGAAAAAAGTCATCTTGAGAGAGGGAATCCAAATTGAGAAAGAAAACATGGTATCAATTCACTTACATATGGATGTGAAGAGTGAACAGCCTGCAGCCAATAGTGCTAAGGTTTTCTTTATTGAGATACACCAATCAAATGAGAGGGAGAGAGCTGGAACCAGCGCAGGTAGCCGGCGATCAGAAGAGAGCTCCCGGGTCTCCAGGTGCAGCCCTTAAGAACCTTCCCTTAGGCCACCCACCCTACTTACCTTCACCCCGCCCTCATGGGTGTGTCCCGGTATACCTGGCACCTGTCCGGGTTGCCTGGGGACCATGTGTCTCCCTACATGGATGTTAGCTCTTAAGTTATCAATAAGCAAACTACAATCCATATAATCACAGAGAGAAAGGGACCAGGACTAGGGCTAAGGATGCATCACCATAGAAGTAGAAATAGAATAGATAGATATGGATGCCCATGGGAGGGAAATGTGGAGGGACAGCTAAAATTAAGGTCCATTTTAAGTGTAATATGGAAACCTAGTACAATAGAAATTTCTTAAACTAAATAAATATATGCTGTGAATATAAATGTAGCCACCAAATCATGGGGGAGACAGAGCCACAACTGGACATCTCTGGTAATCAAGTGAAGCCTCCTGCACCAGGAGTGCTTCCACACATGATTAACTTCTTGGAAAATGGATCCCATGGTAAACTCAAAACAACATAGGCTATACTCAAAGGCTATAGATTTCTCTCCATAAACTGATAGTTAACCGCACCCCCCCCATTGCTGAAGACAACATCTACACAATCCACTGAACGGAAATCAAGCTGCTGCCTACTTAGAACTTCTACCCCTTTGGACAAGTGTACTACAAGGCACTCTGCACACTGACAATTACAAATCATTAGTCTCAACCCAGTTACAAGCCCTGTGATCTGCAATGGTGATCTTCCTGAAAGTAACATTGGTGCAGTAGTGGTACAAAACTTTTTTGAATAACAACCAACATCTGTTTGAATTTTAGGGAGCACCACATGAGATTGAACCCATCTCCAACTCTGCTTGGGTGATCGCAAATCTCAGACTGTATAAACCAGGGACCTAGGGGAAAACCGCTTGCCACTGTTCTGCTAAAGCTACATAACCATAAAAATATTTCTAATGTCATTCAGCAATACTCACAGATAAGTGTCTTGTTCATTTGCCTGAGATTCCTTCTCCTGTAGATGGGCACAAATACAGAGACCTGTATCTGGACAATGCTCACAGAGACCTTGGAACACTCAGCCCTAAATGGCATGCTTCTATCAAATTCTTTCCCCTCAGGAATCACAGAACTCTGTGGAAGTGGAAGCAGAAGGGAGCAGGGGCCAAAGCAGTTGAAAGAGAACAAACTTAAATGTTTTAAAGACACAGGGCTTCCAATGCTCTATGAGCTCAGCACTCACACGGTCTTCATTGGGTCTGCACTACACAGGGACCTTAGAACTGAGAGAAGTAGAATACATCCAAGTGCCTAACTCAGAAGGTATTTTCAATTGATAACTGCTACAAGCTGTAAGATCACACAGTAATTATATAGCCATCATCTCATGAAGACAACCCAGAAGAATTCAGAATTCTCCAGAAGGAATATATTCTTGTGAATGAATTGGCTGTTTCTTGCTGTAGGACATTCCTGTAGCTTATTCCTTTCTGTAACAAACCTGGGATTTACCTCCCACTATTTGGCATTCTGATAACATACTGGGCACAATTTCTCCCATGCATTTGGAGTTTACTGATTGTAACCCTTAGCTGTATGTGAAACCTGTCTCCCACTATCAGGTCCTTGTATCCTCTCCTATGTAATTGGAGAGATCTACCTTCCCGGAATTATCCTTACTGACAAGCATTTGGTCAGTCTTTAGGGCTCAGATAAAAGCAACCCATCTAAGACATTCCCAGATAGCCAAGGACATAGAGTTAGTAAACACCCAAAGTTGTTGATTCATAGCTGCCTACACACATCAAAAAATACGCATGCCCTTGCTAACTGGCAGGTAGAGAGGTAATAACCTAAATTAACCCTGCACTAAAAGATTCTCAAACTTCACATTCCACTTTATTATCCAAAATTCTAGAGCAGATGGAAGACATCAAGGAATCAAGGTCTTAAAGGCACGGTACTTCCAATGCGCTATGAACTCAAAGCATTCACAGGGCCTTCAAGGGTCTGTACCTCATGGGGTCTTTAGAACTGAGAGAAGGAGAGTATATGCACATTCCTAACTCAGAAGCTATTTTCAACTGATAACGACTTCCAAATGCATAGTTAGTTTTACCCATGGACATCTCACTGGTGATATAAACCAATCTTAATGAGGGGGTTTCTCATGCCAAGCAGTAAATGCTCAACATAAAATCAATTCAATTGCATCCTTGGAGGACTTTTCCTCATAATGTTGGGGGAATTTTGTTTGTTTGTTTTGTTTTGTTTGTTTTGTTCTGTTCTGTTTTTGCCTTGCAGTTTCTTTTAGTGTATATTATGACTTCTAGGTTGAGGTGTAAAGGATTTGTGTTTGAGAGAATGTGTGTGTGTGTCTCTTAGTCTAAATGTGTTTCTAGTCCTTTTTCTATGGCTCTATTTCTTTTGTTTATTTTGACCTATTCTCTTTTGAGGTTTTTAAATCTTAACTTATTTGATTATTATACATCAGATTCCTGTTTCTTTTCTAATAAGATACAGAAACTGTGTGTATAGGAAGGGAGGTAGGGGAGAAACCAGGAGGAGCTGTGGGATGGAAAACTATAATCAGAATACATTCTATGAGAAAAATCTCTTGTCGATAACAGAAAAAAAGTTGTTTTTTTTTTAAATAACTATTGAGATTCAGTTGGAGAGAACTAATTTTTCATTTGTGAATTACTACCAGTTGAAGATAGCTTCTGAGTTAGTGATGGGGGCATGTGTCTACTTTTCTCAGTGCTGGGATCCATCTCCCACAGACTCATGCAGTCTTGTACATAAAACCAGGCTCTGGAGTGTGTAAGTAAATTGTTACTGCTGTGTTTATATGGCCTTTTTTTCCCTTGGTGTCTTCTATCACCTCTGACTCTTCCTTTTTTTCTACTTCCTCTTCTTCAGGGTTCCGGCTATTGATATCTTTTCCCATCTGATGCAGGAAGAAAGCTCTGTTATGATGGCTAACAAGGCACTGATCTATGACTATAACTGAATGCTGTTAGCAGTCATTTTATTGCCATGTTTCTTTATCATAACAGTAGTATTTGGTTGTCCCTTGGGTCCCTAGACTATGCCATTTCCGGCTCTTAGCCACCAGAGCGGTTTTGGTGATAGATTCCAACTCATGTTGTGGGCTTTAAATTCAATCTGATAGTGTCTAGTTACTCCCACAAGGTTTGTGCCACTGTTACAGGAAGGCACCTTGCAGGAATCTCATCACTGTGGATTAAAGTGTTTGTAGCTGGGTTGGTATTTCCTTTTCTCCCTTGATAGAATGCAGAGTAGCTTGAAACACCAGAACTTTATATGTATTGGTAAAGGCTCTATAGTTTGTAAGGGAGCTGTGAATTTAAACTCATTGCTGTCACTAGTATGATGTTCTCTAAATTCAGCCATTCATCTGAAAATTAACACAGATTATGTAAGAGATGCCACCTTGTTTGCTTATTTGTATAGATTAAGGAATATAAATTACAGTAAACACCAACATACCTGACATACACACATACACACACACATACACACACACCCCCACACACATTCACAAACACACACTCACACAAAATCATAAGAGTTTTTAACATACAATTAAAATTATGTTAATCAATGGAGAAAGACAAATCATTTCATAAATATTAATGTCATAGTTGGATAACACATAGAAAATTTAAAAAAAATTCTTGAGGCATGATGCAAAAATGAGGTCAGTGGAGATGAAAATCAAACAAATGCAGTATTGCATATAGAAAATAAAAACAGACAAACAAAAAACCAAAAGAAGCGTTGTGACATAATATTCGAAAAATACATTATGATTATCAAGTGGGAGTCACAAATAAAAATGATATATCCAATTGTATTAAAAACTCTCTACATCAGAGATAGCATTGGTAAAATAAAGTCAAAAGCAAAATCAAAACTGAAGATGTCTAGTCCATGTGAATACCAGCTAATAATCTGCAAAACAGAAATCTTGTAAAATCAAGGAAGAATACAAAATCCAACAAAATAATATCAATAATATAAATTTTAAACAGAAAAATTTATGAAGATGTTACAAGGTCCTACATGAATAGAGAAAAAGATAAAATTTATTTTAACTGATAAGAAATGACTTCTTTAAGATATTTTATAATAGTGTATAATATTTTATAATAGTGTAACATTCCTTTAGTGTTAATTTCTTACACACTAAATTTAAATACATGAAATGACAATAAATAATACCTTTTCATTTATCTTCTTAAGTTTTAGGTAAGTCAATTGATTTTAAACAATTGGTTACCATATGCTATACTGAAGGTCTGTGATACATCCTTGGGGCTTAGAGAAAACGTAATTCCCAGGTCATGTTATTTCTTAGGTTAATTTTGCTGAATTAACAGTTTTAGAATAATTTTCTTTTAGTAAATTGTTATGTCCAATCACTGCAAAGAGACTCTATTTCCATTCAATGTATTTAATTTCTTCAGTCTAATACACAATAAGTTTCCAGTAGAAATATGTTAATAAGGGATATAAACATAAAAGCATTTTCTACATATACACTAGTATAGCTAGGTCACCTGAAGCAGGATTACATTTCTTTCCATCAGTTTGGGATATGGTTATAAGAGCTTGAATTTACTGCAAAATGGAGCCTCCAAAATTATCAAGATTTTCAAAATTGTTTAATTTAGGACCATGAACTTTTTCAGTGGAAGAAATTTTGTAGACATTACAGGAGATTATACCTGTCATGTAATCATCAAAAGTTATCATGCAAACCCAACAGTATATCTTTGATCTGTCAGATCTATTTTTTTTACATGAAAATCAACTCTAACCTTCTTAGTCTTTAGTGAACAAGACTCACGTTGCTGTGATGAAGCTATTTAAAAATCACTGACCTTATGAGAATTTGCTGAATTTATTTTTAAATCTCTTCTACTTGGGAATTGTGCTTTCATACTTGGAAGTTTGTTTATCTCTGTGTTCTATCACCTGGAGAAATCTATTTGCCATTATACTCCAGGTTATAAAGAAAAATTACAAATTATCAAAGAATTAACAAAGATGCACACCTTCTTAGCAGCATGCTTGAGGTATTGTTGAATGCTGAGCTCTTCTTTCAGGAACACACACACACACACACACACACACACACACACACACACACACATATATATATATATATGTATATTCATATTTCATATTGTTTGTATTTAGACATCTGTACTGGCCTGGCCTAGGGGTTCTGACAGGGCACTCTCTCAGCTGCAGCCACTAAGAGCACCATCTATGCATATTCACTACATCCCCTTTAAATGGGCCCTGCCCACCTCCCATCCTCCTCTCTCTTTGTCTCACTCCCTCTCCCTCCTTCTCTCTGTTCCTCTCTTTCCCTCTTCCTCTCTCTCTCCCCCTCTTTCTTCTCACTGGCTGCTCCTGTCTCTGGTGGTCAGTCTCCCCCCTTTCCTTTCTCCTTTTTATGATACCTTTCCCTATTTAAAAAACCCTCTGAATGAAACCTGTCTCGTGGCATCTTTCTCTCACACACTTCTTTTATTAAATTACAACACATATTTTCTTAGTTTTTAAAAATTATTTGTTTCTCTGTGATATGCTTGAATTGAATGAGATTTCCAGCAAAACACCATAACCTCAGGTCATTTCTCAAGATTCACATTGTGAAAACATTAAAATGATTCCTATATTTTCATCTCCCCTAACCTTCACATCTTCTCCATACAGACTACATATAGGAAAACACATAACTGACAAATGAAAATAAATAAAAAGAAAAGAAAAAAAAGCTAAATTCCCATGGTGTCTTACCACTTTCCACTTAGATGTGGCTATCCTTGTGGAACAATTGGGTCCAGTAAAAATGATTCCATTTTGCGAGACAAGAATGTGTAAGTCTATGCAACTTTCTTCTGGGCATGATCGTTTCCAGAAATGCGAGAAGTTGCTTTATTTTTGGTCTTTGAGTTCTGTGAAACCCTGGAAGTCCAAGGACTGCCAGTGTATATGGAGACGCAAGTAATAGTTGATGGTAATGTAAACATTTCATTAAAAGTACTTCTGATTTACTTGTAATAGCCAGAACCTGGAAACAACCTAAATGTCCCTTAATTGAAGAATGAATTTAAAAAATGGGGTACATTTACACAATGGAGCATCATTCGGCTTAAAAAAAAAAGAAAAAGAAAACCAACAGAAACAACTAATTTGGTCTCACTGGAAAGGGAGCCTGTGTGGGACTAAACTAAGTCATCTGCTTATATATGACAGTTGTGTAGCATGGTCTTTGCATGGGACTTCTAACAGTGAGAGTAGCAGCGGTCTCTGAGTCTGTTGCTGGCTTTTGGGAATCTATTCCTCAAACTGTGTTGCCTGACCATTCTTAATACAAAGAAAGGTGCCTAGTACCTTTACAACTTGATCTGCAATGTTTTGTAGATACCCATGGGAGGGCTCAACTTTTCTGAATAGAAATGCAGGAAGAGTGGATGGGGGTGGCCAGAGGGGGTAGGAAGAATGGACTGGGTTGAATGAAGGGAGGGGAAACTACTGTGGTTGTGATGGCAAATAGACAAATAATTATTTTAAAATAAAGTACAGCTGAACTAGCCCTTAAATGACTTCAATTACAACATCAGACACATGTGAGTTAATAAACTCCAAGATTATTTTAGTGGTCAGTCAGTGAGATAACCATACAGCCTCCTTGTCTTCCATTATGGGGTTCTGAAAAACACAGCAGAAACTATCCTTTCTGTTTGCTGCAAGTATCGGAGACACAGTTAATATCTAGAGGAGGTTATTTCTCTAAATAATTGTGTTACTTCTATATTAGGTAGGTCCATTTCTTCCCTAGTATTTCTCTAACTTCACCCATGTAAAAGAAAACCAGAGAAAAATGTAATTCTAAACATCAGATCTTATGAGCCATTAAGAATGCAACCTTACAGAAAACTTATAATATAGCCAGAGAGACTTTATTCCTTGTATGTCTTATCTTTGTGTGTCAACTCAGCCAAAGAATTGAACTGGATAATATATAAACTGACAGTGCAGTTATTTATAAAATCCTAAATATCAGCTCAAAGGTCTTTAAAACATCTGCAGCCACACTTAAAGTCATTCCTGTTATATCACCATGTAATCTTCTGAAAAGGATAGCATTGAAGACTCATATTTAAGCTATAGATTCTGACAACTGCCTAAAGCTGTTGTTCACCTTTGTTAATAAAGAAAGTTACAGACCTAGTACTATGCCATCCTTCAGTGAGAAACAGTACTTTCAGAAATTATGCTGTGAACAAAAGATGCAAGGAAAGAGTGCTCTGCAGTCAAATGAGTATGTAACTAGTTTTTCTCTGTGCTGCCACTATTGGTTTACATTTAATTTTGTGTAATATAAATTTCCTACAGTGAAAAGCATAAAAATTCATAGTTTTCTCTCATGGATTTATAATACTTATTAAAACTGTATATTATTAATAATCACTAGGTGAGGAGAAACATTACAGTAGATAAAATCTTTGAGAAATACATTCCTTTTACCATACTTCAGACCAATGAAATCTGTCTCTGCTTCCATAAGAAATTATTTCACAGCATATTGACTTGTGTTTGACACTCCACATATGTATTTACATACACCTACATACACACGTGAATATCCTCATCATATTATTTTTATTTTGTTCCTTTTTGTATATACTGTGAATAGTTTAAACTTCAAATGAATAGCTTATTAGACGTCATTTTCTATACAGCTTTAATGACCCATTCATCAAAGGTTTTTACCCATCTTGTAATACTTTGCCCTAAGAAACCTAATCTAACATTAAAGATATGATATGCATACTTTGCAATATTGGCAATACTATTAAAGAGGTAAAAGGTATTCCAAACAGATTTGTTATCAGACTTGATACATGCTGCAAATGAGGGAATGTTTGCCTGGCTCAAGAATTCTGGCAAAATTCTGTGGCTGGGAACATCATGGTTAGCTGTGTTTGCAAGACTGGATACTATTGGTTAGCTAATTGCATCACATTGTTATGTTAATGTTTATATTTGTACACATAGATAAATACAATTCTTTCTTTTAATCAGTGAGGTGTCTTTCATGAGAATGGTAAAAAAGCAGAGATACTCGAATGCCTATGTAGCTGAGAATAAATGGACACATGAGTACTCAACCCTAAGTAAGTCATTCATACAATTCTTTTCAACTTTCAGCGAACTTTTTAGAAGAGTGAGTGAACAAAATTTAAAATCCAAAAAGTAAAAAGAACTGTGAAATAATATTTTGTGGGGAACTGATTTTTGAATCACAAGCTATCAGTAGTTGTAGGTAAATGCACTGTGAATGATCCCACAAGAATTATCCCGTCAACACTCAGTCATGGTATCTCTTGATGACCTTACCTGGATGCAATCAATATTTCAAATTCAATGGTTACACAGATAGTTTTGTTTGAACTAAATGGGACAAAACTATCATGTATAGAGAAAAGGGAATGCTTGACATCAGAGAGTGTTCGAAGGGATGGTAGTAAGAAAATAGGGTAGTTTAATTGAAATGCCTTATTTACATTTGTGAAATTGTCAAGTAAAATTAATAAAACTTTGAAAAATTTGCCTTTTATACAAAATGGCCATGTAACTTAATTTATGGTAATAGGCTACATATAATGGCACACAGTAGTAATGTCAGAGTGAAGAATCAAGTCCATGAAGCTTCTAAAACCATGTCTTCCTATAATAGCTTCAACACATGCTTGATTCTACACCTATTCTTCAAAGTACCTTTAAAAAGGTTTAAAAACTTGTTGCAAGATGAGTCTCAAAAAGGTCATCTGTTTAATTTTATATGTCATATAATTTAAATCCAATTAAACTTACAAAAATTAATTTATATCACACTGATATTACGTTTTGAGGTTTAAAAATAGGAAATTATCAGCTCATAATATTAACTACATAATCCACTTTTTGCTGTCTACAGAATAAAGCCACCTATTCCACACACATTTTAGTTTAAAAGTACCATGAATCTCTCAGTGAGATTTGAAAACCCTGGCTATATGCAACCACTTCTTTGTACTGTGTAGCTTTATGTCAACTTGTCACAAGTTAGAGTCACTGGAGATGAGGGATTCCCAGTTGAGAAAGCACATCAACAAGATAGGACTACAGACAGGACTGTATGGTGTTTTCTTATTTAATTATTAATGATGTACTGATTTGGGAGGTCACAGCCCAATGTGAGTAGGGTCACACCTGAGAAGGGACACAGGGTTCTATAAGAAAGTAGGTTGAGCAATCCATGCTGAGCAATCCAGGAAACAACACTACCCCACAGCTACTGCATCAGCTCCTGCCTCCAGATTTCTGCCCTCTTGAGTTCTTGTCCTGACTTTATTTGATTATGATTTGTGAAGAAGTGGATGTGAAAACAAACAAGCAAACAAACAAAAAACCCTTTCCTCCCCAATTTCCTTTTTGTTATGGTATTTCATTGCATGGTTGGAACTCCAACTAAGACATCCTTTTTTTTTGTTGTTGTTCGTTTTTGAGACTGTGTTTCTCTGTGGTTTTAGAGGGTGTCCTGGAACTAGCTCTTTTAGACCAGACTGGTCTCAAACTCACAGAGATCCACTTGCCTATTCCTCCTGAGTGCTGGGATTAAAGGCATGCGCCACAACTACCCTGGCCTAAGACATAATTTCTAATAATTAAAATTTTGCAAAATTTTAGGAATGGCAACCAAGTTAGTTATCAATCTCATTATAGGGCACCTAGTGAGAGCACGAAGACCCTTGTCATAAAGCTGGGGAACTAGCATTGAACCGAAACAAGACCTCTGAATGTCGTGGCCTCCTAGCTGGCACCAGGCCAGCTAGGAGGCCAGGACAGTCTATATGGGACCTCTAACAGTGGAGGCAGTCTTTATCCCTAGAGCACAAATGGACTTTGAGAACCCATTCCCTATGAAGGAGTACTATTGCAACCCAGGTACAAGAAAGAGGGCCTAGGCCCTACCCCAAATGATGTTACAGACTTTGATTATCCTCTGTGTGATCCGTGGGGAGTGGGTGGGGAGTATGTTCGGTGGGTTGGTGGAGAGTATGGAAGAATGGGAGGAGGCGAGAATGGAGGGATTGACATGTAAATAAAAGTGCTTCTGAAAAATTTTGCAAAATTTTAATGTGAATATAAAGCAATACAAAACCAGCTAGGATTTATTATGTGTATACTATACATTATAATTTCTAGTATTCAGGTTTTATGTCAATAAAACACGAGTTAATCAATATTACCTGAATTATGAATAGTTAAACTTCTTTTCAAGTATGAGTTAACAGCATTCATGAATTTCTATGTGCAGAATATAAATGATAAATATAAATATAAATAAAACAGGCATACTGTTTCATTCTACTGTATAGTGGAAGTCTTCGGTTCAGTTTTGAATTTCTTTTTTTCTTTCTTCTGAAGTAGCTATAGCCACATATTCAGAATATTATGTTTATAAATGAAATCACTCAATCAAGGGATATATATATATATATATATATATATATATAATATATATAATTTGTTATAGAAAACGTTTTTGCAAACCACACTAAAAACAAACTGTACTATGATTAATCTAAATTCTGTGTAATTCATAAAAACAAAGACTGAAACAATAGTTAAATGGATTTCTGTCAGACTGTTTTAATCAGCTTACTACTGAAATGTCAGTAATAGAGATTTTACATTCATGTATAATATGTTTTTTTATATTATGTAAACGCAGCTTAATGTGTACTGAGTGATTAGCATGAGGTCAAAGATTTCAGATTTTATTCTTCTTGTCATCTAAGCAAACTGTTTACAGAGTTTTATATAAAACATGAAAGAAGATTAAGAACAACCTCGTATGCTAGGAATCATGTTAATCACATCACAACAGGGAGAGTCAGTTTCTCAAATAGTTGAGAACATGACCATCTAATCTTTATGATATTACATGAGGCAGTTTTGACATTTTTCTCATTTGAGAGATGAGGTTAATAACCATAGTCAAAAGAGGCTTCCCTTTGAACATGCAAGTTTCCAATCCAGAGCTTAAGTTCTCAAGGGAAAGGATTTATTTTGTCTGGTAGTTAAAAAATAAAAGGAAGTCCATATTAGCAGGCAAGACATAGGGGCAGGATGATGAGGTAACTGAGAGCAGGCATCTCTCAGCAAACAGAGAGAAAACAGGAAGTGAGGTCAGGCCATTAAATTTCAAAACCTATGGCTGCCACTGATGCATTCTTCCCGAGCCTGATGCATTCTGCCTGAGTAGATCTACTTCCCAAGAATTCCACAGTCTTCAAATTCATTTCAAACCTTTGTCTAACAAATGTTCAAAGACGAAAAAGTTCTCATTTACTGACTACAACCATTTGAGAAACATAGTCTTTATCAATTAAATACAGGGTAGTAAGGCATCTATCTATACATGTCATCACTGAACTTTCTCTTCTAACTCTGATGAGGAGATGCCATGACTCCTTAACCTGTGCTTTATTGTGAGTCTGAGTTTTTAAATCAAAAATCTGGTTAATAAATATATGAGAGATTTTTTGCTCTATTAAATCCATTCTATCATATTGGGTTTATTGACCCCACTTGTTAATTGATACTGCAGAGTTCCTGAAAACACAGACTGCCAAGTTTGTTCCTGCATGTTTCATTGCTATGAAGAATAGCCTGCAATGACTAACAAGAACAGGGGCAAAACATTTGCTTAAGCCTGCAAAGTAACAACCTGCTCCCAACTGTCTCAGTCCAGTGATCCTTACTCCTAAAATGTACCCAAATATTTAGAGCACCTATTTTTGAAATTAGACTCAACCAAGTTTGCTGATTGTCATTATGTTATTTGCTTTCTCAGTACAAAAATTAATGAATTGATATTTACAAACACTAAGAACATTGCCAAACCTCAACAACCATTATGGAAAAGTAATATCAAACAAATGTTAAGAAGGGAAGACATTATTGGGTAATATGAAGTGAACTTATATACTGCCCTGATTACCTGAGTTTTATTCTCAGGACCCATATGATAGCAGAAGAGAACAGACTACTGGACATTGCCCTCTCACCTGCCTTGTGCACCATTGTAAATACACCACCCACCACATACAGAAGACAAAATATGAAAAAGTTGTTACTAAATCATCAAAGAGTGCAATCCAACATACATAGTCAGGACTACTTAACTTTTATTTGGAAAATTTAAAAACATGTATTTGTAATACAATAAAAAGATTAAAAATTGTTAAGTTCTTAATGTGTTATATTTTAATGTTTAATAAATGATCAGTCACTATCAAATCAAAAATCATACTAGGAAGGAGCATAAGAGCCTAGTGTTGATGTTGAATGCAATTGCTTAAGAGGTTATAATGTTGCATTGGTATGCAACTCATGAGTGCTCTACCTCAGCATTCTGAGGAGCTGCAATCATGCACTACCACACCCAGCTCCGTCTTTGCAGAGAATCAGCTCCTAAGGCTAGAATAATAAATCATATGTTCACTGTATAAATTCTGAAAAGTAATTGGAAGTAAAATACAAATTTATAAGAGATCATTGAGGAACAGTAAAGGATTGCAAGAAAGCATGATTGTTTAGATGCTAACAACTGAAAGTAGGTAAGAGGCATATTGAACACCACTAAGTCATTTCTGCTCATTTCTAATGTGCAAAGGATCTCTTCATAACCAAGTATGAAATAGGTTGCAAGGAATATGTTTTTTCAAAATTATGTAGAGTTGGCATGTATGAGTTATTGACTGTTAGGGTAAATCTTTGAATGAATTATTAGTATATGTTTTAAAGTGTTCCTTCTAGTTTTTATGAACCTGACACTCAGAAATTGGTGACCTTTCTAATTGTGGTAAATCCATGATGTTCAAGGCATTCTGACTTAAGGAGGGAATAAATCTACCTGCACTTAAAATAGTTCATTAATATGCTAAGTGGTTTTAAAATATACACTTGTCATTTACTTCTTTCCACAGAAATAGAACCAGGTCATCTTACTCACAAATATTTATCAAATCTATCAAAGTTTACTGCCAAAATCCCCATTTTTTTCCTGAAAACAGAAGCACAACAACTTTCACTGAAAAGTCTGATTCTGGCTAGTCCTTGTTCAAACAAATGTGAGAAGGACAAATGTGTAGTAAACATATTTTGATGTGTAATGAGAACTAAGGTATCAAACAAGATAGACTGCTGTCATACACTAAAAAGATTTAATGTAAGCCACTTTACAGTCTAATGAAAACCCTCCCAAAGATGAGATAGTTCCATTTTAAAATAATCTATTCATATCTTAAATTCATCCACATCATACCCATTGCAGAAATTTAAACAAAGAGAATATAAATGGTATACTAATGGCCACATATATGTAACCCTGAAAATTGTATGGATTATATTCTAAATCAGGTAATGTGACAGCAAGCTTATGAACACACTTTTTAATATAAAATGTTGTCATTATAACATTACAATATGTGGTATGGAAATGATTCATATGCAGATACTAGATGGTTGAGAAACAAAGGTAAAGAAATGTTAAAATAAATTCTTTGGTGGTAAAGAACACTACTCTGTAAAAATTAAATCAGAGTAACTTCCTTCTTATGAAACATAGACAGTGATAAAGAGGTCCTCTCTACATTTTAAACAACAGCATTTTGTGTTCTGCACTGATTTAATTCAAATTGGG
Organism: Cricetulus griseus; assembly: GCF_003668045.3. Classification (NCBI taxonomy): domain Eukaryota; kingdom Metazoa; phylum Chordata; class Mammalia; order Rodentia; family Cricetidae; genus Cricetulus; species Cricetulus griseus. The sequence continues at coordinate 354,370,371 of NC_048595.1, read as the reverse complement.
AGCATTGATCAGATGGTTAACATCTGAGAGGCAACATAAATCTCTCAGGGATGGTCTCCATGAGAAGGAGAATAGAAATATAATTGTAACTGAAAAGATTTCAGATCAGCTCGATCAAGAAGCACAGCATGAAAATAGGAATAGGTCACCTTTAAGCTTGCAGCACACACATGATTACATTATATAGACAAGTGTTGTTTCCAGATCATGAGTGTCACTTTTAATGCCATAAAAGTCAATGGCCACAGATGCTTTCATACTTAAACAATAGAAATGTAAATCCAAACACAAGGCCAGAAAGATGGGCCAGTATACACCACCTGCTATGCATGCAAGAGATACAGACAAATACATCACAGGGCTTCACTAGCTATCAGTCTAGCAAAATCAGTGAGTGCTAACCTTGGTAAGATGATAATTTAAAAAAAATAAAACTAAGGTAGAAAATAAGAGCAGAAGATATACAGATCTCTGCTTTTAACAGATGAAAACATTGGTGTAGTGTCCTATGTGCAACTAGACAACTCCTCTCTCTCTCTCTCTCTCTCTCTCTCTCTCTCTCTCTCTCTCTCACACACACACACACACACACACACACACACACACACACACACACACTTGCACGTGTGTGGGTGCAATCAACCGTACATAGAATGAGCTGGAGAAATGGCTCAATGACTAAAACACTTGCCATGAACAATAAGCCATGAGTTTGAATTCCCCAAGCCCATGTACAGACTGAGTTCCGCAGGAGTTTCTAAATCTAGTAATACTATGTCTACTTAGTATACACAGCAATGTAGATCAAAAAGATCATGTTTCAAAATGGTTCTCCTTCTACCCTACCAGTACCATGGCACGTGGGCACCCTTACATGCAAACATGATTACATACAAGCATAAAGGAACACATGTGTGGAAACATGCAAACATACAAAACATTCGTTTATTGCACACTATAACTAAATCTATGTGCTTATTCCTTCTGTGAATCCAAGAATGGATAACTAAGTCTTACTTGTGCTTCAGATCTCAGGAGTTATAATTTAGAAATATTTCATATATGCATTTCAGTTAATAGTGAACTCAAATCAGAAAATGATGAGGTAAAAACTGACAGTTATAGAGCAATGTCAGCTCACATAACTTACAGCATTTTAATAAATTATTTCACATTTTTTCATGACTAAAGATTACTCAGCAATATCATAGTCCCTATACTATTTTGGTTTTTCGAGACAGGGTTTCTCTGTGTAGCTTTGGAGCCTATTGTAGCACTTGCTCTGGAGACCAGGTTGGCCTCAATATCACAGAGATCTGAGGGCCGCTGCCTCCTGAGTGCTGGGATTTAGGGCGTGTGCCACCATTGACCGGCACCATAGTCCCTATATTTAATTAACAAAATTATCCTTTTTGGTTAAAATGCTACATTCTTTAATGATAATTTATGCCTTCTCAATCTAATCTCAGTTGTGATTTCATTTGTCAAAATAATGTCAGCTTAGCTAAAGCTCTAGCATATTATGGCTTATTTTTCTATGTCTTAGAGTTCTCAAACAGAGACATCATTTGTGATTCCAAAATTGAAATCTCATTTTCTTGAGTTAACATGATTTTTAAAATTTGGGGTAGATGTTTTTTCTCATAATTGTGTTTTCTATTTAAAGCTAGATATCAGTGAAAACCTTGCAACCCTCTACTGACTTTGCTCTTTTCTTAAGGGCAGGTAATAACAGCTTTAGCTTGTATGATTATTATTGTTTATGCGTAGAAGTACTAACATCTTCTGGGGTTGTCAGCAATGAGTTAGATATAGTGACTGCCATTCTAACATCTTCTTATGTGGAAATTCTTCTAAACTGGGTATGGTTTTCAACTATTGCCTATGTGGAAAACCTAAAAGATTACCAATTTGTCAGATGTGGGGTTGGTGAATATCTTTCCCAGTCTGTGGGCTGCTGTTTTGTCTTGCTGACTGTCTCCTTTGCCTTAAAGAAGCTTCTACCTTACAGAAGCTTCTAAGTTTCAGGAGGTTCCATTTATTAATTGTTGACCTCAGTGCCTGTGCTACTGGTGTCATGTTCAGGAAGCAGTCTCCTGTACCGATCAATTCAAAGGTATTTCCCACTTTGTCTTCTAATAGGTTCAGTGTAGCTGGATTTATGTTGAGATCTTTGATCCATTTTGACTTAAGTTTTGTGCAAGGTGATAGGCTTGGGTATAACTGTAGTCTTCTACGTGTCTGCAAACAGTTATGCCAGAACTATTTGTTGAAGAGGGCTGATCTCCAAAATATACAAAGAAATCAAGAAGCTAGTCCAAAACACCAAACAAACCAATTAAAAAGTGGGGTACAGAACTAAGTAGACAATTCTCAATAGAGGAATCTAAAATGGCTGAAAGACACATAAGAAAGTGTTCAACATCCTTAGCCATCAGGAAATGCAAATCAAAACAACTCTGAGATACCATCTTACTCCTGTCAGAATGGCCAAAATCAAAAACACCAATGACAGTTCATGTTGGAGAGGATGTGGAGAAAGGGGAACACTTCTCCACTGCTGGTGGGAATGCCAACTTGTACAGCCACTTTGGAAATCAGTATGGTGATTCCTCAAAAAAATGGGAATCAGTCTACCACAAGATCAAGCAATTGCACTCTTAGGCATATACCCAAAAAAAGCACATTCATACAACAAGACATTTTTGGTTTACAGAGAAATCAGGCACTAGGGAAATGTCTGGAGATCTACAAAGATGACACCAGCTAACTATCTCAGCAACGGAGGAGAGGCTACATTAAATGCCCTCCCCAGATTATGAGATGGATGACTGACTTATATGCCTTCATCCAGCAGCTGGTGGAAGTAGAAGCAGACACCCATAACTAATCACCGATCTGAACTGGAACCCAGATGCAGAGAAGGACCAGTGAAGAGCACAGAGGTCCAGACCATGCTGATGAAACACACAGAAACTGCTGACCTGAACATCCGGGAACTCTTCCTCTCCAGTCTGATAGCTGGAATACCAGCATGGGACTGATACAGACCCAAGGAACATGGGTTTCTTCGAGGAAACCTCAGAAATCTATGGGACCTCCTGTAGAAGCCCAGTATTTATCCCTAGCTTAGGTGTGGACTTTAGGAGTCCAGTCCATATAGAGGAATACTCACTGAGCCAAGACACATGGGGGTGGGCCTAGGCCCTACCCCAAAGGAAATGAAAGTCTCTGATGACACCCTATGGAAGGCCTCACCATCCAGGTGGAGCAGAAAACGGATGTGACAGATAAGGTTTTAGTTGGGGGTGATGGGTAGGGGAGGAAGGGTGGGAGAAGGGAAATGGGATTATCATGTAAAACAATCCTGTTTCTAATTCAAATAAAAAAATTGGAAAAAAAGATTACCATTTTAACCCCATATAATTATTGGTGTTTTATTCTAAATCTTTTCTCATTCTTTAGGTCTTCAACCTTTCTCCATTTCATCTTTGCCTCTGCATCCCTCTTGTTTGGATATGTACCTCTGCTATCTGAGTATGTACTTATCTACACTTTCTTGTTGATAGTTCATGTTCTCCCTTTGCCTCATTGGAAGTGTGCCTCTGACATTTTGTTCACATTTAAACAAAGATGGTTACAACATTGTGGGTCTGTTATCTTTATTCCTAGTATCTAATATCTTTCCTTTGGGAGTGGAGACAGTAGTTTAAAATTATGTGCAGAGAGATGTTCTAAGATTTTCAGTTTTTGAACCAGTAGGTCTGTAAGTTCTGTATATGAGGCTCTAATTTTCCTGAACAACAGTGAGTTGGAACTTAAAGCAAAGACACATATTAAGGCCCTTACAGTGAAAACACATGAGAGAAAAGGTCACTTCCCTTTCTTCATGGCAGCTTCTCCTCCTGATACCTCAGATTCATAGACCCAACCTGTCTTCTTGTAGGAAGGATATCAATAAGTCTCCAATTGCACTTTCCCTAAAACTATCTTACACATTCATGCACCAAACTTAAATTTCAAACAAGTGTTTAAAGACCCCATGTGAAAAATGAACGCAGAAAGGCAAGCACAGGAGGGGGAGGAAAAAGAACTCATAGATACTGACAGTTCTGCCTCAGCATCGGGAGATGGGTGCATTCATCAGAATTAGATGAAATGTGCCTTTACCATGAGGACAGTCTGACAGCAAAGCCTTCATAATGCTCTGGGGCTACTTCCACAATTCCTTTTATGTATTTGTATCTTATTAATGAAAATGTTTAGATCAGGTTTTAATTTCATTACAACAATTTTAATTCTGCACAAAATAATAAAGGATTCCAGGAAGCTCTCTTTTCGTGAGAGTAACATTGTCTCCAGAATTTTCTACTACATTTTGTCATAAAGCACTGTTTCGTGAAAAAAATAAAGCACAAACAAATGTGTAGGGTGCAGAATGAATTCCATAAGAACATTTTATCCTCCATAGTTCATCGTGCATGAAAGATGAAAGTAGTATAATTTGTTTCCTTAGCTTGTGATTACACTTTTATCTTCAAGATATTTTCAAGTTTTGAGAGAGAAGTTAGGTGCTATTACATTTTGATCACTCTGTAGGTGCACTTATGGAAGGAAAAGTCCTGCAAAACTCTTAATGCTGTAACATTTCACCAATGTTTCATTGATAAGGGCCAGATTATAATCTCTCAAGGTCAGCTTTACATTTTTTGGATCCAATCTGGAAGAATTAGTGTTAGCAGACCCTGCCTTGCAGTTCACTTTCTTCTCTATTTCATTTGTAATCAAGCTAAGCTACTGAGAAAATAAATACCTTTCTCTATTCATCACCAAATTGTTACCACCTCTTCCTTCCCTTCATGCTGCTCTTTCCTGGAAACTTTCCTTTTTATTATGGATTCAACTTTTTTACTTTCTGAGTGCTTGGTAACTAAAAGATAATCAATTGTCTTTCTCCTGAAGTGTTCCACTCAGTCTTTTGGTAACATGTGATACCATCCTTGATTTAAAATCATGATTGCAATGACTTCCCTTTCTAGTTCCTAGAACTCAAAATAAACAGTCAACGCAATTGGAGATGGAAATATGTGCTTGGCCAAATACATGTTTCTAGCGTATAGATCACAGCATGAAAACACAGTTGGAGTCATCAGGTTTAGGAATTGTGACCTTCAATTAACTCCTGGTGTTATTTTGGCACACCATATTAGACACTTGGTTCAAATTTAACTCAGAAAATCTTCTTCATTTTTTAGTTATTAAAATTTCCCCTCTATTTGAAAAGAAAAGAAAACAAAACAAAAACAGATGTTTTGGTTCTGCCTTTGTGTTTTAATAAGGGATAATATCAAATTGAGGGCTGCAAGATACTTCTTTAATAAATTGATTCATTTATTTTATATTCAGGCTGCAGTTCCCCTGTCCTCTGCTCCTGCTAGTCCCTGCCCTTTACCTCCTCTGCTATTTCTATTTACAAAATGGCAGGCTTCCCATGAGCATCAATCAAATGTGGCACATCAAGTTGCAATGAGACTAAGAACCTCCTTCTTTATTATGACTGGGCAAGGCAACACAATATGAGGAACATATGTTCAAAATAATGGATTATAAAAGACATTTGTTTTGCTGGCTGAAGATGTGGACAATTTATTGAAGAATACAAAATAATGGAAAATTCACACAACAAATATTTAGTACAACTGACCCTGTATTTTATGTTCCTTTCAACTCCTAATATTCTGCTTGAAAGCACTACAATGACAAATAAAAAAGTTGACATTCTTCTGAAAGCCACTGTCAATCAGTTGCAGTAATGTTAACATTCAAACTAACACAGCAAATATACCATAATTATGATTTATGAGTAATTTGCTTTAGATTTTTAGAAAGCAACATCTGAAAACGTGAAGTCAAATTTTGAATTTTGTTGAAATTTTAGATTTCTTACTCTCTTTTGTAGTTTAAATAAATTATATAGTGATACTATTGCTACTGTGGCAATCTTTTAGTCTTAAAACCAATTTTAGCAGGAAATAAAAATCTTGATTTTGGTTTTTGATTTTCTTGCAAACCAATATCACTGTACTTAGCTTTATGTATAGAGACACTATGATTCAAGATAAGGGCTACAGTTCTAAAGAAAACAGACCCCTGGAGTTAACAGATATTTGTGAGCTGCCTTACATGGGTACTGAGACTTGAACTGTCTCAGTAACTGAATTCATCAGGACAGGTGTTCACAATAGGAAAGGTATGTGTAATTGTTCTGTGAATAGAGGAACAAAGGTACAGCATCAGTTTTCTTTAGAATTGTAGGCACTGCTAAGTTCACCATACTCCAGTGGAAGCCCATACATCCAAGAATATTTGGGTGACACAAATTGGTATTAAGACAGAAATAAAGGATGTTGAGTTGGGTGGATGGGGAGAAGGAAGAGTGGATCTAGGAAGAGTAAGGAGTGTGTGTGAATATGATAAAAGCACATTGAGAGAGACTCTCAAAAAATAGCTTTTTAAAAATGTTACTTTGTAATAGTTACCAAAAATAATTTCAACTGTCTTGTATTGTTTTATGTTTTTACCACATTATTATTTTGAATCTAGAATATATATTTTTCTTTTAAAATTCTTATTTTTGAGATTATAATATAATTGCAACATTTCCCCTTACCTTAACTCCTCCAAAAATCCTTTCACATACCTCTCCCAATTTTTTCTTTTAAAAATAATCATTTCCTTTAAAAATAAAACCTGCTTTTTTATATTTTCATATATTCATCTATCAATGAATTCTGATTACCCAACTTCCTTCCTTTTTATCTGGATTCCATATTAATTATTACCAATGCACTGTCAGCCTCCAAAAGTCTTTTTCAAATATTTGTGTATTTTTCATTTTCTTCGGGAGAGCCAGTGAGTAGCCATCTGATAGAGCTGTTTATTTGAGTCTTATGGGCAATCAGGGTCAGTAGTTATCTAAATTAAATGGTTCTCTAACCACGAGTGTTGTGATATATTATATATGATTTATTAAAGCTTGCCCTAGGATTCAGAAAGCAAAGTTGGCCACAAGCCACAGAAGCCAGGCACAGACCTTTAATCCCAGCAGCCAGAAGCTAGGAGGTGGTGGTACAAAACTTTAATCCTTAGAATCAGGATTAAGGGGTAGACAGATCTCTCTGAGTTCAAGGTCACCCAGGGATACATGAGATTGAATCAGTCTAAAAGAGTAACAGATCACACACCTTTAATTCCAGCACTAGAGGTGTATAAAAGTGAAGCAGTGTCTTCAATATTTGGTAGGAGGCATTCATTCTTCAGCCATTCTGAGGAGTGGCAGCAGTGTTGTTAGTCTTGGTGAAGAGCTTGTGCATGGGTGAGCCCTTTCATCTTGAGCTTGAGGTAAGATCTAAAGGCTGGCTGCTTTGCTTCCCTGATCTTCAGCTTGAACCCCAATATCTATCTCTAGGTCTTTTATTTATTCAAGCAACATCCAACAGTGTATCGGCAGACATTCATTGCTTGTTTTACATCTCTAAGGCTGACCCAGGCTCAATCATATTGTTATCTATATAATACCCACTATTTTTTCAAAAAAGGCTGAGCACACCATTTAAAGAGGTTACAGGCTGAGCCATCAGGATATTTCAGTGGACTAACACACTGAACATAGGTCGCAAGCAACTACAGGGTGGAAAGAAGGAAGGAACTCACGCAAGGAATCCTCTGCCATATACAGGAGCATCATGGCACACACATGAACACACATATACATACACGTGTACACAAATATAAGACCAAGATGAAATATTAAATTTATTAGCATATAGGTATAAAGAGAGTTCTAAATTGGTCTACATAATAAAAACCTGTGGTCAGATATAGAAGAAATTGCTGACAGATCAAAGAGAAGAGCAAGCCAATTCCACTAAAGAATGGAAAAAGAGTGTGAATTCCTGTTTCTTCTCACTTTTGTCCCCTCGATGGCCAGTCATCTCACTTCCTTTCTGACTGTATAGACCTCTATGGTTAACTTGTGGCAAGCTCCATCCTCTGATCTTCAGACAGGATTTATTTGCTCAAGGAATATATCACCACATATAGGAGGTAGAAACCACAGCATTTCTAAATACTTAAACACCATTCCCAATGTGGCAGTAAATGGAGGCAATCTCTCTGGGAAACCAATGAGGAGATAGCACTCTCAAGAATAGGATCAGGGATCTTATCCAGGAGCCTCCAATATTATTTATGATCTCTCCTGTTTTTATATGAAAATGCCATGCAACCTATGACCCAGAATGTCATTTTTATCAGACATTAAATCTGCAGGCAAGCTGATATTAGCTTTCTAGCTGTAATCTGTGATGGATAGTAACCCACCCACTCTATCATGTGATATCATAACAATCAATATGGATTAGCCTTGTAATTCTATTTAGCATGTGACAAGTTTATGAGTGAGAAAGTATTAATATAAATTATCTAAAGTACTGTTTACTGACAATAAGCTTCACTTATGATCTGGATGGTACCTTAGTTGGGTTTAAGAAATTCTCCTGCCTTCCTGACTTGCTTACAAGAAACAAAAAAGAAACAAGTTGAGTCATAAGCACACCTATTTTTCTGAATTCATCTATCAAACTTCCTAAGAATTTGAGATAATATGAATGCCTCATCAACTCGATACACACTCTTTTTATTTCCTTTGGCTGTATTCCTTCTGTTTGAATTTTTAGTGTTTCATAGATGTCTAAAGTTTTCATTTATATTTAGTTCCTGGGCAGGATGTTTTGATCAGGAAATTGGATCTCAAATAGGAAATATGACATAGAATGCAATTAGATAAACATTCAGCATCAAAAAGCCCATTAAATCTTGGACCCAAGTCATTAACTCCCTTTTCATGGGCAGAGTTTTTATTCAAATTCTGTGTTGAATGTCAGGAGGATGCAGACAGCCATTTGGATGAAGAATTTGCAAACTGATTTCAAATGACTTCCTCTGAATGGAGGAGGTGTGATTACCTTTCTGCAGGTTCTCTTTGCTTCCTGGAGTATGACATATCAGCATCAACCTGGATCAAGTCATGGCTCTTGAAATGTATAACCTATTTCAGTTACTGGATGGCTGACATTTTAATAAATGATGCTGCCATTGTGAGTTGACTCCCTGGCCCTGAGTTCATGAGCAAATGAAATATGCTCTTTCATTTTAGCTGGAGTGCTATAAGCTAGGAAATATTCAGATTTTGCAAAGAAAATATGTATAATCGAATTTTGTAGATGGCAGCATTGACCTCTTCTGTTCTAATCTATTTCACTGACTTTTCTTCCATTGAACAAGTAAACTAGAGTGTGAATCCTTCTGAATAGATTCCGCACCGTGACAGACGTTATCCATCTAGTCTTATTTTGACCTGTTTCTATGGATGCTTCCCAGAGGCAGATTGGGGAAAGAAAATAATTTGACATAAGTGTGAAAGGCAGGGCAATGCCAACAAAATACCAGGGTCAGAAAGAAGCATTAGGCAAACCTCAGGTGAATAACCCATGTCAAGATATGCTCTGACCTTCCAGGAGAACTAGTCAAGAAGGCAGCTCGGCTGGAAAGCTTGACATAGACAGTGTAATAACAGAGAGCAAATCCAGCACTTGGTTACAGACAAGATTTTTCTTGAATGCTCTATGCATGTGACCCTCAAGCTTCACAATATCTTGATATCTCTTTTAAGCTTACTATTACCAAAGTTCATTGTCAAGAGACAATAGGAGGAACAACATCATAAAGAACAATGATTTGTAAAATGTTTTGTGTCATAACATCATATCTCAATTTTCTCAAACAGAATGTAAGACTCACAGAACAAAATAACTTCAACATTTATTTTTTTTTTTCCGTAAGAAAAGAAAGAATCGGAGGAGGTAAAAGACTTGACAAGCATGTAGAATTGTTATACTGTGAAGTTAGAATTCAAATGTAGTCTCCTGAAATGAAATGTCATTTTCATTCCACTCTACCATATCAATCTAAGTAATTCAGTTCTCAAAGTGAATTGGGAGGAAACATGAGACTAAATGTAATATTTCAAGGAGATATAGAATGAGTCCAAACATATGAATCCTGAGATAGAGCTCATGTTGTAAATAACCAAGTTTGTCAAGAAATGAAAGCCACTCCGAGCTATAAACTGAGATTTGATTTAAATGTCATATTTGAATAACTGTCCTCAGATCCATCATCTGCCATAAATTTAAGATCTAATTTTAAAGAAAATGAAAACAAACAAGTTGTATTTTTTATACCAACATATAAAAAATCACATAATAAGCTATGAATCTTCAAGATATAATTTTAATCAAATCATTCAGTTGATAAATAGTTTTTGAACCTTTTAGATATTATGATACTTGAGATTTAGGACATTATAGTATTCTGTTTATGATTGCATATCAATATTTTAGAGAAATATAAATTCCAGTATTTTTTTCTTAATAACCATAGTCAAAGCTGCTAGATATGTGAGCCTCTTATTACTTCCAAGTTTATAGCAGAAGCCTGTATAAGAAATGTAAACTAGGAACAATTTTCCCAGACATCACTCTGTACAACTAACAAACAACAGTTGTGTGAATTAATTCTGGCAACACTGAACTACGTATATGTTAAAAGTTAGGTAATTAATTCAACCAAAAAAATACAGCATAATGTTAGTCACTTTTAAGATCCTGTGTAAATTAAAGAAAGCACTTATTTACATTTGGTTTTTACTTTTTTTGTTTTGTTTTTTAAGACAGGGTTTCTCTGTGTAGCTTTGGAGCCTATCCTGGTACTCTCTCTGGATACCAGGCTGGCCTCAAACTCACAGAGATCTGATTGTCTCTACCTCCTGAGACAGAAAATAGGTGATAATGGGGAATTACTGTGTATGTTTATCTTATTGATTATTGAATAAAGTATTTGTTTGGCCAAGGAGACAGCAAGTTAGATGGGACTAGGAGTCAAAGAGGATTCTGGGAAATGTAGTAGAGAAGTGGTGATCCAGGGAGGAAGTGACATAGCAAGGAGACTCATATTTAAGCAAGGAGAAAAAGGAACTGTCCTCTTTTCCCCTTCGCATCCTCCAGCTGCAGGATGTGAGCCACTGGCAAGAGAGGGCACCAGTGAAAGGCATCCTCTATAAGACAAGTCTTATAAAATATATAGATAAATGATAATTAAGACTGAGCTAACAGATGAGAATCCTAGCCAATAGCCAAGCAACATTTGAAACTAATACAAGTCTCTCTGTGTATTAATTTGGCCTCTAATTCGGGTGGGTGGCTGGTATAAAGTGCACATGTGATGGTTTGTGCTCAGAGGCTTTTGTTGGAAAGATTTATCATAACACACACACACACACACACACACACACACACACACACACACATAAACCAAAACATATTCATAGTCTTATATCTAATATATCAACAATTAAAGAGAAAGAGGTCATGGACTGGAAAACAAGCAAGGGGTAGGTAGTACAGGGAAAGGTCAGACAGGAGGAAAGGGAAACTGGAAATGATATACTTATATTCTAATATCAAATATTTAATATTAAAAAATAATGGAGAATACAACAACACAAATCATTCAAAATAAAATACACAATTGTAATAGTATTAGTAATAGCAAAGAAGTTGAAACAGTGAAATTTTTTTTGAGTTTGAATTTTAAGAAAAAGAACTTGCAGAGACAAGATGACTACATTAGGAAAGTTTGAAAGCAGAAGTAAACAATATTGAAATCTAATTTTGCCCAGTCTCATAGGAAATAATGAAACACTCCCAAGTATATATGTATAGTATTAACTTGACTCTAACACAGTAAAAATTAATGAAACTATAAAATGATACCTATCATGAACAAAAAGATGAGCAAAATATTTCAAAACTGGGTTGAAGAATGTGTAAAATAAATGTATTAAATGACCTAGTGAAAATTTATTCCACCAATTCAAGGCCAGTTAAATTTCTAAAATCTAATTTTTCTGTCTTCAGTTTTAAGATCTTACTAATATATTCATTATACCTGTAACCCTAAAATTCCATCTTTACCAAATGGATGTTACATACAAACATCAGATTTGACTGATACTTCTCTGATTTACAAAGTTAATATGAGCATGATCATTTATTATTTTAAATTAAATTACTTTCTTGTTACATATTGTTAGCTTTCTTATTATAAGTGAATTCATGAGTTTCATTAATTGTAATAGTAAGAAAAACGATAAAAATTCCTAAGTCAGATTTAATGGTCTTTTTTCTAACATTTATTTAATACTTTTCATGTGTGTGGAGCCAGGACATGAGAGTGCCTTGTACAGGTGGGGAAGTTGGATGACACCCTCAGGTGTTTTATTCTTGTGGGCCAAGTGTGTTTCATTAAAACCAAATGTAGATGGTTCACTCCCAGCATCAGCTCTCTAGGGTTACCTGAAGGAACATTGAACAGATGTGAGAAAGGAGAAAGTCATAGCTCAGTGGAACAGACTAGAGATTACTGCAATTGCATGAAACCCAGAATGTCATTAACACAGAAAATCACTTTTCCCTTTTCTTACATTCTATAAAGATAAATGAAAATGATAGCCTGCATGTCTATAGCGTTTTACCCATATAAAAATTACTAATCATGTAACTGAAAGCATGCAATATTCTTTAAAGGCTTATTATTCTACAAGGCTACATCTTCATACACTCTATCATATATAATAAATTTTTGTCTTGTAATAATATATATTAGCCTTTAACACTATTTAATATTAAATGGGAATAGTCAACATTATTCTCAGAATTTAAAGAGGGTTGGGAGAGTTCTGTCATTTTGTGTTTGCTTAAGTGGGCTTTCATAACTCAGCTGAAGTAGTTATAATTTCTTATTTTATAGAGAATGTTATTCGGAAAGCAATACTTTTAACTCTTAGAAATGAGAAGATGATTTTTGAAATCTGGACAATTTGCAAAAACAATGCATATTCTCATTTTAGGCGACTCAGTTATTCAACTGTGTGGATGGTGGGGGATGTCCAGCTGTTTATTCTGATTACTCTATTTTTCTTTTGTCTCCTCACCATTCAGAGGTAGCCAGATGGTTATAAATATTTAGTAATCTGTAAGCATTTGAAAATTATCAAATCTGTTATATTGCAAATAAGAAACCACACACTAATTTTCAACTCACTGATTTGCAAATCTCGAACCAGGGAAGCATGAAAGGCAAGTAAATTCACAGAGTTCCTTATGCTGCCATGTAGCTGTCTTGATTATCATGTAACAATTCTAACTTAGGAGAGAGACATACCTATAACCCAGCAACTCTACCTCCTAAGTTCATAGGTTTCAAAACTCTTGATTGATGGACACTTTTGTATGCCTTCACTATCCTTGAGTCCAAAACACTCATTGTACACAAATCACACTTATGTCTCCACACCTAGTGACCCTCTGTGTAGCCCTCTTTCATTCATTATCATCACACACAACTTCTTTGGTTTCAGACATCTGTGTAACCCATGATGGAAACATTTCATAAGTGCACCTGGCAAACATGTTCTTCATGCTTTTAGTAGTGGTTCAAAATTTTCTAAAATAAACAGAGTTGACTGCTACATAGGAAAATCCACACAGTTTTAGCATAAAGATTCAATATGTAGTCAAACTTCGTGGTTATATTAGCCAACATGGAAAAAATTTGGAGGAGAATCTGAAGTAAAGGAATAAAAACTTCACACTAATGAAGTGCATACATATATAGTTCTTCCAATGAATCATATTAGTTAGTTCTAGAACATAAAATAAATAAATCTACAAAAATATTTTATATGAATGTTTTAACTTAGTCATTTTATCCACTTCACTTATCTGATTAAGAAACATGATTTATTGGAAAATGTATCTATCTATTCTTTACTGGAAGGAATTTCTTGTGTCATTATCTTTTTAAGATTTTAATAAAATTATGCCATTTCCTCTTTTTCTCCCCCCATAAATATCCCATTCAACACCCTCCATTCTTGTTCTCTCATCATCTTCTAATTAAAAATGAAATAAGTTGCAGGCTGAGAGTCCTTATTGTCGAGTTCCTGGTTAGAAGGTCACACAGAAGCCTCAAAAGGCACTCTCAAATATTACAAAATAACAGTTGTATTCTAGACAAGTAGACCACCTATATTACCAACAAATTCCTGGATTGGTACCAGGTACTTAGTATGAGAACATAGCAAATTATAACACAAACACACAAAGTCTGTGCACAATATTGAATATGTTTGAGATGAAGACAAAATTAGATTATCTGCCAAAGAAAGAAAGATTGTTCAATTGATATGTTGAAGTTTTGTTTATAGTCTACTGGTTTGTAATATTTTGGCAGAAAAGAGTAGATAGTAGCAATGAGTAATCTTTAGAAATTCTTGGGTTTGTTAATCATGATTGTTTGTTGAAATTATATTTCTTTGATAGACATTACTGGTTGGCAGGAAAATATCATTCAAATAAAAATAGAACAATAATTACATTCAAATCTTTCCAGGCCATTTGTTTTTGTAGTGCACCAAGAAAACTAGGAAAGTTAATATTTATGGTGATTTTGCTTTAGTATTATTCATACTATCTTTCCTCAGTAAGACAGCTAGTCAGAGGCCAGGCATGCTAGCCCAGATCTTTAATTTCAGCACTCAGTTGGTGGATGCAGGAAAATCTCTGTGAGTTTGAGAAAAGATTAGCCTACATAGTGAGTTCAAAGAAAGCTAGAGTTACATAGGGAACCCTTTCTCAATAAAACAACAAACAAAAAGGATTTCACACTATTGGAGCCTATAATAATATGATTCCTCAAATGATTCAAATTATCTTTGAAAAACATTAAAAAATCTATTTAAAAACTTCATCATCTGAGAAAACTAAGCACTAGGGATGAAACTTACAGGGGAGCACAAGCTGATTTCTTCATGCTTCATGGCTTGTACATATTTGATAACATCAACAATAGAGTCTAACCATCAATTTGTTGAGGTTAAGTAAGAGCAAGGCAATAGCCTATTATGATGGGTAGGGAGTTGTCTAAGAACCTCATTGACTAATGACTCTGAAAGATGTAACTCCCTTCTGGAACTGGGCTTTATGTTTGTTCATGTACAGTGTCTAGAAGGAGCAGTGTTTCCTGTCATATCATAACCCCAGTTAAATCCTTTTTATGTGCATGCATGTGTTTTAGTAGTTTTTATGATAGAATGATTCAAAATTAATTTTCAGTTTTCTTCGTTGTTGGCTATTTTTCCCTTACTCACTGCTCTATACTGCCCCCACATCACGTATTCTACTCAGTTCTTCTTACAATACTGGTATGAGAGTAAGCAATCACTCACCAGTTGGATGTAAAGCTTGTTACACAAGAAGAAATGTATAATCTGGAACTGTTTGTGGAAAGAGGAACATGATTCTTGGTAGGTCATAGGCCCTAGAAGAAAATCTACAACTCTTACTGAGCTAAATAGACATAGACTTACATTAATTTCTAATGATTTATTTATATATTTATGGGTCGATATATCCATCAATCTTATTCAGAGATGTTTTCTTATAATAGATGACAATCAACACAGGTGCCACAGTCAACAACTAAAGTATAAGACACTAATGGTTAATATTATAATATAATATAATATGATTTATAGAACAAAACCTAACACATTGAAATGAGATAAATAAAAAAATCAATGGAAGTAGAAGGCACGAGAAACAAAGGAATACTCATGTGCACACACAGGAATCTCATAAAAACGTTGAAATGGAAGCCATAACATATACACCAAATATTTTAGAGTAAAAACAGTATTGAAACATAAACAATTGTACTTAAAGTTGATATCACCAAGCACCTGGATTTTCATTGATAATAATTGGAGACTGGAGAGGTTTCATTTGCACAAACTGCTTAGGAGCCCAAGGAAGGATAATTATTGCCAGTACAAGGCAGCCAGGACATGTAGGGAAAGATCTTGCCTCAACTTGATATGCTATTCTTTGTGGAGTCCCATGGCAGGCCGTACCCTTTCTGAGGCATGGGGTAGAAAGGAAGTGAGGGGAGATAACAAGAGGAGGGGAGAGAGAAGCTTTTGTTGGTGTGTAAAACAAATAAAAAACTTAATAATAATACGAAACATCTGGGATTTCAAAAAAGGGCTGTATTTGAAATAAAACCAACTATAAGAACAGATCATGTTTCTAAATCATTCAGCTATGCATGCCAAATGTTTTATTAGAAGTTATTCTGGTTTGATATGTCAACATGAAACAAACTGTAACATTTGGAATGAAGAAACTTCATTTCAGAAAATTCTTTACCATATTGGCCTAAATCCAATCCTGATAGGTATTTTCTTGTTTAGTGATTGGTATGAGGAAGCCCAGGTCATGGTAGATGGTACTATTACCCTTACTTCCTTCATTGATGGACTTTGATGTATTTCTTTAAGTGAAATAAACTTTTCATTACCTATGTTGCCTGTAGATATGGGTTTTAATCACAGCCATAATGTCTAAGAATACAATCAGTATATTTTGACATCAACACTTAAAATAATGCATCTACATAGAAGTACATTACCCATGTCTTCCTTCAATGTATACAACTGCCTAAGATGTAGAATAAGAAAAACAAAATTATGGTGAAATACTTTCCCATAGTTT
This sequence comes from Cricetulus griseus, assembly GCF_003668045.3. NCBI lineage: Eukaryota > Metazoa > Chordata > Mammalia > Rodentia > Cricetidae > Cricetulus > Cricetulus griseus. The sequence goes on along the minus strand of NC_048595.1, from coordinate 354,353,638 downwards.
AACTGAAAATTGTCAGATGATGACTTTTGCTCATTTCTGCTTCTTTCCCCAACTTTTCACAAATCTCCCTCCCTACACACCAACAAACTCTAAGGTTATATTTTGTTTTTTATCGTATTTTCATCATGTAACCATATCATGAGGCTCACATACACATATATATGTACATACAACACATATAAGTAATCAAGTATAAAACTATAGTACTACAAATACAGATAATTAATATACAATTATCCACACATACGGTTACATATACTTGCATATAAAATGAAAACTGCATATTGTATCTGTGTTTTCAATATACTTTATCAATATGAAACAATTCTCAATATGTGTTTGTTCATGTCTTCTCTAATTAAATGTGTATATTCAATACAATAAATGAGATGGTATAATTTTTAAATGGCCAGTGAAATTGCTCAAAGACTTTTACTTCCATAACAGAAAGAACATAAATAGAAATTTCACATTACTACAAAATTGTGGAACAGATTTTGTTTTTCTCCCAAAATACACCCAAAACCTATTGAGCAGGAAAATGTGCTAACTAAAAGGAATGATAAATCTAAAAATAGGTAACTGTAAAAGATATAAATTCATAAGTAAGTCAGGTAGTTTTATACATTTCTCTCTAGTTTGGGCTTTTACTGTGGTGCTTACTTCACAGATTTCTGCTCTTGCAATTCTTATATGAATTATGTATGACAACTGAAAACAAGACAAGTTGAAGTGTGAAGTCCCTGAGACGGATTAACACCCAGGAATAGTCGAGGGAAAAAGTTGCATCAGATTCTCAGTTCTACATCAATATTTATCCTCTTTGCTGAGGTTAAAAAACTCTGTGATATTTAATGAGAAATGAGTCTCATTTAAAAATGTACCAGGTATACAGAGAAGTGTCCTAAAAGCATATCATATCTGGTCATAATTTTAGTGCAAATGAAATACAAGATAACTATAATATGCTTAGGCAAGGTTCATGTCTTTCTCACAAATGACCCAGTACAATGGTCAAGCTCACAGACTTTAGTGCCAAGTAAATATCAAGAATTTGTTGTACAAAATGATAATCCCTGAGTGAGTAGATATAAAATACACATGTAAAAGTAGATCCAACATTGCAAGGCAGTCCATAGAAAAAATGTGGTACATTTACACAATGGAGTACTACTCCAAGGGAAAATAAAAGGCAACGGAATCTTGAAATTCGCAGGCAAATGGATGGAACTAGAAGAAACCATTCTGAGCAAGGTAACACAATCACAAAAGGACAGGCATTGTATGTACTCACTAATATGTGGATTTTAGACATAAAGGATTGCCAGCCTGCAGCCCAGGCTGCCAGAGAGGGTGGTAAACAAGGAGGACACATATATCTCTGTAACTAAGAGCTTATCAGTGTGAAACCTTAAACACAACATTTGAATGTGGTGAGTGAGACATCAAATTCTGAAGTACATTAAATGAGTATCTGTAAATTTTGATGATTAGAAGCAACAAATATGACCATTCATGATGTTGTGTGTGATGCCATAGTATTTGATTACAATTTTTAGATGAATACTCAAACTTAACACACAGTGTTTTTCAGTTGCACTCCCTAAGGTCATGAGAAATGGTGCCCTGTATAGGAAGGAGAACACATTCTGCACTGTGTCATCAGTATCATACTTTCTTTTAAACTAACAAAGCTTTTATTCTTCTATAATTACAATTTAATTACTGTATTTGGTTTGGTTTTACTTTCTTAAATTATAACTCTTTTTTTTAACATAGCCCTACAGACAGAGCAACAAAGCATGGGAGGAAAAACTGAAAGGAAAAAAGAAGATAATGAGAATTAAGAGTCTAAAGTTTGAAAATCACTAAAATGAACAGAGATATGGGTGGAGGCAGAACAGTCTGCAAAGACAATGTTTTCCCATAATACATTTTTACAACTTTTAACTGATTTGTGTGGGTTTTGTCAATAACAAGCTTGTATGCAAATAAGTATTTGCATCTAATAGGTGGATGTGTGAAAACTATTAATATTTTACATCTCAATTTCTAATTAAGAACCTTTTTGATATAAACTATAATTTTACTAATGGCAATTTTTAAACATATGAATAAAATGGGCACCAATGTAACATATATATATATATATATATATATATATATATATGTATATATATATACTACTATTTTTATGTCACTTAAATATATTACTGCTTAATCTTACTATTTTTCATGTTATCTTTTGCTTCTGATGCTGAAACTTTGTCTAGAAATTCAACAGTGTGGAAATTTGTTCATCACTGAACTCACACCAAGTGCCCAGGTTTCATATGTATAGTCAATTTGAGCATTTTCTTTTCATATTTAAGAATTTCTGCAAATATAATTTTCAGTAGAAACAAGAGTACAAGATTATAAGTGTGATATGAAATTTCTTTCAAATGGATTAATCCCATCAGCTGTGAGTGCTATTGTAAAAAGCAGATTGATTCATGATGCTATTAGCACTAGAATTTTTTTTTGACTTAAATCTAAAATTAAGAAACAAGGTGTTAGAATTGTTGAAGGTAACCTAAACTGAAATGATGCTGGCAATGAAATCTTATATCAAAAAAATTTCAAAGGAAAACATGCACAGTATAATGTATCATTTGTAAAAGAGTGTGTCAAAGCAAGTGAAAATAGAGGAATTGGACCATTCAATTAATATCAATAAAAAATTAATCTATGAACATGTGCATTTCTGTGTGAGTATGCATGTGCACATGTAGGTAAGCATGGGCACACATAGGTATGAATGAAACATGAGATGGGCTCACTTTTAAATTATTCACAATGAAGAATATCAAAATTAAGGCATAAAAAATACTTTCAATAAGATAAGAATAATATTTCCAAAACCTAGAGAAAGAGTTGGCCATTCAGGTACAAGAGCCCATAATAAAACCAAATATAATTATAAAATATAGATTTCCACATCTGTGTATTTGCTATTTCAGAGACACTTCCTTATGCTCATCTATGTTCATTATTTCTCTATTTATGAAAACATCCCTGTTGTCCAACAAAGGATAGATGTATAATGAACATTTAATCAATATATGCAGTGGAAAGCATTCAGTTTTAAATAAAAATAAAATTATGAAGTTCTCAAGTACATGTATGGAGATGGATATAATCATTGTAAACCAGAGAACTCAGACTTGTAAATAAAAACATATGTAGATGCTATCTTTGAATACATATATTGGAGTATTCACAGGTGACAGGAAATTTGTAAAAGGCCTTGATATTGAATAAAGAGATGAGAATAGGGTGCAGGTGTTGTGGAATTTGAAATGGAATAACAAAACAGGAAGGGTTGAATGAGGTGAGAGTTTGGAGGAAGCTTATAGGGGGTTGTGTGGGAATGTGTAACTAAACTTAAATACATTTGAAAAATACATGGAAACCTGCTACTTTAAAAGGTTTATAGAATATATAACATACATATAGGCATGTACAAAAGGAGGTTGAATGCACTTAACTTATAGAAAGAGGCAACTTCCTCTGCCAGATACCATAGGCTATCAAATACAAAATTCAAGGCCGGGTGTGAATGACTTCCTATGGGGCCTCTTATAGTAGATCAGTACTTATCCCTAGCATAGTAATGGATTTTGGCAGCCCATTTCACATAGAGGGATACCCCCTCAGCCTAGACACATGGAGGAGGTCCTCAGCCCTATCCCAAAGGATAGGACATACTCTAAAGACCCCTAATGGAAGACCTCACTCTCCCTGGGGACCAGAATTGTTATGGGAAAGGTAGGGTGTTAGTGGGGGGGGCAGGGGAAGAAGAGAGAAGGAGGGAACTGGGATTGACATGTAAAACAATCTTGTTTCAAAATTAAATAAAAATTGGAGAAAAAAACGAACTGGGTCAGTAGGTTCTTACACTCCCTTTCCTCAACCATGACAAGGTCCTGACACTTCTCTTGATTAGCCATCAGAATGTTATAGAGTATCACTATCTTTTGATGCTACCACATACTTGGGTCACAGGAAAATAGAGAAATCAAGCAGGCAGTGATCCATATGCTTTATTTCCTACTGACCACTGTCCATAGTGCTTGCTAAAAGGTATCATGGAAGGTGCCCTGTGAGAAAATAGTCAGCAAGCTTAGCTGACTTTGAACCCTTCGATCTGGTATGTAATGATCAAGGATACAATTGTGACACAAATATCATGGAGTAACCATCAACACGGCCCCAAATACCAAGGTTGGCTATGTCATAGGTCAAAGACCAAAAATCAAATATTATTATGCTGATAAAAGTACATAGCAATAAACTAGCCTCTGGTTCTAATAGTCTTATCAATAGATAGCACATATTTCAACCTGCATCAGAGAACTTTCTTCATGCAGTAGATGGTAACCCACAACAAGCTGGCATTCAGAGAGTAAGAGACTGTGGAGTTCTCATGTCTAAACAGGACAGCTACAACACACCTCCTTTTTATAATGTTTAGGAATCACTGTGGAAATGAAGATAAAATGAGTGTAAGGGTCATTAATAGTGGATGTCTACAGCAAAACAACATTTGTACATGTTGAACTCACAAGTCTGTGACTGCATGCACAAACCTGCACACGAACAAGGGAGACAAAATTCCTGCATGGACAAAAGAAAAGCTCATGGAGTCCCAACCCTATCTGGTGCTATATTGGCAACTGATGGACTCTCAGAGAAGAAGTATATTTTTCCTAAGGGATGTGGTGCCAGAGAGGCTTATCATGCTTCAGTCTTATACCCAGGGCCACACAGGTAGCCTTAAGCAGATTCTAAGTTATGCCCACATCACTGGGAGGGAAAGAGAGGAAGAAGCTGCACTGTATGGATTAGGGATTGGGTTTAAATAAAGCAATATATCCATGTATAAAGATTTCAAACTATCACAATAATATAGACTAAAATGAAAATACATGTTCAATATAAGGTCGCATCACACAGGAAATCACAGCCATTATATTCTTTGACTGTGGCTCAAACCCCAATTACTAACTTTGAAATCTTCCACATGTATCTTGTATAAATTATTGCTTTACAGTTCAGTCATAAGTCTTTCCAAATTTTATTATAATGCATTTCTTATTGACTGGTTTATTAAAAATATGAAAAACATGTTACCATTTTCACCAGGGTATTATAATTATTACAAGTATTACAGTTATTAATAATAGGGATTTCTTCAATGCCTCTGATTTTCTATGTTCTTACTTTCATAATTGATTCCTAGTGTATTTTCATTTTCCATAAAGAGTAAAGTTTTTAAAGTACTTTCCCAATTTTCCTCTAGTTTCCATAGGATCTCTTTTCTTTCTTTAAACTGAGTGGGAATATTTATTAATTACGTATAGTGATATATTGAAAATCATTATGAAGTATTTTGAATTGTCCTAGACATGTGTCAAATACCACTTTTGAAGAGGACAATGTATTATTTATTATAACTCGGAGTTACTATTTACATATTTAACAGATTAAGGTGAAAGAAACATTAAAATGTATTAGTATTAAGTTTGTATTTGAAGCTGAATTTCTAAAAGGTCCTGTGTTTCTATGATACCTAATTCTTAAGTTACTTTATCTCAAAATTTGAAATTGGTTTATACTTATTTTCTTCAAGCAATCAGAAAGGAAAAACAAAACCATAGACAACAAATATATATTAATAAAGAGAACTCTGAGAGACAAGCCTAGTCCCTGAGATAACCCAGATCCACAATAAAAATGTGAGTCTTAGACAATGGCACTCATACTTTTAAAAATTAACTTACTTGTTTGGTATGTATATTTATATTGCATTTTTCATATACCGTTTTATTCATTTTTCTAAACTGCTTCAATTATTCAGCCCTATTCAACTTTTTGCTTCAGGGTACAATAATATGATGCTGCAGGAAGGTGATAATAGCGACATGAAAGACAAAGGCAATTCGTAAAGCAACATGCTTTCAAAGGTTATGAAGTTTATCATTTCACTGAAAATGTAGAAAACAGAACAGGAAATAATATAAAAAGAAACCTAGAAATATTTTGCTATGTTATCTCAGCTGAAGTGCTGTCCATGAGCACTAAATACAGGGTAGTCCTGAAGACAACTTGCACCGAATATGAAAAAAATGTAAATTAAGAGAATAATATGAAACTACTTTTGTAAAAAAAAAAGTAGAACAATTTCCATGTTCTCCAGGAAATTCTGTGTGGTGGTATAAACTAATAAGATCATAAAAAGAACTATCAGCACAAATAAGTAGGGCAAAGTTGAAAATGTGCAACAGAATTCAAAAGCTTCATATGATGATACAGATAAAGGGTATTTATGAAGCTTGAAGAAGTATGGGATTAAAAGATGACTCATTCAGTATAATGTTTGCCCTGAAAGCATAAAAACATGAATTTGTATTCCCAGAAGGTGCATAGGAAGAAAGGTCTCATAGATTGTGTCAGTAATCCCAGCATTGGGAAGGCTGAGATAATAGGATCACTGAGGCTTGCTGGCTAGCCAGTTAAGCTGCAACAGTGAGGTTTAGGATTAGTGAAATAGTCAGTCTCAGAAAAAAAGTTGGATGAGTAAATGAAGGGAAAACTGATGTCAATCTTTAGCCTACACACACACACACACACACGCACATGCACATTCACACACACACACACACACACACACACACACACACACACACACACACACACGTGTCCGTGGACTCAACATACATACCACATAAACATGTACCATACTGACAAAAAAAACTGTAAAATAAAAATGATCAAATTCTGTTATACTTTAATATATTTAACATGACTAGAATATCCAGTGATGTATTTTATGCATAGTACATAGGAGACTAATAACAGAATTTGTCTAAAATTAAAATGATGTCAATAATTTTACTATATGGATTTATAATATTATTCTCCAGTGTTTATTGAGATTGTCTTTGAGTACGGGGATTTTAACAACTTTATTTCATGCTCTTCATTTTCTTAACCCAATATGAACATAATAGATCTGTATCATTATATGCAGAAGAAAATTAAAACAAACCTTGCAATACTATATACTATTTCATATAATTTTTATAAATTAAAGCTTTACTAATCTCCTGGGACTTTCAAAGACCTAATAAAAAGTTTGTCAATTAAGTGAAAGACTTGTGGTTTTATTAAAGGATCAAAATGATGGATTATTTTTTTTTTACAGAATTCTGACTAACCAGGGAAACACTGGGTCTGAATTCTTCTTTAAAAAATATTTTGTAGGTTCTATCTGAGATAGTTTAGAAGCTAGCTAAATTTCTGAACAGTTCAGTCCTGTCTGACTGTGCTGAATCTTCCAGGGTGTGATTAGAATATCTGGAGAATGAATCTGCAGGAAATTAGACATTTGGCCTCCTTTTTCATTATTTACATGTATTTTACTTTATGATCCTTTCCTCCCGTCAAAGATGGTACCTCACAAAAAGTGGAAACCACTGTCCACACAGAGCTCAGGTTTGGTAGCCTCAGAAACTGTGAGTTTAAAAAAAAAAAGTTTCATTTTATTTCGTTTTATGACTGGATTTTCTCCGATACTTTATTGTAGTGGCAAAATACACCCGATTTTAAGTAAAAAAATCAGTTGTCACTTAACTTCTACATAAAACCAAATGATTATCTTAAGTAGAGTTAATGCATCATATTTGTATTTGGCAACATCTAGTATGGATGACTAAGCCACGTAGAATCAAGCAGTGTTTTGTTTCACAGTTTTGACTCAGGTACATGATGAATAGAGGGGTGTGCCAGGCATCACCAAAGGCACTAGTCTGTCAGCACAGTGTTTTCAATGATATTAAATTTAAGGGGGTGTTGGTGAAAGGCAGACAGCGAAGAGAGTTAGGCTGTTAAGATTTGTCAGTAGGACAGTGTTACTGGACACTGGTTGTCAACCTTTCTAATGCTGTGGCACTTTAATAAAACTCGTCATTTTGTGCTGATCCCAACCATAAAATTATTTTGTTGCTAATTCATAAGTGTAAGTTTGCTACTGTTATGAATCCTAGTGTTATGAATACCTGATATGTGATCTCCGTGGGGGTCGCTACAAACAAGTTGAGAATCACTGTCCTAAACTATTGTCCCTCTGTCAGTAAATAGCTATCTGTGTTCTATAAAGGAAGCTGTGACTGAGAAAATGTCCCTGTACAATATTGGGTAGTTTAACCACGTTGTAAACAAGAAGTGAGTACTCAGCAGATGGTTTGTTTGTTGTACTCACCAAGATAATGAATCATTATTTCAGAAAAAGACATGAATTCAGTGCCTATTATGATATTTAAGCATTTACTTTAATTGTTTTGTTATTATTACATATATGTGCATGGTCTCTGTGTGGTTCTGTACATGTGTCATTGCTTGTTGAGGTCAGAGGTATTGGATTTCTCCTGAAGCTGGGGACAGAGAAGGTTGTGAACTTACTGATATGAATTCTGAGAGTCAAATCAGGGTGCTCTCTAACAGCAGCAACTAAATGTTCTTAAACATGATAGCATCTCTAATGCTTCTACTTTGTAACTTGAAATGTTTTATAACAAAATCCATATTCATTTTTATATGAAGAGAGAATATAATTTTTAGATAACTCAAAAAGACAGTAGAAAGATCACTTTTAGAAATTTAGTATATTAGTTAAAAGTTATTAATCCTTAAAAATACTGTATGGCTATTTTTATACAGTGTTTCAGTGGAAGTTATTTATTTAATTCTGTTAATAATACATCCATTATTGCCATTGCTTCAAAATGAAAACTCTCATAATTTCACAGGTAATGTCTAGCTTCTTATCTTTAATAACTAACATTATGGGACCCTGACAAGACATAAAGGGAAGGTGAAACCGGATAAAATTTAAAATGCTAATCATATTTTAATCTTATTAAGTGTATGATTCTGTAGTCTAAAAGTTCCATTATATTACACCTAAAGCATGAGTATTGATGCATTGGAAAAATTTTCATAGCAATGAAAAGTAATAAAATATCTATATTACTGAATAATAAGAAGTGCACCTTGTAGCAAAATGATTCTCATGAAAACTAACCATTGGAAATGAGTAGATAATCTATTTCAGATAATCTTCCATTAGTAAAATGAAACTTATGAATCCAAGAATTATATACAGGGTTGCATATAATATAATGACCAAATAGCTTAATTTATTCAATTATTAGTTCTGGTGTACAAGTTTAAAGTCTAATTTACAGAATATTCTGAAAAATTTTTAAAGGCTGATTTTAAAAGGAATTACAGTACAAGCATCATACCTTGACCAAAATTAAAACTTCATTAAGTTGGTATTATACCAAGATGAAAATGTGTGCTAATAGCAAACTAATTACTTAAAATGTATACTGTCTTTATAATATATTCACTATGGGAGACAGCATTCTATGTGTCAAAATAATTAAGAATTACATCAACTCCCAAGACAGAATAGTTAACACGAGTCTTGAAATGTATGCAAGAAATAATAAAAATAAACAAATGTGAGAATAGAGGCAATAAAGTTTGGAAACCAACTAGGAAAGATTGAGTTTATTAAATGAAGAGTTATTAGCATACAAAAGATTTATATCTATGAAATATCTTAATGACAGAAGTGATAGATTTAGAAAAGGTTCAGAAGTAAAACATTTAATATTGTTTTGCCTTCCATCAAGGATTCAAACTGCTCCTGATATTTTTGATTGAAATCTAACAACCTGGGATTGTTTTATTTTTTATTCTTTTTTCTTCATTGTAAGTTGGGTTTTATACTTAACAATACAAACTTTCTATCATTTTCATCTATTTTAAGTATATCTTGCTAATATAAAATAAAATAACTTTTCAATGAATATGCAAATATTGATCTTATCAATCAAAATAATTTGAAATTATTCAAAAATTCCATACATTTACAAAATATCCTTTTGGTCCCAGAAATATGTTTTTCAAAAATAAACAGGTGAAAAATATGGGGATGTACAGAAAGAACTTAGATAAAGGCATCAGATAATTTACTAACTTAGAAACATCCTAATTAATGGTGTCATTTTATAAATGAATAATGCTTATTTCAGATACCATCAAATATCAAATGAAAAGCATTGTGCAAAGTGTGGATTGCCTTCCTTTGCATTGTTGATCCTGTAATCTCCCCCACCCCCATCAAATCTATTCACTTTATGTCCATTGCTCTTGGTTACCCTCCAAACACTGTCAGTACTATTCTATTTCTGTAAACACCAAAACCACATGCTTGAGTCTTAGAATATGAAGAAATTTAGTTTGCACAAATCTGGAAACTTATGCCTGTTGGCTAATTTCCTTAGTTGGTTCTATGCACAATAATGGGAGAAACATAGAATTAACAGTTTCACCTAGCTATTAACTGCATCATGCCAAATAACCAGTCCGAAAATACCTATTGGTGCTATACAGTATGTATTTGGGGAACAATCAATGTCTTTTTTGATTGGAATTAGAACATACTGCACTGGATTGTATTTATATCTGTTACTGAGCCAAAAGACCATGGTCTGGGTATATGAATGGGCCTAGGGAGAACCACTACCACTATTCTCTTAGTGGACCTAGCAAGAAATTAACTCTAAATACTCATCTTTGTCTCTGTTGACTAGTGAAGCCCCTAACCCTCATCAAAGAAACTTCCTTTGAAGTAGATGCAGACTAATACACATACAAATTATCAAAGTTTAAAGAATCAGAGTCCCGGGAACATTCAATAATAAATGAACCATCTGATACCACCTCTCCACCCCCCCACACACAAGGCCCAAAGATCATCCTTCAAGAGAAAGAAGAAAATTAAAAGCTGGAGATTTTGGAGGACTGCTGCAAAACACTGTTTTCCAGACATGGGCATGTTGTTCCATACAAAAACTCAGTGATTTTTACTGCATTCACAAGACTTGGACAAGATCCAGCAAGACATAATGAAAACATTGGTGGTTCACAAAGTCCTAGCTGCAAACAGATTGGCAGAGGATAGTTGCTGCAAGGGGAAAGACATGGGAATTTGAAGTTATTAATACTTGACATACCTCCAGTGTACACCTCCAAGAAGAAAAACTTCCTATATCTAGAAGGTTTCTTTTAAAATTATTATTTGTTTATTCTTTCATTTTTTAAGATTATAATATTTCTACCTTCCTTATCATGTGTCCAAACTCTCTCATATACACAGTCTTGATCAAATTCAGAACTTCTATTTATGAAATAGTGGCAGCGAACAATGCTGACTGTTCCTTCATGTAAATAATGAAGTATCAATCATATTATATAAGTATAAACTTTGGGTAAACTAGTACTAAAATCTTGATTGATCTATTATCTATTTGTCTGTCTGTCTGCCTGTCTGTCTGTCTGTAAATAAATATAATGTGTACTTACAACATAATTTTTCTCCCAGACATCATTATATTGTAGTGCCATAAATGAAAAGTAAAATCTTATAAGAAATTTACCTAAGCCAGGCAGTGGTGGTGCACACCTTTAATCCAAGCACTCAGAAGGTAGAGGCAGGAGGATCTCTGTGAGTTTGATGCCAGCCTAGTCTACAAAGCTACACAGAGAAACCCTTTCTCGAAAAAATTAAAAATTTCATCTATTGTCCAAATGTATTAATTTAATACCTCACAAAGTATCATTTTCTTATAACTTCCCTTTTCATGATTTCAGAAAGAATGAATTTTAGTAGAAAAAGATGACCATTTCTTGATGGAAATCAGATTGTAGAGTATGTAGAGAGTTGTGCTTCAGGACATGCATTTATATTCTGTATGGTGTAAGTTCAGGACTGATCACTCTGGCAGAGCAGCTGGATCCATACCAATTAAAGACAACATTATTTGAAGCAATTCTTATTTTAAGTATTTTTAGAAAATCAAATTTTTGTGGGGAATATTTTCTCATAGTTGATAATAAATTTAGTACATACAGCCCATTTTCTAAGAATCACTTATTCTTACAAAGCTTATTGATTAGGGCATGTCATCTTTTTCATTGAGCGAATGTGTTTCATTTTTACTATGAATGTTTGGCATTTCCTATAGTGAAAGAATGGGCATTGCTTCCAGGATGCTGACAGCGTGTCCTAGTTTACTTCTGTCTGAAAGCCACATTTTTATACTCAGAAGACTCAGCATTTCCAGGATGATAATACCACATTTAAGTGTTAAAAATACCTTTCTGCATGCACATGAAATCTGCCTGCAATGCTTCCTCAGAGGACAGAGCTATTCCCCACACACATTGCTAGTCGCAGTCATTCAAGTGCTGCCTTAGAAGATAGGAAGCTTGGATGATCTAAAAGCCAGTGATTGTCTCTGCCTTGGTAAACCATGGACATAGCAAATTCAGTGTTCTAGTTTCAAAACTGCAACCTATTGGTTTCTTGTGTAGGCACTCAGTGGTTGAAAGTTAAATTTTCTTGATGTAAACTTCATAATTTCTGCGAAAAATATTGAAGCAAATGATTTTATTGTAATTTATATGATAAATGTGAATGTTTCCCTCCTGGAAAATGTCTTCAGATAGCTAGAAAACATAAAATTCTTTCAGAGTTTGACCATCAATATGTTCATAGCAAAAAAATACATTAAGGGAAAGACAAATTATCTTCTGTCATTCTTATGCTCTCTGAGTGTCAGTTATTTGCCTGTCACTGTTCACCTGGATGTGTTAATATTTTATATGTGGTATTTTTCTCTATAACTTGGTAATCAAGTTAAAATCAGTGATAATTATGATTTTTTAAACAACTTTAAAGGATGACTAATCAATGATTATTATCTACAAGATTGAAGAAGTAAATGTAGACTTTCTTACTACTGAGAAGTTTCAAAAAATTAAGTGCCTATGTCCTTCATGTATATTATCCCAGAATCATATATGTTGGAATGGCTCTAGAGGAAGAAATTAATGAAGATCAGAGAGAATTGTGAAGGTTGGAAACCTTGGTAGAAGGAAAAGCATCAGAGAGAAGAAATACAATGTTAGGAAACAACCATATTTCACAGAAAACAGGAAACTCATAAAAATAAACGTATATAAATCCATGAGTACTGATTAGGAAAGACACTGGGACAAAGACAGAGATAATATTAAAATGAGCTAAGGGAAGCAAAATAAACAGCCAGAATGATGTTTTTTGTGGGACATCAATCAAATAATGAACATTATACAAAATTACATCCTATAGAATAAAAAAAAAACTTTTAGTAAACAAAAGTTGAACAAAACTTTTGTAAATATATCTATCAATTTGCACCTGTGTGCACAAATGTTCAAATATATTCAAATATATATATATATGTATATATACATATATATATACATATATATATATATATATATCACATAATCACTCTTAAACACACTCACGCTTAGCACACACACATGCACACACACACACAGACACACACTCACACAGACTGTATCACACATTGTAGATGGAGAAACAAATGATCAATATGTCTAAAGTTTATCTACGTAAGATAATTTAGTGAAGGTATGAAAGGGCTAATTTTTGTAATATAGCTGTTAGTTCTGGGTTGGACAGGACCTTCAGCATCTTGAAACCCATGAGCTGCCCTATTTTCCTGCAAGTCACCCCAAATAAGCCCTTTTGCTATCTAGACTTGTCTAAAATCATACTTTAGCTTGTTGGTGTCCTCTCTATTCCAGTAAATGGTTCTTTGTTTTACCTCAGAAAAGCTTTATCATTTAATTTGTTACAATAAACATTTGTCACCAAAGGAGCTAATAGAACTATGTCAGAAATGTAACAGAAAACATTAAAGGCTATTTCTTGTATGTATACACAGCAAAGCGAGGAGTTTTGAAGAGAAGTTTGAAGACAAGAGCGATGCTACTATAATCATCACTACTTGTTGCTTACAGGTTCTTCGTTGGTAAAGAATGATGTAGAAAGATGATAAAGAATTAAATACCAGAGCCTCCCTTTCTCAGAAAAGTTAACACATGCAAAGCCACTGTGGTGTCATATGACCAAGGAACAACAGATTGCCAGGATTAGACATATAAATAAAATTTACAAAGATATAAATGTGAAGATTGTATTATGCCAGAATTTGAATAATAACTTTAGCAGCTTTGGCCTGAGGACTTTTCTTTGGCCCTTTGACCATTAAGAGTTAATAATACACTGCTTCAGACATGACAATCTTCCCTGGCTGACTTGGACATTTTGTTTTGGGCTAGCATCCATGTAGCCACAAATGCCACTAGCCTGAGAACAGACTGCCATAAGCCTCTAGATTCTTAAAATTGGCATACGGGGTTGATAGGTAAACATGTTTATAAAAAATAACCATTTATCAGTGATGTTAAAACTTGAGGGAAAATGATTGGAAATGATAGCTATGTTTTGTCATAGTTTATTAATGATGATTAAAAGATGAACTACAGGAAGAGAAACACGTGCCCCAAAACAAAAAATGATATGATCTATGTTTTGGAACAACATGAACGTATCCTTACTTTCTAAATTATAATTAAAGAAGCCCTTTGGCTGCTAGTCAATCAGGCTGTAAGTTTCTTTCAACCATCATTGTCTGGCTGACTCCATCCCTTGCCTACTCCTCTGCTGGGACCTGTACTCTGCCAGGGCTGGCTCCCGGAATGTTTTTCCTATCATTTCTGAAACTGGCTAGTGTGCAGCATGGTCAATCATACTGCTGTTTTAAAAATATAAATATTAGATAAGTAAATTTACATTAGAATACACCATTTCCTTTTATTGAACATAATTGAATTTAATTTTCCCTGAGAAGCCTGATTGATATCTTTCAAACTACCAATATCCTTCATGTTTTTATGGTGACTTTTCATGAATGTATTCTGCCACAATGAAGAAATTACAGGTCACTTGAATGTTCATTATAGATTCAGAGCTGTTTTCTGTTTTTGTCATAATATCTATATGATCTACATGTGTTCTTTAATATGGCAAGAAGGTAGCATATATCATTATAATGCTTCCATATTGCTAGAGCAAAAAGAAAGCTTAAGGTTTAGATCTACACATGGTTATAATGTAGCTGTTAACATGAGCCATAAGTCAGTTCACATAGGTATCAGTGTATCCATGTCACTAGGCAGGTCTGAGGTGGCCATTTCTTCTATTTTATTTATTGTTTTCCTTTTAAAGGATGTTCCCATGGAACTGGTGACTGGGTCTCTTGTTCCAGTCTCCATACTAGCAACAGCTCATCCAACTTTTCCGGTATTCTGGTATGGCCCACCTGTACTCTTTCTGACTCCATGGTATGCTTTGAAGACACTTGTAACTATGCCTCATGTATTGACATCTCTCTGCGTTAGTCACTATTTTATGTTATAATTAACAACCTTATTCCTCCTTTTCTATAACAGATTACAGAGGGATAATATTTTCCTACTACATTTGACTTCAATGCAGTGACACACAGCCTTTACATACCTTCTTCTTTGTTAAAAGTATTGCTGGATTTATTTAATTAGCCGTTATTTCAGAAACAGCATATCTTCATGGATTCTGCCTGTGATTTTAACACAGGAAAAGCCCAGGTGAATCAATATGTTTCAGGGTCATTGAGAAGTCCAATCTCAAAATATAATTTATAGACTAAGTGAGGAAGACACTTGCTGAACTTGCTTCAGTGTGCTTACAGCCATCACACCCAGTGACTCACACATGCCCACACACAAACACACATGCATGCTGCACACACACATGTGCACACATGCATGTGCTCACATTTACACACACACATGCACAATACACAAACCACAAAAAAGAAGAAAGACAAAGGAAGGAAGAGGTGGGATTCTGAAGTCCTATGATGTTTGTTGGTAATGATGGTGTTTGTGTGCCATGTACTACTTTATGAAAGAATATCATAATTTTTGTGAATCTCAGAAATACCCTTGTAGTCTAGTAATCTTGTATATTTACATAAACATCATTTTTACAACTACAGTCATTTTCCCCTTACTGCTGAAATTGCAGATTTATATCTAAGCTCTTAATGCTCTCTTCGGGCTTTTCAATGACTGTGCACAAAATCACAGGTAGGATTGCAAAGTTAAATGTTCAGCCACTTAATCAGAATATTAAGGGAAAAAGTTTCCATAACTGATATAATGTTTTCCATATAGTTATTGTTGAATTAAAAGTGTCCAGGAGTTAGCACAGAGTGAGTTTAATTTCATGGTATACCCTAGACATACCCAAACTGAAAATATTAAACAATGCTGGGTGTATATTAGAAGACAAACACTATATTATGGACTAAAGCACAGGGATAATTAAAGATATTTTATGGTCTTCTCTGATTTTCTGACATTAGAGCAACTCCAGATATGTGTGTAATGTCACATGTTTGTCATCCTATCACATGAGAGGATGAGAAAATAGAATCATGAATTTGAAGCCCACCTCACCAATAATGTAGAAGTTTGTCTCAAAAATATCCTTTCCTAATGCTAGGATGGTGGGACATGCTTTTAATTACAACACTCAAGAGGCAAAGATAGTCAGATTCCTACAAGTTCCAGCCTGGCCTGGGATACATGTATCCATTTCTGATTAATAAAAATATTTATATTTAAACTACAACCAATATAACGAATACAACAAAAAATGTATTAAGTTATTTGTGTGTTTTCTTTTTAAATTTAAACAATGATTTCCTCATTCAAAGTGAAATGTCCTTAGAGCTTTCTTCTCTTACTCTGTACTGTTGTAACTGGGTTCTTTAGAATGGGAAATTTGCACTGACCAGGGATTTATGTGATACCTGTTCTGGACACTGGCAAGTCCAAGACCAAGGTGCTGGAGTTTGATAAGGGCTTCCTGGCTCTGAAACACATGGCGGAGGTGTAGAAGACTGAATCTACCCTTACAATTTCATTTTAAAGTATATTTAATTTATTCATGAGACTAGAAAACCTCCCTTGGTGATTGAACTGCCCATTAAACTCAACTTTTGTCTGTATGTAGATTTATTTACAGAGGTCAGAGAACAATATTGAGTGTTATTTCTCTGGTATAATTCAACATCTTTTTTCTATATGGGGTCTCTAACAGATCTGTAATCCAGTAAATAGGCAAAGGTGCCTGGCCATCAATCACCAGTTTCCACACTTTTATAACAGATACGTGTGTGTGTGTGTGTGTGTGTGTGTGTGTGTGTGTGTGTGTGTGTGTGTGTGTGTTAGTTCTGGAAATCAAACTCAGGTCCTAACAATGAAATGCAATCACATTACTGACTACAGATTCAACTTCGCAACAGTGTCCATTGGTGATTAAGTTCTAGCTTAGGACATTGAAAAAGAACACAAACAAACAAACAAACAAACAAATCCAGACTGATAGTGATGTTGAATATATATTTATGGATATGGATATTCCCTTTTCAACAACGTAAGTTTTTGTTTGATAACCTCTTCTTGAAAGCCATCTTCCCATTTCAGATTATAATTGTATGGCTTGAGGCCACAAAGTTGAGCTTTTTGCCTGCAGTTCTACCTAGAGCCAGAAATAATGAAGGCCATATGTCCATGTTTCTCTACTGTTTCCACTGTTTCTGGAAATGATCATTTTGTCAAGGTCAGTGAGATCTACTGAATTAATGTTATTTTTTTCCTCACAAGTAGACTTTTTATTTGATTTATAACCTATAGGATGTTATAGCATTTAAAATGGTAATGATTATGTTTTATGAAATGAGCATTCATATCAAAATTTAAAAAATTAGCATAGACTTAAAAAATTAGATCATCTCCAGGTTTGCAGACTCTCTACCTCTACTCCCTGCAGACACACCCTTCTACTCAATTTCATTCCCACCAGTTTTCTCCAGTTCTGAGTGTTCATTGCTCCATGTCAATAGCCTCGTGTTTTACATCTTTCCTTCAGCTTTCCCTTTCTTCCATTTGACTGCTATCTACTAACTCTAATTTCTAAACTGGTACCTGCACATATGAATCTTCTTTGTTCCCTGTGTTTTTGCCTTCTGAGAAGATGTAGGAGTCCACCTTGGACACTCCATGCTTTGAATCATAAAGTACTCAGTTTTGGCTATATCTCTCCTTCCTTCTCTTATTGTAAAAATTGCTTGTTGTCAGTTCTATATTAATTATTTTTTTTCGTTTAGGACACAATATTTCCCTTTAGTCTATTCTCCAGTATAACTTGCATATCTGTTTTTCAGCACCAAATCTTGCGGGCTTTGTTATGAATGTAGATATAGATTCCAACATTTCTCTGTTTCTACTCTGTCACTGGGCTGTTGGGCACCATCATACTGTCCCAGAAATCAGGATACATCTGTCACCGGCTCCTTGTTTTTGTCCTTGTTCCTCTACAGTGTAACTTCAGCAGACTCGGTGGTGTTTCTTGTTGAAATATATGACAGATAATGTCACTTTTCTGCTCAGAACTCTCTACTGCTATCCCAGCTCCCTTAGGAAGAATCCAATTCCTAACACTAATCATCCAGGCCAGCATGTGTGGCTTCTGCTACTGTTAAATTGTCTCCTTTTACGGTTTGTGGTTCTTTTATTCATCTATAGACAAATGTCTCAGATGGGGAAAAGAATAAACATTTCCCTTTCAGTTAAGGAATGTGAGAATCTAAGATAGAGCTCCAAGAAAAGAGAGAAAACCGACTCCTGAATACTTGTCTTGTTGTGATTTCGTTTTTGTTTACACTTGGTGTTGTTTACATTTGTTTGTTTTATATGTTCTGTTTGAGACACGGTTTCATTTTGTAAACTAGAGTGGCCTCAAACACATAGGCCTCCTACCTCACCTTCCCCAAATTTTGCAATTATAGGCTTGTGCCACCATGCCATTTAAACCTCAAAATAGGACTTTATTCCATTCAGGAAAATGGCTCATATGGCCAAAAGTCCTTATGTTTCATCTCCCTTCTCAACATCTTTTCTTTAGAAATTAAGTCTTTAACACATGAATCTTGATGATGCCTTTATTTCTCTGCATTGCTGTTTCTTCAGGCTCTGTTGCCCTGGCCACACTTCAATCAGAGCAGGTGATCTTTTTCCCCAAAACTTTTCATTTCTCACTGTCCCTGGAATGTGACTCCCCTGAAATTTCATTCATAGTCACATTTCTTATAAGATTGTATATACAGTATTATTTTCAGTGAAGGCTTCTTATCCATAGTAGATAAGGAAAATATCAAGCCACCATCTGCCTCTTCAAACATGTATTGCCATGTTGCTTTTGTTTCTTCTTCATATAATTTTTCTAGAAGGACTATAAAATACTCATTCTATTCTTCTTTCATGTAACTCACATAAGACTGCAACTTATTTAGTGAAAGATACATATTTATAGCTTAATATGTAGCATAATAAATGTAAGTTAATGTTTAGTAGGCTTTGTTTTTGTTTATGGGAATATGATTAGTCTCTCAGAGGAGAATAAATCACCAAAATAGAAAATTGAATAGATTTGGGAACTTGGCTTTCTTTCCAGCATAATCACATATGTTTTCTCAGGTATCCGGAGTTCAAAAGAAGCAATCACCTAAAAACAAGATGTTCCATAACATCAGAAAATTAAATATGACTAAAATGTCATGATGTATATTATCGTTGTCCATTCTGTGTCCTATTTATTGCTGACAGCAAGTTCACTGCATATATTTAAAAATTAAAACTAATAAATGACAAAAGATGGACAGAAACACATAAGTGTTTCAACTCATCTATAATCACTGTATTTTTGTTGAAAAGATTTTTATACCTCACCATGTAAGATATTCATTAAAACTAATAAATTAGCTTTGCTCAGTTTGTCTCCTGTCCTTTATATTTTCACTTACTTCCTTATATTTTGCAAGGATATTGACTTTTATTTCTTAGGTCATTTGTTTGTTAGGTTTTAGTATTGTTTATTTTGTTCTGTGTTTTAGAAAGTATCCCAGTTTGTTGTCCAGGTTTGCCATGCCTTCACATCAATCCACTTATGTCAGACTCCAGGGTGTTTTAATAACAACCCTGAGGCACCATGACTGGCTTCAGAAGTTGAATATAAGGGAAGCTAGCTTTCTTTTTTGGAAAGACATTATGGATTAATTTTTGAATAAATTTTTATTTAAATTAAAAAGAATCTTATTTTCCATATCAATCACAGTTCTCTCTCCTTCCTCTCCCATACCCCTACCAAACCCCCATCCCACCCTCTATCCACTCCCCAGGGAGGGTTAGACATCTCATGAGGGATCATCAAAGTCTGACATATCATTTGGGGCAGGACCTAGGATGTCCTCCATGTGTCTAGGCTGAAATATTATCACTCCATAGGGAATGGGCTCCCAAAGCCCATTTGTGCACCACGGATAAATACTGGTTCTACTGCCAGATGCCCCCTAGATAGTTCAACTGACACCCATGATCAGGGAGCCTTGTTCAGTCCTATGAGGGTTCCCTTCTCTCACCCTGGGGTCCATGGACTTCCACTTGCTAAGTTCAGCTGTTTCTGTGGGTTTTCCCAGCATGGTCTTGAGCCCTTTGCTCATCACTCCTCCAAAGCACTGAGCCAAACTTTTCAATCCAGTTGTAGACATTGTGCATTATTTTTTAAAAATTAGTAAAATAAACCTCTTCTGCCAAGTATAAATGTAAGTAGAAATTTCATCATTCACATATTATATTAGGTCCCGTGTTCATTATGGCAATAGGTTAAATAGTTAAATATTACCACAAATATTTATAACAAAACAGTGACTGTGTTTCAAACATTGATAGGAATATTGATTTACAATAATGTTGATTTCAGGTAAATTGAAATCAATTATATTCAGTAAATAGTCAACCCTTTTCTAATTGTGTTCCATGCAAGATACAAATAATCATTAGGTTAGATTAAAATTTCCAAAGTGACTTGAAAATTCTTCCATTAAAACTGTAAATGATTGCTTAATTCCCATGTAGTGGGTTTAGCAGTTGAAACTGGAAACTTGAAATGTCTTTTATTTTTCAAACATACAGTGTCATTGATCATATCCTTTGCATGGTGCAGGTCCAACCTTGACTTGCCAATCTTATTACTGTTCATGCTCTTATATGGTGTAGTAGTCAGCTTGATGGAATATATTTGGGCATTATCCATTTCTCAATTATCCATGTTTACCAAGAACTTTTCATAAACTATTTTATCCTACAAATGAAAAAATCTATACACCAAAACCTTGTACACAAAAGCAACATCTGGATATGATAAGAGAGGGGGGACAGCTGTC
Source organism: Cricetulus griseus (assembly GCF_003668045.3). NCBI lineage: Eukaryota > Metazoa > Chordata > Mammalia > Rodentia > Cricetidae > Cricetulus > Cricetulus griseus. The sequence continues at coordinate 354,332,273 of NC_048595.1, read as the reverse complement.
ACTTCTACACTAGTTTTCCTTGGACACTCATCTGCTCATTTTCCCATAATTTCCTAGTTCGCACATGCACTTAATGAAAATATTTTCAGCACTGGTATATTACATCATTTATTTTGTACTGACCTTCCCTTTAATCTTTAGTAAAATATTATAAGAGGTAACTGAGTAAAGAATGATAGTATAATTATGCAACAATATGGAAGATTCAAAATATATGAAAATAAATGTATCAGTGATGTATACCAATCTAAAACTACTCTAACGATGAGAATACAAAACTCTTGGCAACTGTATGTCTCCAATCTTGAACCAAAGTAAAATATATTGGGGTCTTAGACTTCATTTGCATTTTTGGCTACAGATATCCCAATACTCTCAAAATGCATGGCCTATTGCTGTCACCCTTGGTTACTCTTCAGAGGGGAAAGTTAAGTCTTTATTGCTGAAGATACCATGTGCCTTAGAAACAGGCCCAGAGACCCTTGATCTAGAATTCATATGAATGCACCCCTCAGTAAACTAGCCTTCCCGAAGTCAGAAAGTACCAAGAAAGCTTGCAAAGAGGGAGGCAAACCATAGTTTTACCCTAGTATGATGCCCATGAGCTACATCAACAGTAAGCATGACAGGATGACATAAGGGTGCAGTAGTGGCACACATACCTTGGCAGTATCCAATATATTTGTAATTGGATGTAAGTCCTGCTAAGCAGGAGGGAGACCACTCCTGGTACTGAAAACACGCCTAACTTCTCAGTGTGCTGTGAAGTCATGATTGTTGTAGGAGAATCAACAACCAACAACATATACCCAACCTACTGAAGCAATGTATACGCTAACAACTTTAAGTATTTGTCCTTAAATCCACAGAAAAGTGTACCCTTAACCTCTCATCCAAGAAACTTCTCTTTGTAACAGATAGAGAGCATCGCAGGGAACTAGACCAATCACAATTCAGAACTATGGAATCCTGAACTGTTGGATACTTCTACAAATCATTGTTACACAAAGGAACATTGCATAGGAGGGAACAGAAATATTGCAAGAGCTGGTGTATCATGAATTTCCTGTGAGCTCCTATCTACTAGTAATGTTATAAGCTATCTCCATGAAGTCCCATGATGCCTACACACATATTAAATATAGATGACACCAATGGTCATACCAAAGTAGAAACAAAATTGTCATGGGCCTTAACTATGCACAAATAGCTATAGGCAATGAAACATTTGGGAGCAAGAATGTGTTCTCACCAGGCGGTGGTGGCGCACGCCTTTAATCCCAGCACTTGGGAGGCAGAGGCAGGAGGATCTCTGTGAGTTTGAGACCAGCCTGGTCTACAAGAGCTAGTTCCAGGGCAGCCTCCAAAGACACAGAGAAGCCCTGTCTCGAAAAACAAACAAACAAACAAACAAAAAACAATAAAAAAAGAATGTGTTCTCCCCCAGGGAAAAGCAAACTAATTGGATGTACAACAGAAAATGGCTAACTCTGAAAATACACATACAATTAACATTATATGGGTTATATGCATATAGGCCATATATGCATAAATAATATGCATGCCAACATTTGTAAAAAAGATGCCATTTGTTTATAGGCATGTGAGGTACAATATTTGGGACTGCTTGGACAGAGAAAAGTAAAGGGAAAATGTAAACTAAAATTTTTTAAAAAAAATGTTGCTCAACAAAGTAGAAAAGGAATACAGGGCTCTTAGTAATCAACACATACATATTTTCTTCAAATTTATATTCAAATATATAATAGTATATGTATATATTATTATGGCAATTCATCTTTAAAAATGATTGAAGTAACATTTGTTGTAATCACATGTAAAGTGCTTCTTCAGTGTTCTTCCTCTCCACCATTCTATTTTAGCAATTAATATTATAGCATCAGTGCTTCAGATCATAGCATCATGGTGTCCAACAGTAATGTGTTAAGGACCCATTGGAAATGTACAACTCAATAGACATTCATTTTCAAATTAATAAGAGAATTAATGGGCAGATCGCCCAATCTAAATCACTTGAAGAGTTGTCTAGTTCACTGGCTTACTAACTACCAATTATAAACAGGTCCTTGGCTATTTGTATGCAGCAGATAGTCATGGAGAAGAATATTTACCTCCAGAGCCCAGAGAAAAGTTAACAATATAAGTATCTACTTTGGTTATCTAATCTTTAGCAAAATGGTCCTTGCATTTAATGTGTAGAGATTAAGGAATTTGCTATGCAGAGTGAAAAGCTCAAGGCATCTCTGGCCCCTAGCAAGATAAAGCATCTGAATATCAATATAATCAACATTCTGAAGCCCTCATCTAGAATACAGGTGTTTAGGTACCTGCAATGAAGATACTTAACTAAGTAAACTGAAAAGTTTGGTGTTGTATTGTCACCGATAAATAAAAAGAGCATCATACACACCATGTTTTATCTTTCAATGCCTGTACTTTTCCATGGACTATACTACCTTAATCAACTTATTCATGGCAAGTGAATTTTTATCCTCAGTATTTTAAACGTGCACATTTTGACATCATGACATTGAGTTTAAAATTATGTAAGGGATGATTTCAACTCTTAACCTCCCATAAGTCCATTTGTAAGAGAGAAGACACAAATCTTCTAAAAATGCTGTTTATAGAAATTGGGCACAAAGACAGATGCCAAGCCTAACAATGGTTTTCCTATGAGCTAATACAATCACTTTATTTTTACAATGTGAAACAAACTTTGTTTAAAATTTCATAATGTTGTACAATTAAATCCTCAATCATTCAGCCATGTCCATTTTAGTAAAGTATAGGAGGACCAATAATTACCAATTCCCAAAATCAGTGTATCAGAGAAGTTGTTATCTATACTTGACTCCACTACAGATAATCATTCAGGGTGCACCAGTCACATCTTGAAGTAGAGTTTCCTATCACATTTCTTCTACTGTTTTATTCTCCTCTGCTATTGGTTTATTTCTGCTGAGCATTTCTTCTGCATTTGAAATAGCTTATCTTCATTTTGAACCAATCCTGGTTTTCAGTTAGTCAATCAATACTGGCCATTAGTATCATTGTCTATTTGTTTCCTTAAGTTAGTTATCTGTGTTGAAAAACACTGGAACTATACTGCATAAAGTAATTATTGGCCAGATCCCTTTAAGTGAATACATTCTGGAGTGAATGAATTGGCTGACTGACTCTAGTTTAATTCATTAGCTGTAAATATAGAATCAAATATATAATAGGAAGCTTAGAATAAACAGCAATAATAAGTGATGCTTGGACCAGAATGCTACAGAAAGGTCTCTTCTCTCGAATCACAGTCTGTTTCCTCCTCCCACATCTTATAAGGTATGTTCAAGATCTCGTCTGCATTTCAAACTCCTGATTCAGAACTGAATATGTTCTTTGAGGAGACTGTACACTCAGACAGAGAACAGTTATTAAAGAGGGGCATCCCACTGCTTTTAACATCTGTGGGTGATCCCAGAGTGGAAGATGAAGGTTGGAAAATGCAAGCAGAGCGTATACTTAGGGTTTTTGGCTGCATAACAAGATCTTTCTCTGATGTGTCTCTGGGCTCAAAGCAGACATGTCATCACCTGAGCAAAGCAAAAAGCAGATTTTTTTCCTAAGATCCTTGTTTTTCTCAATTTCCAATCTAGAAAATACAGGGAACACTTATCTTGATCAAACATAAGGGTTATTTAATGCAACAGACACCAGAGTTAAGGGTATTTCAATAACACTAACTAATAGAATTCTTCTTTCACCTGTTACGTATAAAAGATCTGCCTGGCTCAACACCTACATTCACATCTCAACATCTAAATGCACAGCACACTCACATACAAGTATGGATATGATTTACCTTGATTTTCCTACGTGGAAACAAACATAAAATTAGAGGATTTCTACACTCAGAACAAAGGAAGATTAGGAAGTTAAGGCAATGCTTGAGAGTTAAGAAACACAGCCTGACACTAAATCAACTAGCTAGTGCTCACAGGAGCCGGCGGGCTTCTCTCCTGCATCATTACTGTGCCTTTTTATACAACATAAAAGTTTCACCTTAGGCTTCCATAAACATCTATGAAAGCCATTTTCAAAAGGAAAGGAAAGAATATCTAAAAAAAAGGAAAAAAGTAAAAATATTCCTAAATATGATAAAAGAAGCAAAACATACAAACAAAAAGGCTGCTCTTGCAGCAGTTTCAGTGCAGAGATACCACGGAATTTTACAAGATACTGGAAAGACAATAATTAAAAAGCACTATGGAAAATCTGATTGTAACATCCTTGTTGGATTTGGATTACGCTGATTCCACTTTTATAGACATACATAAAATGCCGCTTAATCGCATGCCCTCAGTATTCAAATGTGCCTGACAGAGTCCCCTTCCAACTTCTTCAGGGGCAGGGCAGATAACAGCCCATCCACAGAGCAACATCCACACAAAACCGGCTGGATTAAAAGCTTCACATTCCAGAGGCTCTCGGGCAGCATTCCGGCATGCGAAATACACATTTATACAAGCGGTAAGGCTGCCGGCTGCAACTTTGCCATTAGCACAGCATCCTCTGAAAAGCATCCAGGAAGAAGATTTCACCAATACTGTTTCTCTCCGAACTGGGTAAGCAGCCCCATTGTATAAAAATATTAATGTCATGATAGAGTAAAGTGTGATGTATTGAAGTCTTACCTTGGCTGACTTGCCCTAACTGGCGGAAAGGAACTTAATTTATTAGAAGCAGAGGGGGGGACTTTCTCAGAGCTCTGGGCACGGCTGCTCCCGGTCCTCGGAGAGCCCAGGCTCGGGCTCCACGCACCTCCAGCCCCAGGCTCCCAGGCTGGGTCTCTGCAGCTCCTGAGCGCGCCTCTGATTGGCTGGCAGCTCTTGTCGGCCTGATGCTGGGCTCTCGCAGTCTCTCCTCCTTCCTCTGCTCTCTGACTCTCCCTGTACTCCTTTCCCCCTTTTGCCTCCTTCTCCCACACACAAGCGTCCATACTTTGGGGACAGCACTAGTACCCTTTCTGTCACATAGACAAGGTCACACCGAAAGCAGTAAGGTTAATAAGAATCATTTCAACACACAAACAAAACAAAACAAACAAAAAACCCGTGTTCTTGAAAATTGATGGCCAGGACTGTGACAGTTGAGACCAGCAGTTCTCTGCGGGGGATGGGGAAGTAGTGGCAGAAGCAGAGGATAGCTGTCACGGGGAGTGGGGGTATACATCAGAAAAGAAAGAGCAGACGCAGCCAGGGCAAGCGCTGATGTGGCAAGCTGATAATAAATTTTCATATTTCCGTGCAAAGTCGTCACAGCCTGCTAAGCATTCAACTGCTGGCTCATTCATCAGCGATCCTGTAGTACAGAGGAAGTCCAGCGGTTTAGCATGAGAGATGTCCTTTCATGCCTAACCCCAAGTACTCAGGGCGTGTAGGGTTTATATTAGATGGAGCTTCCTCTTGGAGGTCAGAATCATGTTTGTGAAGATGAATAGGACTGCAGTGCCTTCCCTACCCCTTGCTCGTGCCAGAAGCACCAAGCCAAGCATGAACTTCTCACCCCTTATGACTCCTGAATAAATTACAACGATTTGTAATGTACACAGCTTATGATAACAGGGACTTCAGGCCTGATTGGATGTTTTCAAAATTGATGTGAGCACCTGAGGCGGCTTTGGTGCTTTCTCCCAGCAGGAAGTCACCCACACTCACCCACCAATATCACCCAGCATCCCACTTGAAGCATCATAGTAAATAAGTGTAGGTGTTTTCCTCAATTGAATGACTAGAACAAAGGTCTCCTGGCAGCGATATTAACACTCACACAGCATTCTCAATCATCGCAAACACCAAGAGATTAGTATTCCTTTGGATACATATTTGATAAGACTACCAGAGGCATCTCTTAGGACTTTCTAGAGGGAAAGATCACTCAGTCTTAACAGGGTGGGTGTGAACAGGATTCAAAATATGCAATACACATGAGTGTGAAGGACGGTTGGGAATTTCACCCTGACTTGGATATGGATGAGTATGGCATCCCTCACCCTCATGAGTCTTCTCCAATATCTAGAAAGTAATCGTTTCAAAAAAAAAAAACTTCGTGAAAATTCAGTAAAAATATCTGTGCAATTATTGCTAAATCAAGGTAAACGTCTGAGAAAGGTTACTTAACTTGTAGCAGTCCCCTTTTTATTTGGTCTTTTTCCGCATTAAGAAAGGTCATTTGAGAAGATAAGGAAAGTGGTATTTCTTTTCAAGTGTGGAAGAGAGAAAGTTTAGATAAAGGCTATCTTTATTTCACTGGAGTATGTGAATAGTGGAGCCATTTGAGTTCATTTGGGGATTGATATGTTGAAAGAAACAAACAGAAGCAGGGATTGAAGGGATGCAAGACAATGACTATTGTGAAAGCTGGGAATGTTGAGATGCTCAGTGGCTCCTAAGAAAGATGTAGGAAGTCAATTAAAATTTGGAAACTACCAACATTTAAAGTGTTGGGGAAAAGCATAAAATGAGCGAAGGTGTCAGAATAATGAACCAACGTTCTCCCAGGCTTTGTTTCTTCTTTCCATTGTGGCTCCCAATAGAAATGAAGGCTTTTCTTTGCAAGGTGTCCTAATTTAGTATTTCAAAAATATTTCTTAAAATTTTGAGATGATAATGTAATTACAAGGTTTTATCCTTGCTTTTGTCCCCTCACATACAATCTCATATACATCTTCTTGCTCTCTTTCAAATCCATGGCTTCTTTTATATTACCACTAGCTTTTATACACACACACCACTAATTTTATACTCACACATATATGTATATGTATACTCATATATATGATAGATGCATATATATAATTATAATTATAACCTTCTAAGTCTGTATAGTGTTACTTCAATGTATGGTCAACCCTGAAAATGTACATACAAGTAGAATTATGCATACTAATCCATTTTGATACTTTAAAATCATATAAAAACAGAATGAAGTTCATACCTTGCTGTGTTATTGAGGCACTGATGAGTGAGGAAAGAGTTTGTACCAAAAAGTAATGAGATTGTGAAGAATGGCATCTGATCTCAGGAAAGTCATGTAGTTTAATTTTAACCTTTCATACCATTGCATACTCAGAAGACGGGCACAGCTTATTGCATCCTTTCTAGTTGATTGAAATAAAAATTTTTGTTTACCTGGCTGTAATTTTGTTTTCTCAGACATCAACAATGAGAATTTCAGGGATGTAGTTGAAAACAAAACAAGGCTTTACTATACCCTGCACTTTGTTGTCTTCTACTGTTAATATCACCTAACTGAATGGAGTGGAGAAGCATCCTATGAATCAACAGAAACCTATTCAAAACTGCAAAGCACAAATCCATTCCTATGGAAACAATCAAGAGATGGTTTGTATCAATGACTAGCATCAGACTAAGGGCTTCAGGTACTCTCCAAATGCCACAATAAAATGTGCAGTACATAAGTGTTTTTAAACATTTGATGTTCTGAACCTGTGCCAACTTTCTCCAACAATAATAAGGTGAGCCTGTTGACCACCTAGTACATGGGGTGTGTTCTCAGGATACAATGAAGACAACAAATGCACTAATAGGGTTCCTTGTGGAAGGCTGGGTAGTAAACAGCTGATCTTTTTCTTTTTATGTACAAGATTAGTTTAAAAGACTAGACCATGTATTTCAGTCAGCAAAATTTATTATGGAGCTAATCTCTGATCCTGAAAGCATGGGTATTTCTCATACTGAGTCCTTCCATTGTTACCTTGGGAGACTTATAAGAATCATTTTAGCTTGTGGCAGAGAAGCATCCAATACAAGATTGATGCTGGTCAGACTAAAGAAACTCTAAAGGTAAAATTTAGAGCTAAACTGTGAACCTTTCGAGAGAGAAGCTCAGAAAATTGTCACTTTAGATGCCACCACATGCTCAGTTTTACTGTGAAAATTTAGGACTCATTTTCAAATACAAATGATGCAAGATTATAAAAAATGTATATAGATACTCCTACTTCTTCTTGTAATTCAGGAGTGGAAAGAGTCAAGGTAACAAGGATGGGGGAACAAGGATGCCAAACCAGTTCATCCTTAAATGACTTTATTGAGTTCTCTCATGAACTAGTGTTAATGATTAAGGTAAACAGTTTTTGTGTTGGTATGTTTTATGAAAAGACATTCACATTTCAACTAATTAGCATATCAATTACCTCAGGTAGTTACAGTTTGTTTGAAAATAATAATGTACAATAAATTTTTTATTTTCATGTGAGAAAAATCACATAAAATTACATCTTTACACCTTTGGTTGAAAATATATGAGAGAAAGCCAGCACAGATGCAAATATATCATATTCCCTCATGTTAAGGCTCGGGGGATCATCACAGGAGAAGGTCAGAATGTTAGTGAATAGAGTGAGGTGATATGGTTTTCTAAGGATATGGCAGGTTCCACTGACCCATGATCTCAGACAGATGTGGTTGAGGGCACAAGTCCTGCACCTCGTCATGCCAGACAACATTTCAACATGGGTGGAAAAGAAATTTTGAGGGACTGACCCATCCATAGCTGAGGAGCCAGCAGTAGTTGATACAAGGCTTCTATAGTTGGTAAGAGGCTTCTATAGTCCTACAAATACAGGTATGGCACTAAGCAGATTCAGTGGGATAATTCTTGGTAACAAAGGAGATAAACTCGGGGCGTTTGGGAGGAGAAAGCAAGGATAATGAGGAATGAATATTATCAAAATACATTGTATTTGTGTGTGAAATTATCACAGAATAAATAAACTATGACCGTCACATCATTATTATGGTTTAGTTAATAAAGCTAATATTGACTTACTATGACACTTCAGATTAAAAAATGGGGTAATAGGTCAATAATAATGAAAGAAAACAAAAAGGAAGATATTTATGAAGAATCTTACAAGTATGAATACACTAATTAGGCTTAAAACACACTAATTCTTTTCTATATAAAAATATCAATCAATAAACATATATATATGTACATATATATATGCACCTAAAAGTGTTTTATACAATGTCATATTACTGATTACTGATACAGCAAAAGGTATCAGCTTCTATTGATATCTATCTTCCTATATATCTATCTGTCATATGTATGTCTGACTATTATTGCTAGATAGCATTTTATTCCTGCAAAATCAACAGTTATTTCAATGGGAAAGACAGAAGGAGAACAATGATTTCTAGGAAATTGGAAATACATTATAATTAAAATTATATTTTAGAGATTGAATCTTTAAAATGATATATATATATATATATATATATATATATATATATATATGTATGTATACACAATTTTGGTGATAATTTAAATAAGAAACAAGCTTGTTTTACATGTCAATCCCAGTTACCTCCCCTGCCTACCTCCCCTGTCCCCATGGAACCCCTATCCCATCCCCTTCTGCACCCCAGTGAGGGCGAGACCTTCCATGGGGGATCTTCAAAGTCTGTCATATCACATGTAGCGGGGCCTTGACACTCCCCCATGTGTCTAGGCTGAGAGAGTATCCCTCTATGTGGAATGGGCTCCCAAAATCCATTTGTATACTAGAGATAAATACATATAATAATTTATATGACAAGCTTGTAAAATTCTTTAAGTAAAGGGAGAATTTTGTAAAAGCAAAGTCTTATGTAAAGAGTAAGGGCAAGCAAACTATTTTCACTTTAGTAAAACAGAGTGCATATGGATTCTATAAATTTGAAATTACTAAACCAACATTAATAATGGCAGAATTATTAAATGATTTGTCAAAGACATGTGTGAAAACTTAGAGGAAGAAATAGTGGTACCTCCTGAGTTCAATCTACCGAAATACACCATCTTCGAATGAACCTTGACTTTCCATTACAGACATGACAAGTGTGAAAGAGCAAACATGAAAGACAGTCATCTTTACATCATCAGAGATGCATTTTGAAAACTTTAAGTCATATCTCAATGCAGCATTATAAACATCCCATAGCAGGCTTCAATGTACAATGGGTTAAATATATGGTATTGGAGAAAATTCTTAGTTTACATTTATAAACAAGATTTGTATATTCATATTACAATAGTATCTCCAAAATTAATCAATTGCTATGGTAATGACAATATATATATATTTAGCTAAGGGAGTGAACCTGGGAGGAGTTATGGGAAAATGAGCATGATCCAAATCCATTGTACTAAATTCTCAAAACACTAATAGCAATTTATCTAACCTTAGTAAACTAAAAGTTCCCAGCCATCTCAATGAACTCTTGACCTAAGATATGATGGTTTAAGTACAACATTTCATCTTATGAATAGCCATCATTTTTGTCTTTTTAACCTAATTAAAGTATCTGTTAGCACCATAATACTCTTTTTCCTAAAATAGAAAAACAAACAAACAAACAAAAATAGCATCCCGTAAGTCTCTGTATGTTGATCCCTGGAATGGCACAAGCTCACTGATTTTTATTTTTGGTTTCTGTAACTAAATCTGTCTTATCTGTATTTTAATTGCCAATACAAAATATACTCCTGGTTATTGAGGCCTTAATTGGGGTTATTTACCAATGCAATTTTTGGAGTAAATAAAATAGGTTTTAAAGCATGTGCATTTACCAATTTAAAAATGTGTGATAATCAGAAGAACATTATACAGTAGCATATATACTAAGAACACAAAATCTAAGAACAAATCAACAAGCAAAATTATTGTAGCCTTATGTGTTAGATTTCTTTAGCAGTAAAATGTTTCTCACAGTATCTTCAATTGTATTACTTGGGTTATTCAGACAGAGAGATAAAATTGAATGGAATAGATGGATGGATGGATATATGGATGAATGGATGGATGGATAGAGAGATATCTATATTCATATCTGTAGAGACAGAGATAGATAGATAGATAGATAGATAGATAGATAGATAGATAGATAGAGTGAGTGAGTGAGAGAGCTAATAATTGATAGATGAGACATAATGATTGAGGAAGAAACAACACATTGACATAACTGGTAAAGCCTCATCATCCCCATCTATAATCTAGAAGTCCAGTAAATCTGGTAACAAAATGCAAAGGCTGACAGGGTGGGGGAACCAGCAGTACACACTAGTCACCATTCAAAAAACTTTAGATAAGGAGCACTGGTTACTTAAGACATGAAAAGATGGGTGTTGCCCATGAAACAGAAAGAAAATGCATCTATTCTCTCATGTTTCATTCCATTCACACCCATTGCACATTAAAAGATTTCCATTGTTGATGATAAAAATTATTTGCTTTACTCACTACATCAATGGGAATGCTGTTAAATTTCTTTCATAGGTCCTTTCAAAGACACACTACTGGTGATGTGTTGTCTTCTATCTGTATTTTTGTCTTCTATCTGTTGTCTTCTATAGTATTTTTGACTAAGGCAAAATATATTCTTTCAAATAACCTAGTATAAATAACCATGAATTAGAAACATAGAAGGCATATAGCAAAGTTTAGATGCTGCATAATAAGTTAAATATGTTGGTTTTATTGTTATATTGTGTAATCTGTTTGAGTGCACACTGCTAATGTCCATATGATGTAAGGTATGTATTTATGAAGCAGCAGTGTGATGTCGGGAGTTCTTTGTTGGAATTAAAAAAATACAGATCAGGTTCTATCGTAATCATTTTTCACTTACACAGGTACTTAAGCATGAAACTTCTGTCTGAATATCTCACTTTACATCGATTAGGATGTTACCCTCACACAGGTGTGTGTTATCAAATCTTACACAATTTTATACAGTCCAAAGTATCTGATATTGGTCTTAACACATAGAACAGTCTACAGGATGCCCAGGTGAAAACCATGAGAAGTTGATTGTAAAATTATGTTAGATTATCTTTCTCTGGCCACCTGTTAAAGCTAATCACAAACCAACAAATTTGTAGCAGAGATTTTATTAGTAAGAGAGAAACTATAGTTTTGTGCCATATAGTGAGAACAGTGTTCACTCAGTTAATCCTTCTGTTTCTGTATTTACCTCTTGATGCTACATAATGAAAATTGATGTTTAGGTGACCCTGAGGCAATGTAAATGCTTAACCATCCAGGAAATATTATATTGAGCTCAGGATAAAATATTTATAAAACAACAGAAATACTTAAAAATTAATTTGATATCCTCAGTTTACAAAGTGCTAGCATTACTTTATTAATATTTAATTAATTATAACTTCTAGATAACTAAATCTTTGACATTTCAGGAAATACATTAAAAATAGTTTTTGCAAGTTTGTGATTAAAAAAGATGGTCTGTAGCGTAGAGTAACTCCTAAGTTTATAAGTACCTTCTCCAAGAACTTGGAAAAATTACCCATATCCCTGGACTTTAAGGATTTGTTTGTAAGAATTTCTATGTAAATAAATATTGTGTTCAAAATGTTTAATTTTCAGCATTGTTTTCTATAATGTATTTGTGATATACTTTATCTACTCCTTTCCATATAGCTGAATCCTAATGTTACTGACAAGGGTTTAATATTATGTGCTTAAATGAACAATTTTGCAGATAAAGAGATCCATAGCCAAACATTAGATAGAGTTCAGGGAACCCCAAGAAATTGGGGGAGGAAGGATTATAGGACCTGAAAGTTCTAAGGGTAACATGAAAACACAGCCCACAGAATCAACTAAGCAGAGTTCATAGGGTCTCACACAGACTGAAGTGACAATTATAGGTTTGAGCTATGTCTTTTGAATATATGTTATGTCTGCATAGCATGTTGTCTTCTTGGGACTCCTAATATTTGAGAGTGGGCTACTTGTCTCTAGCTCTTTTACTTCATCTTAGAATGCCCTTTCCCCTACTGGATTGTCTCATCCAGCCTTTATAACCCTGAGAGACCTGGTCTTTTCTGAAGGGAAACAGAGGAGAAGCATTTCTGGGAGAGAAAGGAATTGCAGAAGAGGAAAAGAGATGAGTAGAGGTAGGGGAAAGTTAAGTCAGGATGTATTGAATGAGAGAATAAAAACATACAAACAATTGAATACAAATAAGCAGCTGTTTATGCTTCCATACTCAGATCTTTGCCTACTTTATTTGTATAGATTTATGTAGAATTGCAACTACAGCTAAAATCTAAGAATAGTTCTTAGAATGATGACTACTCTCTTACTTCTAAACACCATTAAGGAGGACTAAGTAATATATTAATTATTTCTTCCCTATGCCTGAGCAATAATATTTTCTAATTTGCTTATGTGTTAGCTGAAAATTAATATTTCATTGTTTCCATTTCTATTAATGTGATTAGTATAATAATTATTGACCACATCTTGTTTTTTTCTCAAAATTTCCTTTCACATCCATTTCCTATCATATTGTTGTTAATTGAGAACTATAATGGCCTTAAATTATCTTAGTGGTCATTCAAATAGGAACACTAGAAGTTCAGCAGAAATTTCTGCAGATTTCCTTTCCATACTTGGAAAAAATGAATGTTTTGCATGTGAGTGAGCAGGTGTCTGTGCAAGCAAACATATGCACAAATATTTACTTGAAATGAGTGATGTCCACTTTTGAAAGTGCTGATGGAAGTACCCTGAGGAAGACCAAGCAAGAAAGAAAATTTATTGCTCTAAATTAACAAATTGAAAATCAATAAAATGCAACTTGTCTTAAATTCCATAAGATACATATTAGCCAAGGCATCCATCTAATAAAATAAATATAAATTACTTACAATGTCATGATAACAAGACACATTAGAAAGGTTATTTTGAAGGTAATCATAAAATATAAATGATGGATAGAAAAAAAGTTTTAAACAGAATATACATTTTCTAAGTAAGTATTTCTTTAGAGATCTACTGTATAAAAAATCAAATTATTGTAACCCTGTTATGCGAAATTTAAAATGCTTCCATGGAATAGATAGGAGGCAGATACTGCTACAGAATGTATCATATTTGCAGTGGCTCATGTGTATATTTCCCTTTCGGTTTTCAAGGATAGGGTTGACCAAAGAATTCTGACATTTCTGAGGGATGAGCAAAATGTATAGACTATTTTCAGAATGAATCAGATTAAATACTATTTATTGCTCTTATATCTAGACTTATATCATCATTCAAATGTATACCTGCACTAACATGTTTAATAATTAATAGTATAATATATTCTTTACCATGTAATCATGCAAATAGAAATCTAAAATATATGTCAATCAACTGATGTAATATAGGGAAGTTTTCTGTTTCAGTTTAGCACAGGTCAGTCTAGCAGACATCTATCAAACGAAACCAGGAAAAAGTGTGATTCATAACTTAAGCATATCATAGAATGGAGGAATCTTAAAAACCAACATTCCATCATAATATGATACTACACCAGAGACAAAGACAGAGTACTATAAAACCACGTGGATACTCTCTTATCAGTCCTGGGCATCTGAGGACAGTTTTTTGGGGAAGTCTGATCTGGATAATGGAAATAAATTACCCAGCAATGCTATGAAGAACAGGAAGCAGGAAGAGCCAACAGAAATGCAATAAGGAAAACTTCAGGAGAAGAAAAAGGGGAGGAAAGTCTAAAAAGGAGGCTTAAGTTTACTATGTTGAAATTATGTTCTTGTTACAATGGTGGCTATGATTAACAGGAATGCAAGTAGGGTGATGAGATGTGATCACTAGATCTAATAGTGGGGTGTTTTACCCTCTAAGAAAATGGTCAAATAATAACTGTGCACAGAGTCTGAAGCATACTCACACAGATAAATATTAAGAGTTCAATTACTCAAAAAGTTTTACTAGTCAAAAAAGTATTGAAATTGATAACCCATTTTTTATATTAAAGAAGAGAAGTGGATTGATGCTAAGGAAAGCAGATGTTATGGGTACTGGATAATTTAAGTCTGTTCTATTTATTCTGGTCAGTGGAGACAAAGAACTAAAACATAACTGATAGAAATACAGGTAGAAGTAAATTGTAATTCGTGTAAATTTCCCAGAAACATAGAAAGACACTCAAAAATACTATAAATCTACTTCCTTTATTCTCCATAGGGCTTCTCCTGTCAGCAAAATGACTCACACAGAGAAAGTCAAGTTTCACACAAACATATACACGCGCGCGCACACACACACACACACACACACACACACACACACACACACACACACACACACACACACACTTTGCAAGTGTAAACACAAAATTGTATGCTGCTTTTGGAGTTTTCTTTTCCTTAAAAGCAGAGCCAACTCTATTAATGTGAGCCCATGTGACCTGGAAATGGCTTCTTTCTGAATAACTTCTTTTTTGAAGTTTGATTAACTTCATAATCAAACTAGTTTGATTTTACTAGTTAACTTTACATTGTTCCTTGAATATTGTTCCCATATCCATATTGTACTATGTTACCTAAGTATTTGCTAGATAGGCAAGGAAAGCAGTCCCCATGACACATTGAAACCTATTTTCATTCTACAGTAGTTGATGCCAAAAACTATGGGATAAATTTATTTTTAAAATATATATGAGGTGGGGAGATGTAGAACAATAAACTAGAAAGTAATCTCAATGTGAGAATAAAGCTCATCCACATGTAAGGTCATTCAGAATTCTGAGTTACTCCCCTGAGACTGTTATTTACAGCTTCCAGATTCATCCATTTACCTGTGAATTTTATTGTTTAATTTTCTCTTTTCAACTTATAGTATAATCACACAATTTCCCTCATCCTATTCCTCCCTCCAAAGCCTCCCATAAAGCCTATCTTTCAAATTCATAGTCCATTTTGAATTAATTATTGTTAAATATATGTGTTATAAACATATTATATACTAGTATATTAACACACATTGTAAACTACCTGCTTAGTTTGCAAAAAGTTACACGCATGTAACTTTTAGTACTGAACATTTGGTGTAGGATAGCCAATAAGTGTGCTATTCTTTTTTCAGTACAGACAAATAATGTTTAATTGTATATATGTACCATAGTCTCATTATGCATTAATCATTTGGAAGACATCCAAAATGTTTTTGTCCTGGCTATTGTGCATAGAACAACACTGAATGTGGATAAGCAAGTATATACATAGATACAGAAGTCTTTGGGAATATGTCCAGGAGTTGTACTGCTGGATCATATGAAATATCTATTTCTGATTTTGTGGAAGTTTCACACTGATTTCCATCATGACTGCACCAGCTGGCCCTCCATTTTCTTCATGTACACATGAAAATTTGTTGTAACTCTTTAAAATTGTAGTCACTTTGATTACAGGTCAAAAACTCAAAAAATTTAATTTGCATTTCATGATGTTAAAGGATTCTGAACATTGAAGAATATCTCCCTGCCTATGAAAACATGACATGAACAATGATAGGCCCAATGGACATGCTTACAAGGAAAGGAAAAAGCTCATGAGAACAAACATCAAAACAAGTAATTAAAAGAAAACTAGAGGCAATTCAGGAATATTAAGAAGGGAGAAACAGTCTTCTTACAGGGTAAATCCCTACACACACACACACACACACACACACACACACACACACACACACACAATCATGAATTTGAGAGGGAGCAAGAGGGGTACATTGAAAGTGTTGGCAGGAGGAAGTGGAATGTGGGAATAATATTTTTATTTTATAATTTAAAAAAGAAAAATATTTAATTTTTTAAAAAAGCATTTTCACCATTTATATTTCTTCCCTTGATGATTCTGTGTTAGTTTCTTACTTCATTTTAATCAATTTATTTGGTTAATCCTCAGGTATTTTTTAATTATTTGTATATTCTACACATTAACATTCTATCATATGTGTAGGAGGTAAAGATCATTCCCCATTCTGTAAGTTAACTCTTTATTTACATGATGGCTTTCTGTGCTATACAAAAGCTTTTGAGTTCCCCGAGATCCTATTTGTCAATTTTCTTAATGCTTGGCCTATAGTTTACCTATACAGAAAGTCCTTTCATATGCCTTAAGTTTATAAGTGATGGGGAATGTACTTCTTTGTATGTTCATCTTATTGATTTTTAAATAATGTTCTGTTTGGCCAATGGCAGCAAGTTAGATGGGACTAGGATTCTGGGAAATGTTGTAGAGAAGTGGTGATCCAGGCAGGAAGTGACATAGCAAGGAGACTCATATTTAACCAAGGAGAAATAGGAAGTGTCTCCTTTTCCCCTCTGCTCTTCTTCCAGCAGAGCAATGTGATCCACCGGCAAGGAGGGACGCCAATAAGGCATCCGATAAGTGTTATAAAATATATAGATGTATGATAATTGAGACTGAGCTAACAGATGAGAATCCTAGTCATTGGCCAAGCAGCATTGTACCTAATACAAGTTTCTGTGTATTAATTTGGGCCCTAACTCGGGCGGGCAGCTGGCATAAAGCACACACGTGGCAGTCGGGCTCGGTGGTTTTTGGCAGAAAGATTTATCATAACATATAAGAGATTTAGATTATGAGGTTTTAGGTTACCTTCTTTATCCATGTGGAGTTGAGTTTTGTACAGCATAACAGATCAGGTTTTAATTTCATTCTTTTCATGTCCAATCCATGCTGTTCATCATTGTTTTTTGTTTTTGTTTTTGTTTTTGAAGATGCTAACTATTCTTTCCTCTACTTCATTCATTCATTCATACATACATTTGCTTTTTCCCAAGTAGAAAACTGTCCAAAAGAAATTAGGATAGTAAATGTGGGTTTGGCCTACAAATTACAGTCTATTACTGAGGGATCTCAATATAGGAACCTGGACTAAGGAATTGAAGAAGATAATAGAGAGGAGTGATGCTTAGTGGATTGCTTGCTACTTCTTGCACAGCTTGTTTCCTTAGACAATCTAGGAACACCTACCTCGGGTGGGTGGCATTGTCATCATTGGGATAATCCATCCTCTATGAATTTGTAAAACACTCAAAAGCAATCTGAATCAGAATATTTTGTAATTGTCCTCCTTTCTTCCCTGGCATGTCAAATTGAAAACTTTCCATCGCAGATACTCCACAGATTTTTACTACTAAGTTATATTTTATCTACCTCAGTCATGTTTCTATTTCAATTTTGAGATCAGTTTTTCAATTTCTGTCAACTGCATTTCAATTTTGATGGGGATTGCATACAAACATATTCTGTCTCCCATGTGGATGCTTCCCTTGAATCTTTAAATATTTGAGTTGAACTGGAGTTTCATAAAGTTCAAGAGAGTAGTGTGAGGCCACAGTGATATTTCTAGGGAAAAGGAATAGCACACAAGAGAAATGGACAAAAAAGCTTAATATTGCAAAACAAAGATGAAATGGGTGAAGTATTAAAGGGAGAAGAGAAAGTATAGGCAGGAATAGGTAAATAAAGACACCTGAAAAAACATATGAATAATTACTACTGTAGAGACATTCTAAAATATATACATATGTATATAAAAATGTATTGAAATGATGTTATAATTCTATAATAGGTGCTCAGTCTCTTTTCCTAAGCATCATCAATTACCAATGAAATAATAATCCTAAAACAGTGTATTAGTTACCTCTTTTTAAAGTTGTCAGTGGGGCCTCCTAGACATCTGAGACATTATAGATTGTTGCCATTTCTCTTGAGTACTCTCAAGGACTCAGTGGGGAAGGTTGTACTTCTGAAAATACCACATTTGTGTGATATAGAGCATAGATAAATCAAACTGGTATAGAACTGAAAGTTCTGACAATTTTTTGTATTGGTGGAATGTTCTATGTTCACTGATGGGAGACAAAATTAATCATTGGTCTTATGTAGATGAAAACACTGATACACAAAAATGACTGTTGCTTTGAAGATATTTTCAATGGTACAATGATGCTATGAATGTTCCTGGGATCTCCAACCATTTGCCTATTGGACTTAACTTGGAGATTATCCGTGGTAGTGATAACTGGGCCAAAAACTCCTCATTGGTGATTTTATAATCCCAAAGAATTTACTATTATACTGCAGAGGAGATATAATAATGTGCTGCAAATTTAAAAGAACTTCTAATTTTAAGTTGATGATAATTAATAGAGACAGTGACAGATGGTCAGTTTTCAGAGAATATGGGACAGTTGACAACTCAACTATAAATGAGATACTCAGACTAAACCCCTCACCGCAAGGCTCAGGAATCCCCATGTAGAAAAAGGCAGAAAGGTTGTTAGAGACAGATTCAGAGGACACTTGCAGAAAACCACCACTTTCTGGGCAGGACATCACCATTGAACACAAAATCTCACAGAAATTGTGAGCACATAAACAAGACCTATATGGGATGGAGCTATGCAAAATTACAACATAGATAACGGTGGGCCTAGAAGGATCATGATAAGATTGTGCTTATCCCTACTCGAGAATATTTTGCCAATTCATGGTCACTGACATTGGTGATTTAGCTTTCTTCAGAGGTACAATAAGCCATGTTCCATTGAATTGTCTTATAGGCATGCACACATAGGTGACTCTAAGTTAATTCATTGGATTAAAATACAACAGAACTTGAATTAGAAAGATAAAAGTGTTAGTGGAGAGATATGGAAGTAATAGAAGTGATTAGAACTGAGACTTTAGTGGTTTGATCGGATATATATATATATATATATATATATATATATAATATATAATTACTAAGGTCATATGATATAAGATTAGCTAGCACCTTCTATGAAAGAAAAGTCTGTTTTCTTTAATAGACTTTCACTGTTTCTATCAAAAACACTCCAGCATTGGCTTCTTAAAATTAACTTTTATTTGGACAGAGAGAGAGAGAGAGACAGAGAGACAGAGAGACAGAGAGAGAAAGAGAAAGAGGAAGATAAATAGTTAGATGGGTCTGGATGTGGGTTGGAGTAGGATATCAGAGAAGTTGGAAAAATGTGAACAAATGTATTGAATGGAAAAATTATATGAAAAATAATAATTTTTCTGTTTACAAATAAAACCAATCAACGTTGGAGGGAAGGATGAGCTTAGGAACAAGAGTACTATGCCTATACCTTAGAGGAGAATGCATTGTACTTACTTTGACTGAATACATGGTGGTAGGCTATTGCTCTATATTAAGCAGTTGAATTATTTTTATTCATCATGGAATAAAAATATCAGTGATGAATCAGAGATGTAATGTGTAACAAGATTAAAGCTTACCTTCCATATAATATACAGTGTCCACACTTGGTTGTCCAATACCAAGTGGTTAGTATTCAGTTCAAAAGCATACAAAGAATGATGTACAGACTGAACAAGTTGCTTTCATGTATTCAGGAACATTGCTACTTTTAAGGAAGAAGCCTTGAATTTTAGAAGTTTCAAGAGGGTGGGTTACATAGGAGGGATTGAAAGGGGAAAAATGGAGGGAGCAAATGATTTAATAATATTGTGATTTCAAAAAATTGAAAACTTAACAATACAGCATTTACAAAATTTGGTTGTTACTGGAAAGAAACGGGAGCATGTGATATGATCTAAGTAAAAGCAATAAAATTGCAATCACCATGAGTAAACATAATGGGGTTAGATTGGAATATGTGGATGTTGTTGCATTAGCTGCATGTTCAAGAGACATCTAAGAATCAGGTGAAAGCAAAGCTGAAGCTTTGGAAACAACTTTGAATTGATGTCAAAAGTTTATATTGTATTAAGAAGTTTTGGCATTCAAGGTTATTAATAATAGTGATACGCTATGTTATATGATCAGAAAAACACTTTACCTGACATTGATAGGATTTTACAGGTCATTTTAGGCATTTGAAACCATATATATTACTGATTAATAAACAAATTCCTCACAATTCACAGGCAGAGCAAAGCAGAAATGTGCAAACTCCTTGGGAAGGTTTGGTCAGTGTTAGTGAGCGGGGCTTAGCTAAAAATAGAACAAATTAGCTCTTAGTGTGAGAAGAATTTGCATACTCTACATCATGCAAAATTGTCAAATGAAGTCTCATAATTTCCTTTTATTTTAATGCATGAGAAGCTTGATCTACATCGAGGAGCATATGATTAGCTGTACATTACCATTTCCTTCCTCATTCAATGTTGCTTTGTGAAAGTATTGTCAGGGAGTGAGCATATGTAATTATTCATAGAGAAAATTAAAGTCATATGGAAAGCAAGAAATTGAAATATGACCTATACCACACTGTCTTACTTTAATATAAAAGATAAACATGTGCCCGAATCTCACAATGAAGTAGTTGCTGATATATGTTAAAAGATACATTTATCACTAGAAAAATATGAGAAGAAACATAGACATATCTTAAGGGAAATGTTGGAGAATATCTTCAAGTCTGATTATTTTTGACTTAGGGAAACCTTACAAAGAACTGAGTAAGTTGAATGGGAAATACCATTTGAGGCAGTAACCAGAAATACTGCTAAAATAAATTTCATATTCCTCATGTTAACATGAGATATTAAGACATTTGTTTAGAAGAAAAGGAGTATATTTACTTCTCTTTAGTATTGCTAGCATTTCTTATTTCTTCCCTCTTATATTCAAGTGTATTTACAATGGTGAAAAAAATAATCCACTGAATCCAGTAATTGCTAAATCAACATATTTCTACCCACCTAGATCATTAAATAATTAAGAATTACATGTAAGAATCAGGGGAATGCTGAAAATACAGGCATTGAATAGCCTACTCTACATTTGGCCTTTTAAGTGTCCATATCCAAATAAAGGCATAATTGAATTATTCCCATAATGCTACAGTCATACTGAAGCCTGCATTCATTTAGGTTCTAAGTCACTGTCTATGTGAAGTTATCATTGTAATTCAGGGCCTATCTAAAGTTTTCTCAAGCCACCAATATTCATTTGTTAGAGCTGGCAGCTTCAAACATTTTGTCCCTAGCCATATGTTCATCCCATTACTACTAAGTAGTAATTACTGGCATGGATTATTTCCTCATCACATTCTTTAAGCCAGAATACCTTCTTCCAAAACCTTCTAAGTCTATCAGTAGCATATACACAATGCTTTAAATTTTATTCTAATCATTGCAGTGCTCCCATTGCTATAACATTTGTAATGTTTCCAATAATTAACCCATTATGACCATTTCATTGGACAATGTGGAATACATAGTAAAATTTGTTGTTGTTTTCTTTTAATGTTAACTAATCTCTATTCAGACTTTTTTAAACTGGAAAACATTACTCAAAGAAAATTTATGCTTAGCAAAGTGTTTTATATGTTGCCTTTCGTAAGTTGTTGCTCTCAATTTGCCTTTTTTAAAGGGTATACTAGTTCATTTCTAATAAAGAACTCATACTGATATCATTGAAGGACATATATGGTGCAATTTACCTACTACATACCTCATGCATAGTATACACAGAGGAAGTAACTATTACAAGGTCATAATCACAATTATTAACTTTTATTTTGGATATATATATATATATATATATATATATATATATATATGAGTAAAAAGCATCTTTCTAGACACATGTAAGTTGTGAATGACTGCATCCAAGTGGAGACTGAAAAATCAAAGCACTATGTGACTTGTGTCAATATCAATGTGATCCATTAGTTAAGATAGCTTGCTATTGAGACCACCTGCTCCTCTGAAAAGTGAAAACCAAGATTAATAAGGGATCAGCTTTCATTCACAATCTTCTCAAGGAAGATATAGATTTTTATCTGTGTGAGAGTTCCAGAGCAAACACTTAGGAGCCCAGAGATAAAAAGGATTGGCTTGTCAGTTACAGAACCTGTAGACCAAAAAGTGAGTATGAGAAACAGAGAAGGGGAAAAATTAAACCCAACAGAAAAGAGCAATTGTCCCTTTGAATGCGTTTCCTAGTAATTAGTTACTACTTACATGTTAATTAGTTATAATGTGAACTCATTCACATTGTCTGTATACATTTTGTCAAATTTAACTGATTGTTAAAATCTGTCATAGGAGATATATGCTGCTTGACAATGAATGGAGTGTGAAGTGTAAGCAGTTTAGAAAACTGAAATGATGCTTCCTACACTAAAATTTAAAAAAATGTTGAAAGACATAGCACAGATAATGTTTATGCAAATTAAAGGTTTTCTTTTCTCTTTTTTTCACTGTGCATTAAGAGTGAGAATGTGTGAGTGTGAGTTTTGGATTTTTGTAGGTTGAAGACTAATTTAGTACTGTTATATCATAGTTTAAGTGTCTTGGGGACAAACCACTCCTTGAATTCTTCTGCCTTCTATTTTAAAGAGATCTCAAGTTAACAATTGGCTTTCTTAGTAATTGAACTGCATTTTCTAGAATTTCTACTTTTCTTGTAAGATGTCAAAATCTATTTTCTCAGCACAATATTTTGTATCTTTTGGCTGATTGAATTTATATTAAATTAATTTATAAAACACAGCTAATGTAACAAAACAAGAAACAGATTCTGAAAAAAAGTACTTTCATCTAAGCTTTTAGGCAGATGATCTTCCATTAATGACAAGGTCACTTCCCAATTAAGATAATCACAAATTGAAAATAGTTGGTTTCTAATGTATTTACACATCTAAACATCATGTCTGAGCAGGATAGCCCATTCTAGAGCCTTAGTCGTTTTCTGTGTTGTTCTTGTGTCTCATATGCATCTGTTTGTAGACACTACAGGAAAAACATTAAAATTCAAAGTTCAGTTTCAACATATTATTATTGTTTGCATAATATTTTAGAGTGTAGAAATGTGTGTTGGTCCCCCATAAGTCAGAAATCATAACATACTCTTTGCTCAAGGTATTGTGATGGGCACACTTTTGTGGAAAACCAACCTCTTCTGTTTCACATTGCAGTTAGTCTACTATACCTTAACTTTGGCATCACCTTTTACTTCTCAAAATCAATGCCAACCTCATGGATCATTTTCCATTTTATTCCTTTTTCCACTAAGCTTAACTCCTCTTTCTCATAACATAATAAAAATGATTTTCATGCCAATGTGAAATATTCATTATTTTAGCAGTGATGCAATCTCATAACTAGCATTGTTTATCCAACATGAAAATCAAAACGAGATCTATATAACTTCTCATGCCATTTAAACAGGTCACTCCTCTACTAAAGGGAAAGCTAGATGACAGAAGGGACTTTATTTGATTTTAAGGCAGCAAAATATTTTATGAATTCATTAAACAAGTATATTTCCTAGCTATAGATAACTAGGCAAAAGTGTAGATATTTAACATAAAATAACTAATAGTCCAGGAAATAGTAGTGGTTTGAATCACAAGGCACCATGTAAACTCTCATCTTTGAGTACTTGGTCCCAAGTTGTTGGTGTTCATTGGAGCAGTTTAGGAGGTATGGTATTGTAATTTAAGAAGAAGCACAAAAGAGAAAGACGGCATGATACAGGGTTCAAGCAAAAGATTTTTTTAGGGAAAAGGATCATGAAAAGAAGAAAGGAAGCATGACACCGGCCTCTTAGGGCAGGAGCAGCAGGAGGGAGGAAAGAGGAAAGAGAGAGAAACAGACAGGGATCAAAAGAGAGACAGAAATGGGAGATAGGCTGGGCCATTTTAAAGGGGAACATAGTGAATGTGCACAGGTGGTGCTCTTAGAGGCTGCCGCTAAGGGCATACCCTGTTAGAACCCCTAGGACAGGCCAGTACAGATGGCCTCTTTGAAGAAGTGTGTTCTTCCAAGCAGGAGTTCAGAGACTCAGTCCCTTAGGTACTTCCATTTTGTGCTTGCAGTTCAAAATGTGAGCTCTTAGGTTCCTATCTATGCCAACATGCCTGATGTATGCTGCAATTCCTCTACCTTGACATCAAGGATAATACCCTACAGAAACTATGAGAGAAAATAAAGACAAAATAAACGTTTTCTGCTATAAGTTGCTTTCCCCATGTTGTTTTCTCACAACAAAAGAAGAACCAATATAGAAACGGACTGTCAAAACACATTATGAATTTACAATAAATCGTGTGAAAAACTTTGGTGGATAGGCTGTATAATAGAATGTCATGCTACCAAATAGGTTGTCTTACAACAAAACCAAAATGATAAGGGAGTTCAGCTAGAATAATAAAGTGGATTTTCTATCAATGAATGAATACTGAGTGCCTGTGAAGTTCTGACCATAAGCAGAGGGTAACAGTAAGATACTTGGAAAGGGCAACTTCATCTGTAAGATATTGAATTTGGCAAGCTTTAGGGGAATACAGCTGGATAAGAGAAAGTAGGAAGTTTAGGCTCTAACTTTATTAGATGTAGATGGGTAATTTGTAACTCCCCATTTATCGATTCTTGTGAAAAAACTTTTTGCGAAGACTTTTGTAACTTCACTGCAGTCTCTGTCCTTTGCGAACAATTTCAAGTCATATTGAAGTTATGTGTATATATGGAAATAAGAACACAAATATGGATACACATACCATCAGAGTTGTTTCTATAATTAATTGATGTTTAATAAAAAAACACAAAGTCAGCTGATGATGAAAATAAATAATAGTTACCGAAGAGTGAAAATATATTGGTTAGGTCAATTATTGATTGTGAAATTTATAAAATATATATAATTTGATACAGTTTGTTAATTTAGCTCTCTCAGCAAACCAAATCATATCTTTTATGATATGTATCAAAGAATCTAAACCTTTACTGATTGACTTGTTTGCTAAGTTTGGAAGATGACAGCAACAGAATGATTGCCTTTGAATACCAGATTCTAATGAAAAGATTCTAATGAAATCCCAGACTGAAATCATGTTTTTATTTTGCATGTTTTTTATGTGATGAATTTATCACTAGTTAGGGAAACAAGTAGGGATT